>NC_091437.1:108910448-109510448 GCF_964237555.1 Oryctolagus cuniculus
AGGAGTCTTCATATTTAGGCTTATTAAACAGCTTTTTGTAAGCAGATTTATAGAATAGAAATGTTTTCTTAGCTACATCCAGTCTTTTTTCTAATAATGTTCTCCATTTGCTCAGAGCTAGAAAACAGTTCAGATTGATCCTGAATTAGTGTGTCCATACTGTTAAAAGCACAGACCATTTGGGGGTTAAATAGCTAATATTTTTCCAATTAAAATATTAAGCAATGATAAAATCTAATCTTCTAATGTTTTTTTAACTTTTATTTAGTAGATATAAATTTCCAAAGTACAGTTTATGGATTACAATGGCTTTCCCCCCCCATAACTTCCCACCCACTCACAACCCCCCATCTCCCACTCCCTCTCCCATTCCATTCACATCAAGATTCATTTTCGATTATCTTTATATACAGAAGATCAATTTAGTATATATTAAGTAAAGATTCTAATGTTCTTTCAAAACCATATGTTAAAGATCTATCTACTGGGGCTGGCGCTGTGGCATAGGGGGAGCTGGCGCTGTGGCATAGGGGGTAAAGCTGCCGCCTGCAGTGCTGGCATCCCATATGGGCGCTAGTATGAGTCCCAGCTGCTTTACTTCCAGCTCTCTGCTGTGGCCTGGGAAAGCAGTAGAGGATGGCCCATGGCCTTGGGCCTCTGCATCCATGTGCGAGACCTGGAATAAGCTCCTGGCTCCTGGCTTCGGATCTGCTCTGCTTTGGCAGTTGCGGCCAACTGGGAAGTGAACCAGCAGATGGAAGACCTCTCTCTCCCTCTGTCTCATCTCTCTGTGTGTAACTCAGACTTTCAAATAAATAAATATTTAAAAAAAGACCTATCTGTCTATCATTTTAGCAATGGGAGAGCAAATTTTGTTGCTTTTCAAAAGGGGCATAAAAAGATCAGAAACATAGAACAGGAGTATCAGTTTGCTTTCACTAGAACTACATAAGTAATACAGACTACTATAATTCCAGTTAAAAGTCCGGAATTTCTTCTTAACCAATGTCTACTCTACTCCTTGTTCAGTCATGTTTGGTAAATAAACTGATGAGAGAAGAAACCCCAAGAAGGGACAAATGTGGAAAAAAGGGATAGGGAAGAGTGGGATTCTTTTGAGCACTTGTATAGGAGTACTAAAACAAGTGAGTGAATTTAACTTTAGCTTTGTTTTTAAAGATAAAGTAGGCCTGTTATCCTATATTATTTTATTTCATTGTTTATTTATTTAAAAGGTAGACAATGATAAGAGAGAGGTGGGTGGGTGGGGAGAGATTGATTTCATCCCTTTATTAACTACCCAAATGCCTGGTCAGGCACAAGCCAGGAGCAGGGAATCCAAGGCTCCAAGGAGGGTGGCAGAGTCCCGAGCTCTTGGGCCATCAACTGCTGCCTCCAAGATTTCACATTATCAGGGAGCCGAAATTGGGAGTGAGGATGGAATTTGGACTCAGGCACTCAGACATGCATTCCATATTTGTGCCAAACATCTGGTCCATAATTCTATTTTTTACAGTAGTATCTATAACACTAGTAACAGGCTTTAGGGAGGTAACTATATTTGCTTATTTAGTGATGAGATAGGAAACCTTTGTGCCAGAAACAAGCAGAATCTGACATTTTAAGTTCTCCCAAACAAACACTGGTATTAGTTACAATTTATGTGAAAACATCTCAATATTTACCTCTTGATTGAAATTTCTTGAATTAATACAAATAATAATGTAATTTTCCTTTAAAGTAAAAACTTTATGGAACTGTCACAGAGGTAATAATAAAGCGTACATAATTCAAGAAAATACAATCATTTGATCCAAAATTTCTTATAAATTTTTATATTTCTTGAAAACTCAAAGCACAAATTGACTTCAATGTTCATTAGCAAGGATTTTCATGTATTGCCATAATATTTGTTTCTTTGAGCATTATCCTACTAATTAACAGCATTTTGACTAGATGTTATGGTGTATGATGTTTGTATGCAGTATGTACATATATATAGACACACACATATATATATACATATATATACCTATTACTTTTCTTCTTAGACATACATTCTTTACAATTTATTTCAGCGCATTATTTCTACTAATTGAACTATGTCAAAATCCTGATACAATTTTGATTGACTTACATACTTACATGAATGTTTATTTAATATCCTCCAAGTTTATCATATAAGTATATTATCTTTGCAAATTAATAATGATGGACAAAATAATACAACCAAAAAGTAGCAGTGAAATAATTGTAAACCTATTTTATAATTTATTTTCTCCCACTTCTTTCTTTCAGATAGAAAGGAATCTGTAAGTCTTTTTCCCTTATGATTCCAATCAGTAAGGGCAAAACATATTTTGTGTTTAAAATAGAGTTGACTGTGTTATAAATAATTCATGTTCCCTACCAACAAATTTTTGGTTAACTTCTGTATACTTTTTTTGCCCATTAAAATATGATATGTCATTTTTACCAAATAATTGGTTCATCCTGTAGAGTGTAGTACTTTTATCAGTCACCTAGGGTATGTTTCTAAAGGACAGTTGGTCCTCAAGATAGCAAAATCAAGATGGAAGACAAGTTAATGGATTAAAGGAGACTTCTTTAGTACTTGATATGTAACAAAGGTCAGCACTTATACTACTGATGGTCAAGGCATGTCTCACTGAATTCACAACCACCCAATTAGATTACTCTACAACTGGCTAAAAATAAATATCTTGCCCATGATCACAAATAAAATGAGGTATGAGATTGAAACCTAAATTCACCAGGTTCATAATCATTGTTTCTGATTCTCAGTCTGTGTATGTATCCACACATATCATATATATACACCTAAACACACACATACAGATATACACACATATGTGGCTTCCAAACATAGATGCCAAACAACTGCAAATCACCTCAGTAATCATTTATTAATATATTTTTGTAAATGAAATCTTATATTTTAGAGTCTACATTTAAGCCAATTCATCTCTTTTTTCCAAAGTGGTTGTGCAGTTTTATTTTTTAATTTTAATTTTTTTATTTTAATTTTCAATTACTTTATAACAGATTCAGTATGGTTTGCAGACACAATTCTAAGAACATAATAATATCCCCTCCCTTTTTCGCTCTTACTTTCTGTCAATTCATCTTTTAGGAAATTATTTTATCACATGGATATGGGTTAATATATGTTTTAGTCACTTCATATGTTTACTATGTTTGCCAAGTTTCTTGTTTTCTATGTAGAACTATTGTAAAATTCTCTAATTTTGGATTTGTAAGCATGAATATTCAACCTAACTCACAGATTCAATTGTTAAAAACTTATCATGTGCCCTATAAATGTCCCTCTAATGAAAGAATTCTAATTTGTTTGTCTCATTTGGTTTATTATACCATCAGAAATAATTTAACTGTGCTGTGAAAGATTATTTTCCACACAACTGTAGGGTAACTGAGAATCCAGTGACCTTATTAAGAACCCTGACCTTAGACTTTACTGCACCATTTCAATGTGTTAAGTGGATTTCTGAGGCCACAGGAGGCCCCCCACGATGCAGACCACTTAGCAAATGAAAAGTCCTCAAAGCTATCTCAAAACCTAGAAGGTGAACTTCAACTATGTCATAATCCTAACTGGAACTCCAGTGCACTTCCAGAGACTCTTGACTCAAAGTTGCTTATTGTACCTATAGTCAAGGATTAGGATAAGATATGTTTACAAATTCAACATTTTATTAAATTGATATTACATTCAAGGGCCCATCAAATTTCTTGGAAATGCATAGTATGAAAAGATCACACAAGGATTTCCAAAATCTGTGGCCCTTAAATAAACTTATTTTTAATTTCATTTCCATGAATTTTTAAGTGCCCTGATACATGAAAAACTAAGCTGTGAATCAAAGGACAGCCTTTTTACACAGAGTGAATTGTTGGTGTTTATTGTGTAATAGATCAGAAATAGAAATATGTTTTCTAAATTTTACATTTGTATCCCATCTGTTTACTGCCAGTAAATGATACTTGCTTTGCTCCAGATTTTCAATTTCAAGGAACTTATATTTCTACATAAAGAATTTCTACATAAAGATGTAAGTACATAAAATAAAATAATGAGTCAAAATATTCCATGAAAATAAACTGGCAATTATATGCTTAATTTATTTGTAAACATCACAAGTAAATTTAAAAATTTTAACGCTAGTTTGTGGTATTAGAATAAATACCTACCTGGAAGTAAACAGCAAACAATACTTTGTCAAGATGTTCAATTAGCAAAAATAAGCATGTTTATCTTTATGACTGAGACTTCAAAACTTCGATTAGTAGTTTTAACTGAATGAAATATATATACATTCTAAGATTATTCTGAGTGATATATGTATATATGCATATTTGTAAGATTAGATGGGAGTTGTAACAAGGATGGATCACAATCTAACTCATTTATTCACCTATGTTAATAAGTAAATTGCTAAATTATGTCATAGATTTAGTGTTAAACCTCAGAAGCTATTGCTAATGCCATAGAGAATTAATCAATCTATCTACAATAGAATTTTTCACATAGCCTCTAAAAATAGATGCACTATTAGCACACAATTTTGATTCTTGATCAGTTCTGGAGTTGAAGATGGATAAATTGATAAAGGGTAACAGAATATGATCCTGAAGTGGGGAAAAAAATCTCAAACCCACGTCTGTACTAGAAATAAAAGGCAACCATGTTGTTTTGAACCCCGTATTATATATAAACTTGTTTAATATCCCACTACTAAATTTATGAATGAAATAGATTTTTGAATCATAGTATTATTATTTTGAACTATAATATTACTATTACTATAATAAATACCCAATGATTACATCACTGCCTAATGAGATTTAAAATAAGGTAATAAATGTCAACATAACATAAATTTCTAGTATTTTTGGTTCAATTTTATATTTTGAACCAACTTCATTTGACATGTTATATCAAAACTAAGATAGAGGTTTTGCTTTAGATTTGGATTTTGTCACATCTGTATTTTTATTATTAAACTTTATTATATTGAAATTTTTTATCACTAAAGTTTTTCATCAATGATCAACTTTATAAATAAAGCTTGTATTGTTACATGATGGTTAAGTCAACTAACCCTCCAATATATCACAATATTAAAAACTAGAGCAACTGCTACAAATGATCTCCCTTAGGAAACCCTTATACATATATTATGTTGTTCATCTTATCCTGAAATTCAAATCCAGGGATGAAGCAATACGGATCTTATCTTTCACATACTAACAAAGAATTCTTTTATCCTTATTTTCCAGAAGGTTCCAGGGGTGACGTGGTCAGCAATAGGACTGACTCCAATGGCAGCAGCAGACTTTAATATAGCACTCGTTCCTTGTCTCTGGAGGATATGACACTGCTATCAATGCAGTTTCCAGTGGTAACGAGGACAGGAATTGCCAGCAGAGAGGCTTCTTCCAAGTCCTCCTCTGACATCAGGTATCACTTTTTCTTTTGTAGTTGTTCTTTTGGCTTTGGAAGTAGAGGTTGGTACCAGCTAGGTGGGTTCCTGCTACAGGAAATTTGAGGACATCCAGTTCCTTCATTTACAGGGCATCAAAGGCTCTGAACATTGTAACAACTCCCTTTAATTTATGCTGGGCATCAAGAATATGGACCATTTCTTGGGTGGTAGATAAAGCAAGGGCTTCTCATTATTAATTATTAACCATCTTACAGAAAAGCTCAAATATATTTGTGGGGGAAATTAGGGTTCATAATCTTGAGAGTGTTAGATTTAGAAAAAATGAAAAAATATTTCAAGCATTGCTCTTTTCCTGTCACTATACAATTTTAAATATATTTATAAAACAAGTTAAATATTTGGCATGATTTTAACATGAAATTTAATATAGTTTTGTTCTCAAGCTAACTCAATATGGATTCATGAGATTTATGAGCTTCACTTCTTTTTTTTTTTTTTTTTTTTTTTTTTTTTTTTGACAGGCAGAGTGCACAGTGAGAGAGAGAGAGACAGAGAGAAAGGTCTTCTTTTTTCCGTTGGTTCACCCTCCAATGGCCTCTGTGGCCGGCGCGCTGCAGCCAGTGCATCGTGCTGATCCGAAGCCAGAAGCCAGAAGCCAGGTGCCTCTACTGGTCTCCAATGCGGGTGCAGGGCCCAAGCACTTGGGTCATCCTCCACTGCACTCCCAGGCCACAGCAGAGAGCTGGACAGGAATAGGAGCGACCAGGACAGAATCCGGCACCCCAACCGGGACTAGAACCTGGTGTGCCAGTGCCACAGGCGGAGGATTAGCCTATTGAGCCATGGCCCCAGCCCTAGCTTCACTTCTTTTAAGTGTCATGCAAATACTACAGGGAAAGAAAGAATCCTTATGGAAAGGTAGAAATTTCTCCCACTCACTTTGTTTTAATTTAGGGATTGCTAATAATTGTGAAAACTTTAGAAAGTTTCATCATTTTTGAACTTTATTTTTAATACATCTTTTTCTATTGGTTTTGCTTAATTATTTCATAAGTCTTTTACTCTTGTATTCTTCCTGAAATTATCCTTAAGCTGAGGAAGTAATTCCAATTTATCTATTGATTCAGTTTCATGTTTCTTATAATGGAAGATGTCAGTGATAGAAAATGATAAAATAGCAAAAACAGCTTCCCTTGTGTTCAAAATTTTATTGACATCGAATCTAAAAAATTATGTAAATTTATTGTATTATCCTAAGATGTGTGTTTTAAGGTACTTAATTTCTGTTTTTAAAATGAGTTTTTTAATATAGATTTTCTAAGAAACCAGAACAAGTTTTATCTGTGATTTTGAGTAGCTCCTGGGATCATTATAGAACACTGCCAGAGACATATATTTGCCAATATATAAAACAAAGTCCCTTTTGTAAAATGAGTTAAAAATAGTGCAACACATGTATACCAAAAACAAAATGTTGATTTGCTCATAGTTCGTGCATTTAAGGATCAACATTTTATTACTATAGCTATACATCTGTTTTATCTATGGCCTCTGAATACTCTTTAAAACCTTCATTTATATGAGAATATAATACTGAAGTCTGGAAGAAGTTTAAAATGTAAACACTTCGAATTTAACTGCATCCTTTAATATCACCATGCCCTTCAAATTCTGAGAACCTATTATCTAGAGTATTGATAGATAATGGGAACCAGGATAAAACATGGACACAGCTGAAAGAAGATTCTCATCCTTAAGCTAGCTTATAGAAAAAGAATTGGATAGAATCCAATGCTACATAAATGATACTTAACATCATACCTGGGATGGAGTGTTTGTAGCATAAAAGAAAATAAGTCATTGACATGAATAGGATATCCAACATACACACACACTGCAAAGCCTAGTAATGTTATATGGATAAAGGAATTTGTAGAGTAGGATATTAGTCTCATTTAGAAACCATTTTCCCTTTAAAAACATAATTTTATAAAATTCAAATTTTAATTGATTTTATAAAATATTTTATAACAACCTCCATGCAGTATGAGATAACCATTGCAGCTTTTTCCTTTTAGTAAACTACTTTATTTATTTATTTATTTATTTATTGACAGGCAGAGTGGACAGTGAGAGAGAGAGACAGAGAGAAAGGTCTTCCTTTTGCCGTTGGTTCACCCTCCAATGGCCGCCATGGCTGGCACGCTGTGGCCGGCGCACCGCGCTGATCTGAAGGCAGGAACCAGGTGCTTATCCTGGTCTCCCGTGGGGTGCAGGGCCCAAGTACTTGGGCCATCCTCCACTGCACTCCCATGTGGGTGCAGGGCCCAAGCACTTGGGTCATCCTCCACTGCATTCCCGGGCCATAGCAGAGAGCTGGACAGGAAGAGGAGTGACTGGGACAGAATCTGGCACCCCGACCGGAACTAGAACCCGGTGTGCCAGTGCTGCAAGGCGGAGGATTAGCCTAGTGAGCTGCGGCGCCGGCAGTAAACTCCTTTATGGTTTACAGACACATACCACCAACCTGCAAATCTGCACAGCATTTAAAGTTCGTTTCCAAGACATTCATCCTGTAACTCCCTGTGGAAATCTCACCAGACTACATCATTTCCCTTAAGATCTCCACTGATTTTCATAGTCCTTAATTTTCTCACCAACTCTCATACATTTGTTTTCCTGTCTTTATTGTTCTTAGCATATGCTATTCTCATTACTGTTGCTGAAGAAATTCTAGTCACCGTTCATTTTTGGTATTTTGTATAACATCATCTTCCACCAAGTCCTTTCTCCCTTTCCATGGTTCAATCGACATATTTTATTTCATCTTTGTAATATTATGTTATCTTCTTTGCTTTCAAATCTTTTATACCCAATGTGTTTGTATAAAGATGAATAAAAAGAATAGCCTCTAAATATTTTTTTAAATAGATGTGATTAGGGCTGGCATTGTGACTTAGTGGGTAAAGCTGCCAACCTGTGAGACTGGCATCCTATATGGGTACAAATTCGAGTTCGAGCTGTCCCACTTCCAATCCAGCTCCCTGTTAATGACTTGGGAAAAACAGTAGAAGATGTCCCCAATAAGTTTGATATAACTGGGGAATAATTAATAGCTTTTCTTTTCTGGATGAAAATTGTATATTCGCTCATCATATATTTTGTCAAACTATGTAACAATCTCTGAGACAGACCTTAAAAGTCAGTATTTACTGGCAGCACTATGGATGACACCATGCTATGAGTAAAAATTTAAGCAGAATTAAATACTTAAAATTAGGGATATGCAGATTCAAAAATCGAACAGTATTTCAGTATGAACAATCCATAGAGCCACAGCATTGAAGTAGTAATGGAATTGGCCATTTTATGTGTTTCAAAATATGAAATAGTCTCCCTAAAGAACTAACACCTAGTACAGAGCATGACAAGATTGTGGGGCAATCACTCTATCATTGCTTAGACCAAGGTTGAAGAATATATGTAGCCCCTCCCACCAATATCAGTATCTATAAACCAGAGATGGTAATGGAGTGTAAATATGGATAAACAAGAACAGATAAAGAGACGTACTATTTAAGCCAAAGTTGCATTCTGTCCTATGGTCCAAGATTCTGGAGCAGCAGAAGTACAGGCCTTCAACGTAATCCTGTGCTAACTTGGTGAGAATTATCTGAGATCAAAGTGTTAGACTAGTTTAGCAGCCCAAACTCCCAGGATCCCAGAAAGCGATGCATCTCTTGGCAGAAGTCATTATTCTTCAAGACAACCCTGTGTCATCGGTTGCAGTTCCAGGACCCTGTAACAACCTCATAGCCGTAAGTCTGGAAAATTTGGATAATATGATTAACCCAAGACACATAAGTAGAACATGAGAAAGGGAAGCTGTGACCTGTGCCTGGCTTGAGGTATCCACCTGGGAGGCTCTGCCAGCTCATGCAGTCTCAGAGAACAGGCACTTAGACAACTTTGAGGCAACTGCTCCGAAACACCATACCCCGAGGTCAAGTCAGGGACCTCACTTCCCACAGTCTAACAGTGATGTTATGAGACAGCTAAATTTTCATCTTATCTAATATCAAGTTTTAAAACAATAATTAAAACAAAAAAAAAGAAAACCATAAAGAGCAACATAGTGCATTACTTAGAAGTAGGAGGTAGTAAAAAGCAACTGAAAAAGCAGTACTGAAAGTGGTTGCCTTTTGGAGCTAGGAATTTGAAGAAGAAAGAATATGGGATGGGGAATACTGCTTTTGAATGGTTTGGTTTTTTGACTAGCAAAGGATAAATTGTATCACTTTAAAGGATTACATTTATTATTATTTTACTTGTAAAACCTTCACACAACCAGCATTCTGCTGCTGTTGTTAGTTCCCATGCTTCATAAATTTTCTGTCATATTTGATAGAATAGTGTAGTCTCATTTTTAAAAATCTATCTTATTTTTATTAGAGTGAGAGGGAAGGAAGGAGAGAGGGAGAGAGGGAGAAAGAAGAGAGAAAGAGAATCTTCTTCTGCTGGTTCACTCCCCAAATGACCACAATGGCTGGAGCTGGGCCAGGCTGAATGCAAGATCCAGAAACTTGGTCTGGGTCTCCCAAATAGGGGTTAGAGGCCCCAAGTACTTGAGTCATCACCTGCTGCTTTTCCAGTGGCATTAGCGGGGAGCTGATTCAGAAGCAGAGCAGATCAGACTTAAACCAGTGCTCAGATATGGGCGGGTATTGCAAGCAGCAGCTTAACCAGAGGGGCAACACCAGCCCCTATTCTCATTACTTAAAGCTGATCTCAGTGTACAGCACACTTGTCCTTAGTGTGCTGTACATTGAGATTTAATGCTATAACTAGTACTCAAACAGTATTTTTCACTTTATGTTTCTGTGTGGGAGCAAACTTTTGAAATCTTTACTTAATTTATGCTAAACTGATCTTCTGTATATAAAGAGAATTGAAAATGAATCTTGATTTGAATGGAAGGGGAGAGGGAGTGGGAAAGGGGAGGGTTGCGGGTGGGAGAGACGTTATGGGGGGGAAGCCATTGTAATCCATATTCTGTACTTTGGAAATTTATATTCATTAAATAAAAGTTTAAAAAAAAAGCTGATCTCTTGGTTTCATGTTACGAGAATCTTTAATCGCTCCACCTTTCTTGGCATCTTTTATCCATCCTGCTTTCAGTATTAGACGCTAAGACACTGTTTGTATTTTGTTTTACTTCTGTGTACATTTCTTGCTTCAGTGAGTTCATCCTTTCTCCTTTTGGGTCATCATAACTTCCAGGCAGTTGACTACTGAAAGTATATTTAATGCCCAATTAAATCTCTATACATAGAAGTGTTTGATAACATCATAGAAAAAGGATAAACTGAATATAAATTGGTAAGAACTATAGATGTTAGAACTGAATTATGGGCTGGCGCCGTGGCTCAATAGGCTAATCCTCTGCCTTGTGGTGCCAGCACACCAGGTTCTAGTCCCGGTAGGGGCACCGGATTCTGTCCCGGTTGCCCCTCTTCCAGGCCAGCTCTCTGCTATAGCCAGGGAGTGCAGTGGAGGATGGCCCAGGTGCTTGGGCCCTGCACCCGTATGGGAGACCAGGAAAAGCACTTGGCTCCCGGCTTTGGATTGGCACTGTGTGCCGGCCATGGCGGCCATTGGAGGGTAACCAACGGTAAAGGAAGACCTTTCTCTCTGTCTCTCTCTCTCACTGTCCATTCTGCCTGTCAAAAATAAAATAAATAAATTTAAAAAAAAAAAGAAGAACTGAATTACTACATAAAATGTAATGCCAAAGGTAAAATTAATTAAGAATAATTATTTTCTTCCAACTCCAGAAGTCCACATATTCTATACATAGATTATATATAATCTTATTTTTTGTAACTTCATAATTGTCAACATTGCTTCATTTGATTTTTTGGGCCAACTTTTGTGAAAAGCACTTTGACTCATAATTTTAACTGGTACTGAGAGAGTTGGTAACACAAAAGACACAGTTCCTTTAGTTTCATGGCTATTGGAGGTTTTCATTAATTAAATTATCAAAACCTGGTTGAAACACTGGAAGCTATTTCTAATTTAAAGGTTTTTTTTAATCATTTATTTATTTTAGAGGGAAAAAAGACAAAGAGTATGTGTGTGCGTGTGTGCAATGGAAATACTGACAGACACACAGAGGGAGAGACGGAGAGAGAGACACATACACAGACACACACACAGACACACAGACAGACACAGACAGAGCAATCATACAATGATTTCCCAAATGTCCACAATGGCTGGGCTAAGCTGAATCCAGAGCCAGAAGCTGATAACTCAAACTAGGTCTCCTGTATGGGTGTCAGGAACCAAAATACTTGAATAATCTCACCACATTCTTTCTGGCTGCACTGACTGGAAGCTGTAATTAGAAGCCAGAGCTGGGAATCAAACTCTCGTATTCAAATATGGAACATGGGTGTCTGAATCGGTAGGTTATATGCCTGCTCCAAATTTCAATGTTATTTTATTTGTGAAAACCAGGGTCCAAAAGAGGCACTGGTTTTCAAAAGTTGAAAAATTAACAAGTACAAAGACAAGGATAAAGGTCACATTGAATTCTTCCTTTTAACTATACTGTATTGCTTCCTCTAATCTAAAAAAGTATAAATTTTTAAAAAGCTACTACATGAATAATGTACTAATTATCATTTTACTGTATGGAATTTAATTACATAATGTAATTAAAGGCATATATTAATTTGGCCAATTCTTATTCTTGAAATCAATGGAAAATTGGATACTTAATGCATAATTATGTGAAAATTATCAACTTCATTTTTCAATGTCTGTTCTTTTAGAAAAATCCCTGAATACTGATTAACCAAACATAGCAATGCAATATATAATAGAAAATAAACATGCAATAACTGACATTTGCATCAGTGCTTATAGTTAAACCACAAGTTATTGATATATACTTCTTTGGATATGGAAGCTGTTGAAGAATCAATTAATATCTGTAATATACAATTCTAATTTCAAAGTGGCTTTACTCATTTTACCAGCTTCTTACCAACCAGCACAAGATGTTTCTCATTTGTGGCATCTCTAGCCCTCAGATGAACTCCAGGATTAACCATGAAGGAGAAGAGAAACAGCATGCAAAAGCAGGTCGAATTTATCCATAAATAAGGAAACAGGATTGATCAAGCTCCAGAACCAGCAACCTCTGTCACAATTTACTCCATGAACACCATCTACCTGCTTCATTCTTCAGTTCCATGAATATTGAAAATTCACCCCTTCACCAGGGAGAAAACCTAAAACATTTAGTAGTGAAGTCAACCATGGCCCAGGAACTCCAGGAGAATGTGAAATAATCTCTGCCACATAGTTGGAATACAGTTCACCTTGGCCTGATCAATCTATGATCTAATGAGCCTTCAAGCTTAGTCTTACCAACATGCCATTGTGTATAAGGAAATGATGAACGTCATGAAATCTTTTAAGCTGAAAAGAGATGTGAAGATTTTTTAGCAATCGCAAGTAATCGTTGGACTCTTGTGGTGCAAACATGAGGTCCCCACCTTGGTAGTGGGGGTACTATGACAGTAAGTTATTTATGTTCTTTGAGAATAGCTCTCTTTTCATTTTTTCTCAAACCTGGTCTTGTCCTTTAAGGAGGTGAGTGAGACTTCTTTGACCACATCTGAAATGTGTTGCATGATGTAGATCTTTTTAACACAAGTGTTTTTGAAGCTAGATTCATGGGTACTTCAGCTATATAAATCCCCTCAGAACATAATGCGGTTTGTAATCTACTTTTCCTCAGTCAGTTCTTTGTGCCCATAACCATATGCCACTATTTCAAGGGCCATGTTTCTTAAATCTGCACCATTTCCTTGCATAATTTCCCAGTATTTATTGCTCTTGATTAATGTCTGCTATCGATAGCCTATCTACTTTGAGATGAAAGACTTAAAAGTCCAGGTTTTAATAGACCTTTGTTGTTTTCTCAAACTTGTTTTCTTCTCCTTTTATTTAAAACACAAATTTTCTGAGACTTCAATACCACAAATTCTTAGAATCCTTTCTCCTCTGGATTACTTTATTTTACTATGTCTAATACCTTTAAATTCACTTCTTTTTTTTTTTATTTATTTATTTGACAGGTAGAGTTACAGACAGTGAGGGAGAGAGAGAGACAGAGAGAAAAGTCTTCCTTCCGTTGGTTCACTCCCCAAATGGCCACTTGGGCCGGGGCTGTGCCTATCTGAAGCCAGGATCCGGGTTCTTCTTCCTGGTCTCCCATGCAGGTGCAGGGGCCCAAGCACTTGAGCCATCCTCCACTGCCTTCCCGGGCCACAGCAGAGAGCTGGACTGGAAGAGGAGCAACCTGGACTAGAACCTGGCGCCCATATGGGTTGCCGGTGCCGCAGGAGGATTATGAGCCATGGTGCCAGCCTCTAAATTCACTTCTATATTTATAACACATATTAAAATTTTCATTCTTTTCAATTACTTGCCCTAGAGCACTTGGCATGAACTTCCTTCCATGTCATGGTAGGTTATGGGATTACCAATGGTTTTGTGCCACTGTTATGGATCATCAGCTTTATACAAGAACTCTTTGGGACAAAGTCAGCTTAGGGATTGCTCTTCTTCCAATCTGATATTTCATCCACAATTATCTGTCTCAGGGAGACACAAAGCATTCACTAAAATACCCAAGAACAAACTCAGGGAATCTTAACTCTTACTGCTCTTACATACCAACTCTTATTAATCATAAAGACCATTTTATCATACTTGAATATTTCTTGAAACTACTTACTTCCTTTATCTTCGCTGTAGCTTCCTCCTAACTGGAAGGATTAAGTTCTGACTCCACTGCTCAACAAACATTCAAATAGGAGCACATTCTTGTTCCTCAAAATTCCTCCTATTAAACCCAAGATAAATTAAAAATGTTCAGTAAAGTATTTAAATTATTTTTATTTGTCCAGACTGCACTACTTGCATCCATAGTTATTATTCCCAAAATTGCATCCCAACCATGGGCCAACTCCAGAGGCTGAGTTTTCTCTTTTTCTTTTGTTCCCATAACACTGTCTATCCCTCCATATTTCTACAGTTTCTTTTTATTTTTCTCTTGTTGTCTCCCCAATAAAACTTGATCTTTGAGGACATCTGCAATGTTTTATTTTTTTCCTTTAATCGCTAGTCTTTGATATATTCCAAGGCACAGTAGAGGCACTTGTTTACCACTTGATGAATGAAGGAGTGGAAGCATATATTAGATAATAAGCAGCCTCCATCCACCTCCATCATTCATACAAGTAGTTCAGAGAGCACTGAATATCTTTCTAACGCAGGGTTCTTTACAAGAATCTTCCAATGGCCCAGATGCACTACTGTCTAATGCACATCTTGTCCGGAGACAAGATTTAGGCATCTCAAAATCTCAAGAATATTTTAAGTATATATTAAATCTTGTATCATTATATCAGTGCATAACAGTATATTTATGGGAATAAGAACTTCATGGAAGAATCTGCTAGCAGCAGTAGAGAGACATTTTTGTCATTATTCAATTATGTTAAAGAAAAGGGAAAATAGATAAGACTCCAATACCCAAAAACCAAAGGTTTACCTACTTTCTTTTATTCTTTTCTGCATAAAAATAATTAGTGCATGTTTTAGAGGTTAGTGAATGTGGAGTTTGCATCTGTGGGTAATACACATTCTAGTTCTGAGCATGAAAAATGCCTTTCTAGAACAGAAGTATGTTGCTAAGGAACCATCACAGCAGAAAAGAAAATAATGACAGTCTCACATGGAACCCGACTAGGTTTACTTCCTATAAGTTCCTAAGCCCTTCAGCATCAAAACAAAACAACAGATAGAAAAGCTACAAATTTGAGGCCTGCTCTCTGACATATTGGGTAAAGCCAACACCTACAGTGCTGGCATCCCATATGGGTGCCAGTTCGAGTCCCGGCTGCTCCACTTCCGATCCAGCTCTCTGCTATGGACTAGGAAAGCAGTAGAAGATGGCCCAGGTCCTTGGACCCCTGCACCCACATGGGAGACCTGGAAGAAGTTCTTGGCTCCTGGCTCCTGGCTCCTAGCTTTGGATCAGCACTAATCCTGCTGCCGACGCCAGTTGGGGAGTGAACCAGTGTATGGAAGACCTCTCCTTCTCTCCCTCCCTCTCTCTCTCTTTCTCTCTCTCTTTCACTCTCTGCCTCTCTTTCTCTCTGTGTAACTCTGACTTTCAAATAAATAAGTAAATCTAAAAAAAAGAGGAACCTACAATTTAAAAAAAATTACGAATTCAATTTCAGTTAAGTCTGAAAGTTACCCAATAATCAGTATCTTAAGTAAATATCTCAAATGATTTTAAAGTAGTTGACTGATAGCTTTCATATTAAAATATTTGGAGTAGTGTTTAGTACATGTGAATGAAGTTGGAATGGTGTAATTGAATTAGCCTAATTGCTAATTTCTTTGAGTACATACTTAGCATCTCTAAACTGTTTAGGTTGTCTTTATTTGTAGCTTCACAGAATTGAAAATAAATTGGTTTGTTTATTAGCAATGACGTTTAAGAAAGGATCACAGTTAGATCAGATAGAGTATTTTATGGCCCACAAAGTCCAGCTATACAGAAGCAGAGGTAAGTGAGGGTTAATTCAATCACCTTCACTATCAACTAATACAAAATACTGTATTAGTCATTAATTCTAAGTTACCCCTTCTGAATTTTGTTTTCTTTCATTTGTTTTTCCTTATTTGGATGGACTCTTCTACATAGGAGGAGAGATCAAAAAAGGCATAAGCCATGCTCCTCCCACACTGAGCAATTGCATAAAATATTTAGTGATTAAAAGAAGATAAAATAAAAAGAAAAGTGCTATTTTTTCCTTACTCTCTATGCTCATGTTTTTTGGGTACTCCCTTTAGTTAACCTTGATGTTAGTCATTTGGCTTAAATTATAGGAAAATTAAGTAGCAATATGCAATAAACTAGTAATAGGATATCCAAGAATGCTATATGATAAATGTAAATTTTTCAAAATTGTTAAATGTCGAAAAGTATAATTGAGTATTTTTAAAATCCGGAGGGCATTTATTATGTAATATTAATTCTAACTACTAAAGAATTTTCAGTTATGCTGAGAGGAATAAGAATCAAAGAAACTAAGTCCAGCCCTCTGCTGTGGCCAGGGAGTGCAGTGGAGGATGGCCCAGGTGCTTGGGCCCTGCACCCCATGGGAGACCAGGAAAAGCACCTGGCTCCTGGCTCCTGCCATCGGATCAGCGCGGTGCGCCGGCCGCAGCGCGCCGGCCGCGGCGGCCATTGGAGGGTGAACCAACGGCAAAGGAAGACCTTTCTCTCTGTCTCTCTCTCTCACTGTCCACTCTGCCTGTCAAAAAAAAAAAAAAAAAAAAAAAAAGAAACTAAGTATGAATGAAACTTAGATTAATCTTAGTTCACAAAAAACACTACTTCTGCCAAAAATAACAATGAGAACCATAGAATAATCTTTAAATTTCCTTAAATTTCAAACCCAGGAAAATATAGAGCATTAGTCTTTAAGTGCAAGTCTATTAGTTAAACAGTTAAATTTGTAGTTGGATATTTTCAGCACTTTCTTCTGATTGTTATTTATTATGGCTGCAAGATCTGTCAGAGGCTTTTAGGACATGAAATACGATGTAAGTTGACAATATGTAATTTATATAGAAAATACTTCTGGAGAAAACAAGAAGAAGGTTGTTTATAGAGGTGATCTTGTATGACAGCAATATATCTTAAAATATTTGAGATTCATAGCAATTTTCTTCCCATTTCAAATACTCCATTTTCTCTGGTGCTTATTTTTTTTAAGTCTTCAGTTTTCCTCTGCATGAAAAAGCCAAAAGGTACTAATGTGAAACTCACTCCAGTACTTCAGAAAATGCTATTTTATTACTAAAACAAACTAGTTATCAGCAACATATTAGAATGAATAAAAATTAATAATGTCCAAATGAAATTTTGTTTCTCTATTGTGAGATGAGAGCTGAAAGTGAATTCTAAAGGAATATGACTTATTCAAAATAAGAAAGGGTAAATTAATCAGGGTGTAATTAACTGAAATTTGCATCAATTAAGTGACTTGGAAGGTACTCAATAGGAACAAAACATTGTTACATAAGTACTGAATTAATATAATTTTGTTAAATATGAGGAAAATGTTTTATCTTTAAAAAACAGATAGTTTTAAAACCAGTTTGCATTTCTTTAGAATAAATAGTTCAAATTTTCTGTTATTAATTTTTGGGTAGTTTATTCCAGTATCTTTCTGAGAATCATGTAAGTGTTCTAAATAATGAAGACCAGGATGGTGTTATAGATGCCTCTTGTACAATTGTTCATTTCTCTATATTGCAGTTAAATGCGATGACAGTCAGTGATAATAATCAATGTTACAAAAATTCCTCTGACAATCTGTGCCGCATTTTATATGTTTGTATTTTTATAAGTGTTTTTCATTATGCTACATTGTGTTCTTTCATAAGGATGCATGTGAATAATTTCTTTAAGACTCCATAGCAGGGCAGGGCTGGAACTGTGGCTTAATAGGTTAAGCCTTCACCTGAGATACAAGCATCCCATATGGGAGCCGGTTCATGCCCTGGCTGCTCCTTTTCTGAACCAGCTGGCTGCTATGACCTGAGGAAGCAGTAGAAGATGGCCCAAATGCATAGACTCCTGTCCCTGCATGGAAGACCCAGAAGAAGCTCCTGGATCCTTATCTGGTCCAACGTTGGTCCAGCTCTCGCCATTATGGACTTTTGGGGAGTCCAAAAGTTCCAACAAATGGAAAACCTTTTGCTCTGTTTCTCCGTCTCTCTGTCTGTAACTCTGCTTCTCAAATAAATAAAATCTTAAAAAAAAAAGATTCGACAGCAGTCACTATTCTAAAGAATAACTATATATATGTTATATATATAGTTATATATGTTATACAATATATTAGAAAGAGATATATAGTGCTACTTGTAATATACAGCATGTATGTTATATATGTATACTACATGTATATATATATTTGCTTATTATATACATATATAAATATTATATGTGTTCATATTAATAAATTAATAAATTAATAAATTAATTAATAAATTAATAAATTAATAAAAAATATTCAGTTAGAATACAAGAGAGTCAATACACTAAAGAGAAAAGTAGAAGCATTGAGTTAGTAGTGGTGACCCCTAGCCTTCTACCCCAGGATTAGACAGTGAGTCTTCGTGTAATGACATCAGACATGATTAGGGTTACTATTTGAAGAACTACTAGGAAATCACTGCTTTGGACACATATATGCAAAATCACCATGGCACAAACACAGCTATATCATAAACACTTGAGCTTGGTTAACTGCTGGTCATGTTGCATTGTCACACTGTCACCATTGTCCCAAGACCCAAACTGCCTTTGAAAATGTGTTTCTCATTCTACACTGAAAGCCCTAAGAGCTGAGCAGAAGGAGCAAAAATAGGGATAGTCAGAAAGTTGGAGATAAACACTTACTTACAGAGTTAGCCAAAAAAAAAAAAAAATAAATAAATAAAACCCTAGCTACATAGCAATAATAATAAATAATAATAATAATTTAAAATTATGTCATCATGACATAATAAAAACAAATGTTTTAACAATATGGAAACAGTTATTCATTAAAAAATCCAACTTTGTGTTAGTTTTATTCTTACAGTATCAGTTTGGGCTTTCCTCATTATGAATTTTTATTAAATGACCCATTGGAGCAGAATGGAATACTTGAGTCTGGAATTTCTGAAGTGGAGAAGCTCCTGGTTATGGCAAGATCCGAAATGTGACCTAGCAATGGGTGGGTGTAATGCAATGATGATGGAAGCTGCTGGCATCAATGGGGTCAAGGAGTAAAGAGCAGGCTGTGAATGAATGATCCATGATGACAATGGACTTGCTTTTGATCACAGAAATGTGAATGGAGAGAAGATCATAACCAGTACAGAATACCATGACTAAGTTGGTTCCCCCAGAGGTCAAAACAAGATAGTTTTGGTAAGAGAAGCCAAATGGTAAGCCAAATGGTAAGAGAAGCCAAATATTCTGCTGTTTTTAAATCACAGGTAGCATTATTACTGTCTTTGGCAAGTTCCTTACTCAGAATTCACTTACGTCAAGCGCATTCTGAGTGGTTTATTGTTCTAATTTGTCTCCTCTTTAGACTATTTTCTTTGTACTATAGCAATTTCTTCCTGACTTTCAACTTTGGCAGAGTACCCTAGAATTTGTTTATTTCATTTCTATTCTTTTTTACTCACATTCATCTCTTTTAATAACCTTTTTGTCATGTTTGGAAATATTTATTTTTCTTCCTTTTTTTTTTAATTTCTGAGATCAACAAATTTTATCTATTTCATGTGAACAGATTTAGGAGCATAGTGATAGTTTCCACCCTACCCCTCTCCTGCTCACACTCCCACCCTTCTTCCATTCTTATTATTTCTCTCAATTTTTACAACGATCTACTTTCAATTCATTTTATACTCTTACGATTTATACTACACTAAGTAAAGTATATGGAATAATACTGAACCATAAAAAAGAAGGAAATCATGTCTTCTGCAACAAAATGGATCCAACTGGAAACCATTATGCTTGGGGAAACAAACCAGTCCTAAAAAGACAAATACCATATGGTTTTCCCTTATATATGGTAACTAATAGAGTACCAAAAATGTAATGTATATGAGTAAAATTGACATTTTGAGATTTGATGATTGTTTATAGCCCTTATCTCTACTATTGAGGAACAGTGGCTTTTTCTTCTTAATATTTGTTGAAATATTATTTCTCTATTGATATTCCATATCTCTAAATTTCAGACTTATACTTACATGTGATTACTTGATATTGATAACTATTAATGTTCACAAAATGATTATAATGTTTAAGAGAGGTCACATGTTAATATATACTACACTAAACCTCTATTCTTCCACTCACAATTTCCTGACAAATTCTTCTCCATGTTAATCAATAGCAATTTGATTCATGTGCATAAACCATACCCACTTATCCTTTTTTCGATCTCACTCTTTCAGTCTATCTCCTTTGCTGGTCACCTCTAGCCAAGGAGGCATTCTTCCTCTTTCTTACTGAAAGAAACATCCCCACATAAGTACATTTACACTTCTATTTTTATTTTTTTAATTTTTTTAGAAAACTTCTATTTAATAAATATAAACTTTGAAAGTACAACTTTTGGATTATAGCAGGTTTTTTTCCCCCATAACCACCCTACCACCCGCAAACCATCCCATCTCCTACTCCTTCTCCCATCCAATTCTTCATTAAGATTTATTTTTAATTATCTTTATATACAGAAGATCAACTTAGTATATACTAAGTAAAGATTTAGACTGGTGCAAAACAGTTTGCACCAACACAGACATACAAAGTACAAAGTATTGTTTGAATACTAGTTTTAGCATTAATTTGCTTAGTACATTTACACTTCTTTTGCTCTGCCTTGAACATTATTCCTACAGATGCTATTTGCTCTGTTTCTACCTTCAAGTCTCAATCAACTGCTAACTTTTCATTGTGTCTTTCTCTGGACATATTATCTGAACTTGAAATCCCCACCAGTACAGGATCTAGCTTTCATCCTGCCTTTAGTTATCCTCTAAGCATTCAATATCATTTATAGAATATATTCCTCCCATCCTGAAGGGCACTCCACTTGCCATCTGTTATCTTCTAGTTTTGCTCATACTGATTAATAAACTTGTGTGTTTCAGAATTCAACAACTTCTGCAAGTAATGATGACCATGTGGGAAACACAGCCACAGTGACTGAAAATTCTCTAGCTCAAGAAATGGACTCATTGGATGAGATAGGAAGAGATTTCCAGACCTGACAGGGGAATGATGTAGGAAAAGTCAGGGAGAAAGATTAAATTCATGAGTTGGAGGCCAACCTATCCCACCCCCACATAAGCCTATCATCAATCAGATAACCTCTCCCCAAGATGCACCTCTCCTTACCTGGGACTGTAATCACTCTCCTTTTCAAAGCTATTAAGAAGCCTGTTGAAGGGGAGGGGCATCTCCTGCTCTCACTTCACCTCCTGGACCCAGGATGAGCAGAGCAGGGTATGAAATTCCCTTTTTAACCTTTGCTGGCCCACTCTCCCTATATGTGTGCCTGTGTATTCTTCCCCCTTTATCATGCTAAAAATTATTTTTGTTTTTTATTTTACAGGTAGAGTTATGGACAGTGAGAGAGAGAGAGAAACAGAGACAGGTCTTCCTTCTGACGGCCCACCCCCCAAGTGGCCGCTATGGCCGGTGACACTGCGCTGATCCAAAGCCAGGAGCCAAGTGCTTCCTCCTGGTCTCCCATGTGGGTGCAGGGGTGAAAGCACTTGGGCCATCCTCCACTGCCCTCCTTGGCCACAGCAGAAAGCTGGAGTGGAAGAGGAGCAACCAGGGACTAGAACCAGTGCCCATTGGGATACTGGCGCCCATATGGGATGCAGGCGCCACAGGCAGAGGATTAACCAAGTGAGCCACGGCACTGGCCCCCATGCTAAAAATTATTAAATATAAAAATATGTATATTATGTTTATTGTACTTGTTGGTTGTCCATCTCACACACCAGAATGTAAGCTCAATAAAGATAGTATTTTGTTATTCTTGTTGCTTTGTTTTCTGCATTAACCTAAACACCTAAAACAATGGCAGTGTTCAGCAGAGATTTGTAGACTGAATGATTTTCCAAATATATGTATTTGTACCTATTTCATTAAATTGAATTTTGCACTTGCATTAGTATAATTATTTAAACACTGTATGGAATATTGTTGCTACTACTGTAGCTACTTTTCCTATAAATGATAATAATTTCTGTCTTACAAATCTGTTTGTATATGCTTTGATTAATCATGATCTCTTTTTGCCTGATTCTGGAATAAATTTTTCTGACTTAATTTCTTTATGTCCTATCACTACTTCAAATTCAAACTCTACTTTAACAAACTGTCTCTATAAATATACAACAAATGCTTACATAGATAGATACGTAGATGTTCCAAAGTTCCAAAAATTTTGATACCTAGAAGTGATACACACTGAACTCATGAATTCTCTTCCCAGGCATACTACATTTCTGTAGTCAATTCAAATACTTTTTTAAGAAATTTATATTTACTAAATAAAAGTTAAAAAAGAAGTTTTTTCAAAAATATTTATTTGCTATTTATCATTTATTTGAAAAGCAGAATTATGAATAGAGAAAGAGACATAGAGAGAGATCTTCTGGTTCACCCCCTGGATGACTGAAATGGCTAGGAATGGGTCAGAATGAAGCCAGGAGCCAGGAACTACTTCCAAGTCTCTCACGTGGATGCAGTGGCCCAAACACTTGAGTCATTGCCAGATGCTTTCCCAAGCACATTAGCAGGGAGCTTGATCAGAAGTAGAGAAGCTAGGACTTGAACCAGTGCCCATACGGGATGCCAGCATCACAGATGTCAGCTTTACCTGCTATGGCACAACACCAGGCCCTTATTAGGTAGTTTTAACTGTGGTTGTTCTATGCAATTTCTAGATAGGGAAAAGTTATGTAACAGTTGTCAAGATCTTGAAGAAAAACGGGCACAGATCTATTTAGACAGTTATTATTCTGCTCCAATTTTCAGATTTTAAATTGCACTATTAAGCATTCAAGGAAAAGTTTGGTCTCTGTAAGATGGGTTTCAATGTTCTGTGTAATACTAGTTGAAAAAACTTGCTACCTAATTTTGTAAGCTTCTAATTGCTTCTGCTAATCTTTACATTAATCCTATGGTTGTTACCAATTATTGGCTGGCATGCAATGAGATGTACGGGTTTCTGTATCATTGTTCTATATTCAACCTTCATAGTTGTCAAAAAACCATTAAAGTAAGTGGCTACCTATGGTCTAGATCACAACCAATGCAATATGGCAAAAGATAGTTTGTTTATTTTTAAATGTTTCTCACTATCCAATGTTTTACATATAGTATTTAAAAATTGATACAGAATTTAAAATATTTTCTGTTTTTCTAAAACAGGTATTTGTTCACAGAAGCTCAAGGTCAGAGATGTAGCTCTATTTTTTAAATATTGCACATGTTATTAATGGTTCTACAGAGCTACATTTTTTGTAACTGAAATAAATATGAATGACAATTACAATCAGGCCTCAAAGGGATTTTACACAAAATACCTATTGAAACTGCCATAATTTGATGGCATTAGAAGGCGACAGAGATATAGTATATCTGATGATTGGCAGGAATAAATGGCAACTTCAAGAGAGACATTCCATCATGTCAGAGTCCTGGCAGGAAGCAAGCAACAAAATCAACACTTGCTATTGCTTGTACAGTACTTTATCACTCAAACACATCTCTCAAAGTACTTTACAGGACTGCAACCGGGCTGAAAGAAATATCTAACAATACCAAGTAAGCCACAGAAAGATAAATAGGAGAAAAAGAGATTCTTATGGATTTCATTGGGGAAAACAGAACATCTTTTCATATGCCAATTCAGAGAACAAAATACTAAATAGTGAAAACACTAGACTCACTGAAGGACATTAGTTCAATGAACGAACGTTTCAGTAAAACCATCAAAATGCAAGGAAATAACTAAGATTACCCTAGGTAGTTCACAGAAACAGAAAAAAGCTGCCAATAGCCTTCTATTCTTTCTTTTTTAAATATAACGGATAAAATAAAAAGCCGTTTGTCAGGAAACTTTTTTTCCTTTTTTTTAACTTTTATTTAATGAATATTAATTTCCAAAGTACAGCTTAATGACTACCCTAAATTTGTTTTAGAACAACAATCCAGAGTGTGTAAGAATAGGGAAAAATAAACAAAATGCTACTTACGCATTTAGTTCCATTGCAATGATCAAAACATTGTGGTTGAAAGGTACCTATTAAAGCTAGCTGTCTCCCTCTATAGGGTTTACTGTTGCACATTTTAATGATGACATAGAAATATACGTGTTCTCACAGTTTACTGCAGGTTTTCGCAGTTTAGCCACTACTGACATTTTAAGACAAATAGTCCTTCATTGGGAAATGAGGGATTTCTGGTGCACTGCAGGATATTTAGCAGCTTCTCTGGTAATTTCCTCTAGAAGTCAGTGGTAATTCCTGAGTCATGATAGTATAAAATGTCTCCAGATACATCCCAAAATCTTTGTTAGGTTGTATGTCTTCTTTTGGAGAAACAGAGGCAGCCAGATGGAGTCCTCTGTTGAAATCCCTGCTGGTAGTTTCATAAAAAATCTATTTTGTTGAAGTAATTCTGATATCCCAAAAATGAGAGCTGCTGCTCACCTTACCAAGTCTTTGATATGGTAATTTCTATTAGAACATTTAACTTATCAGACTATGCTGAGATAACCAACCTCTTGTTCTGCTACACCCAGACATACAGACTGTGAAGGCAGAATTCATGATGCTAAAATTCAAACTGGAAACACAAGAGACCCAGTAGCTAAAGCAATCTTATATAACAAAAACAAAGCTGGAGGCATCACAATACCTGATTTCAAGACACACTATAGGGCAGTTATAATCACAACAGTCTGTTCCTAGCACAGAAACAGATGAATAGACCAATGGAACAAACTCCAGAAATCAACCCACAATCTACAACCAACTTATCTTTCAATCCCTGGAGCAAGGACAATCTCTTCTACAAATGGTGCTGGGGAAAACTGAATCTCCATATGCAGGAATATGAAACTAAGCCCCTACCTTACAATTTTCACAAAAATTCAAACAAAATGAATCAAAGACCTAAACTATGACCTGATACCATCAAATTACTAGAGAAAACTTGGGAAATTCTGGAAGATATTGGCATAAGCAAAGACTTCTTGGAAAAGACCCCAGAGAAACAAACAATCAAAGCCAAAATTGGCAAATGGGATTATATCAAACTGAGATGTAATTCTGTGCTGCAAAAAAAACACTCAGCAAGGTGAGGAGGCAACCGACAGAATGGGAGAAATTATTTGCAAACTACAAAACTGATAAAGGGTTAATATCCAGAATCTATAAATAGTTCAAGAAATTCAACAACAACAAAACAAACAATCCAGTTAAGAAATGGGCAAAGGACTTAATCAAGTATTTTTCAAAAGAGGAAACCCAAATGACTAACAAACACTTTAAAAACTGTTCAGGATCACTAGCCATCAGGGCAATGCAAATTAAAGCCACAATGAGGTTTTACCTCACTCCAGTTAGAATGGCTCTCCTACAGAAATCAACAAACAACAAGTACTAGCAAGGACATAGGGAAAAAGTTACCCCAATCCACTGTTTGTGGAAATGTAAACTGGTACAGCCACTGTGGAAGACAATATGGATATACCTCGGAAATCTGAATATTGACCTACCATATGATCCAACCATCACACTCCTGGGAATCTACACAAACCAAAAGAAATCAGCATATGAAAGAGTTATCTGTATCCCCATGTTCACTGCAGCTCAATGCACAACAGCTAAGATATGGAACCAGCTAAGATGTCCATCCCCTGATAACTGGATAAAGAAATTATGGTATATATACACTATAGAGTATTACTTAGCAGTAAAAAAAAAAAAAATAAATAAAATCCTTTCTTTTGCCACAAGATGGACAGCACTGGAAACCATTATACTTAGTGAAATAATCCAGTCCCAAAAAGACAGATATCATATGTTTTCCCTGATCTGAGGTAACTAATAGAGTATCTAAAATGTAATGTATTGGAGTGAAATGGACATTTTGTCATTCGATGAATTTTTATTGCTCTTGTCTCTTCTATTGAGGAACAGTGTTTTTTTTTTCTTTCATACTATCTGTTCAACTCATTTACTTAGTGTAGGGTTAACTATATGATCATTAGGTAAATTAGAAATAGATCTTGGTAAAAATTAAGAGTGGAAATGGGAGAGGGAGGAGTAAGAAGCATTGGAGTATGGGAGGGAGGGAGGGTAAGGTGGGAAGAATCACTATGTTCCTAAAATTGTATATACGAAATACATGAAACTTGCATAACTTTAAAAAAAAGAAACAGAAGTCATTAAAGGATCTAAATGAATATCAAAATATAATTCAAGTATCTCAGCTACTATTGTATTTAAATATAAATTTTCTATATGAATTTAATAAAAATTGTGAGAAGCAAGTATTGCATTACTGCAATAAAATCTAAGTATCTTTTCCAAAGAAGATTTACTGATTTATTTATACATTTGAATGGTAGAGTGATCAAGTAGAGAGAGTGACTTTCCATCTGTGGGTTCATTTCCCAAATGTGACAGCTTGGACTGACCCAGACAAAAGCCAGGAACCTAGAACTCAATCTAGGTGCCTCATGTAGGCAGTGGGATCCACTGCTTCTCAAGCATATTAGCAGGAAGCTGTATCAGAATCAGAGTATCCAGGACCCAAACTGGCATTCCAATAAGAGATTCAGGCATCCCAAGATGTGCCTTTTCCTACTATGTCATGACACCCACCCCAGCATCCTTGATCAAGGACAACACAGAACTAAGACTTAATTCTTGAGTCAAATAAGCATGTGTTCATCTGTGTATATTGTGAATAAATTACTTTCTTTGCTATGTATTATGAGTTAAAGTACTAAAATATAGACAATAACTTGAACATAATAATTTGTAAATGTTTTGTAGACAAATTTCTTAAGCTCTGAAAAGCAGCACAGCGACTACAAGGTAATGGTCATGTACTGCTGAATCTAATGGCTAAATTTATCATTTCTGGTTCCTAAACATCAACATCATATTAACCTCCTGAGGCAGAAGGTATTAACTCAGGCCTCCAAAATTAAATAATTTCAATAAAAATAGATTGGTCATATGCATGCTATTAGAGAGTGTAGGAGTATACTGTTATAGGCATATTAACCTGTTTTATAGTGAAACTCACATCATCACTGTGGGGCTATTGGAATCATTTTATCAGGATTATAAAACATAGTCCAGAGGGAAGTATTACCAGTTTAATGTAAGTTTGCAAGTAAAAAATTATAGAGCTGTATGTCTTCTGTGAGGTCTTAATTTCTTTGGCTCATTTGGGGGATAGGAAAAAAATGAATAAACCACACATTTTCTCCTATAAAGTGTCAAATACAGCAACACAATAAAATATCTCATCTTGCAATTGTACCTTCAGTACAAAAGTTAGCATCTATGGACTCTAGTTTTTTACAGATTTATTTTCATCTTCCAATTTGAACGAACTCTCATGATAAAGAAAGGATTTTTTTTTCTGTCTTTTGAAAATGGCTTACATTATTTTCTCTTATACAGGGAGCAGTCTTTTGGGTTACCCTTCACATTTAGCTTAGTTTTAAGAAGGTAAACGCCTTCACTTAAATCCTGTTTTACTGTTCCAGTTCTTCCAGGTATGTGTGGCCAGCCATTTCATTTAATAGTATATGCTGTTCTGCAATAGACTGGGTATATCTCTTCATATTTTCCTTTATAGCTTTAGTATTTTCAGCAGCAATTAAAAGTACTATTTTAGGATGGCTAAAATAATCAATTTGAAAATTTTGAAAACATTTTGGTGTGTGTATTAAATGACTCACCAATTTACCTCTTTCCTTAATCAGTTATAGTTATCTCATCAAATATTTTGATATCTTTTACAATGCTTTCTTTCTTTCTTTCTTTTTTTTTTTTGAAAGGGAAAGTAAGAGAGAAGGAAAGGAGGGGTAGAGATACAGAAAACACTTATCCATGGCTTCCCTCCTCGAAATCCATCAAAGACTGGGATGTGCTAGGCTTAAGCTAGAAGCCCAGAACTTAACCCAGTTCTCCCATATGTGAGGCACTGGCCCAGTTCCTTCAGCCATCATCTGCCATCTCACAAAATCTGCATGTGTAGGAAGCTGGAATCAAGAACCAGAGCCAGGGACTGGTGCTGTGGCTTAGTGGATAAAGCTGCTGCCTTCGGTGCTGGCATCCCATATGGGCACCGGTTTGAGTCCCATTTGCTCCGTTACAACAAAGCTCTTGAGACAGAAGTGGAAAATGGCCCAAGACCTTGGGCCCCTGATCCTTTGTAGGAGTCCCAGAAGAAGCTCCTGGCTCCTAGCTTCAGATCTACGCAGCTCCAGCTACTGTAGTGAACCAGCGAATAGAAGACCTCTGTCTCTCTGTCTCTGCCTCTCAAATAAATAAATAAATCTAAAAAAAAGAGCCAGAACCAGTAATAAATCAAGACTCTTAGTGGGATGCAACTGTGTTAATTTGACATTTTAAGCATTAAGCCAAATACCACCCTTTAAATAAAATTATATATCTTTATATCATTTTATATCTAAGAATATATTGTCATTCTTTCCATTTATAATGCAAAAAAGCAATAGATGTTTGCGTGTTTCTTCAAGAAGGAATTTGTGATTAATATTATGTTAATTTATAGAGACAAATACAGTCTCCTCCCTCTGTCTATTCATATCTACTATCTTGATCTAATAATAATAAAAATCAAAAGTGTAACAATTTGTGTTTATTAAATGTCCAAATTGTCAAACAATTATCTATATATTTGATACATGCTAACAAATTTGGAAAATAGTGTATCAAATGCTGCCTTATTTTAATCAGCCAGATTTATTAATAATGCTCATATATCATTAATTCTGGGCCATCCAGGAACTCTTAGCCATTTTTGGATTATAATAAAGTATTGTATCTTCATAAGGACAACAAATAAAATGCCAGTAGCAGGCCTTTCATCTATAGTTAGTATGTTATCTGACACTCCTGCTGCCTCTGCAAGTCTGTAGGGAATGAAGGTAGTTTGGAAATTTTCAGTTACGTAAAAAAAGAAAACACTTATGAGATTTGTTTAATTGTATGTGTTTTCTTTTTTTTTAAATTTATTTGACAGTTAGAGTTATAGACAGAGAGAGACAGAGAGAAAGGTCTTCCTTCCGTTGGTTCACTCCCCAAATGGCCACTAAGGCCGGCCAAAGCTGATCCAAAGCCAGGAGCCAGGTGCTACTTCCTGGTCTCCCATGGGGTGCAGGGCCCAAGCACATGGGCCATCCTCCACTGCACTCCTGGGCCACAGCAGAAAGCTGGACTGGAAGAGGAGCAGCTGGGACTAGAACCCAGTGTGCATATGAGAAGCCGGCGCCACAGGTGAAGGATTAACCAAGTGAGCCACGGTGCCAGCCCCTGTATGTGTTTTCTAAACATGTTATGCATGCCATTCATATATGGTGATGTGTGGTTAAAGTTAGTAAAATATGGAACAAAGTTATGAAGAAGCAGAGCAATGGTAGAAAAAAAAACAAGTTATGGGAACCACAAAAGAACTATATGGAAGGAGAAAATACAAGATGAAAGCACAAAGAAAGGAACAGCCGAAGTCATGGAAGGCAGGCTGGACTGCATATAAGTGATGTCACTAGTGGCAGATCTCAAAACTAAAGATGGGGAAGGCAAGGGCACTGGAAGACATACTAAAAATAAAACCATAAGCACATCTGGCTCCATAGCCTGATAGAGTGAAAACATACTTACTGGAATGGTTACAAGAATAAGTCACTAAACTATACTAAGTCTATACTATGAAACAGCTTGAGAGTTTGACTCAACACTAGAAAATTATGTGAAATCAGAAATACGAAGTGACATGATCAGGTATGTGCTATAGAAAGATAAAATTAATGCTAATTTCAAGTGGAATCAACTGAGTTGAGGAAGAAAAGTCGAGAAGGATATTTGTTGCTTGCCCAGCCAATATTCTCCTCCACCTTTTTCCTAACAGTAACCTGAATTTCCACTGAGGAACATCCTCTCCTCCACTATGGAGCACTCAGGATTGATTCATCCTTAACTAATCACTCCACCTGTGCCCATAATTCCCTGGCACAGGAATTTCATGGAAAGTCTTGGTCCCAGACCTAACAATCAGGAAAATTTTTACCCTCACTGATTGGTTCACCATGATTGAATACAATGAAACCCAGGACTTTTGATCAATTATTTTGTGAAGTACATAATCCCATTTTCCTCATAGTGCCCCGAAATGGTGAGATTGTAACTTTAATTGTAAGCAGTCATATAGTCCAAGGTAGAGTTTGGATCTAAATGAGCTCAGGAACATAACAAATGCAGAGGAATGGAATCAAAGACTACACACACGCGCCTGTATCTGAAGCTTATCTTCCTCTGCCTTTCCATGTTCTGAGAACAACGACAACAATAACAACAACAAAAACCATATGTCCAGGACTTAGAACCCAGATTCCAGGTCTGAGAACAACTCAAATCTGTTTTTAGGTTTATAACTTCCTTCAATCACAGTGGCGATGAGAAACACAGAAGGAACAGCCACTTGTCCCCAGTGGCAATGGGGCCACAAGAGATATCTGCTTTTTAGTCTGTGGCAGTGGTCAGACACATACACAGAAACATCTACATACAGCCACACATAGCTCCATACAGCTACACATCCACCTAGAGCCACATACACATATACACATCCATGCACAAACAGCTGCAACTAGCCACGTCACCCAGTGGCTTATATGAGTTATAAACAAAAGTAAACCAGAGGAAAAAAACCATTACATAACAGACTTCTGGAGAGCTAGCCAGGCAGGTGGGCCTGTCAGTTACCATGACACAGATCACCATAGAGGCACAGAGATATGGGAACACAGGGAAAGCAGGGCAAGAACAAAAGGCGTGGGGACTTGATAACTGCACTTTCCCAGGTTCATCTACACAACAACCTCTTTGTTATTTATATTGGAGTAGAATTATTTGTAAATAATAACCTATGAATGACTTTTGAAGTGTAGTTTGATAAAAAAAACAAATATTATATATTAAGAAATGGGGTCATAGGGAATAAGTATATCTGAACAACAGTTAGATGCCTAGTGAACGCAATACTGCAGTGCAATTCTAATACTTAATAGCTGGAGTCAGCTCAGACTTCATGTAATCAAGGGCATGATCTATAACAAAATTGCATCCACCACAGTGACATATTTAGGTGTTCCCAGGACATTCACACTTCCAACCAACTGGCTACAACCTCAAGGATTTCTATTACCCTCTCAGGTGTGACAAACCATTAGAATCATTCACAATTACAGTTTTATTTTATAGGGTATAAATTGGGACTACTCAAATGAAGAGAAGCGTAGGGAAAGTCCCACACATGGAGCTCCTTTACTCTCCTGGACAATTACCTGACGTGTGGCATCCAGAGTTTTTTATGGTGGTTTCATTCTACAGGCATGAATAACTGAATCCTTGGCTATGTCACTGCAGTCAGTCTCTACTCTTGTCCTCTCTATCTTGTTCTCATCCCCAGAAATAGGGAGGTTGACCTGAAATTATCTAGCTTAAAAGCCTCGCTCTCTAAAGCTTAAACTTCATCATTCTGATGTGACCAGCTCTCATCTTGAATCATCTTGTTAGCATAAAGTCAAGTTTGAGGCAAGGGACCCCTGAGATATCAAAGACACTCCTATCACCTGGAGAACTCTAAGCTTTTAGAAAATATCTTGCCAGGAATGAGGAACAAACTGCGTAAATGCATTGTTATATAACAGTGAATCAGCAGGGAACTGAAAGAGATGAAACATGAAAGGATGCAGCTAAAGTATGCAACATTATTTTAAGGGAACATCAGAAACGTGGAAAATAATAGGAAACTGATATTAATTGTTAATCAGAATTATTACATGATTAGCACATATCTTTAGGAAGATATTAAGTAGGGGTATTAAAGTTGGACTAGACTGGGAAACAAACAGCATATTTCCAAGTTAAAAGAATCGTATTATAATTAACGTGAGATAATAAGGCACTAACAAGGGCCATCAAAAGAAAAGGCTAAATACCAGATACATTTAAGGAACAAAAATAGAAATTCAAAAGATTGCACAGGTGTGAGGATGCAACTGAGAATTTTATCTTAATTTCACATTGGTGTGCAAACTTGATTTAAAATGAGTATGCATAGAACAAATAAAAATATTTACTTCATAAGCATTTCAGAAAACAGCCACATTTCTCTTTTAAAAAATAGACTCAAAGAAATGCTAAATGTTATACTTAGCCTTACTGTATATTACACAATGTATACAATAGCAAAACATCAATAATAAACAGTTTTCTAATATGTTATCTTAATTAAAAGTGTAAAACATATTTGTATATATTTTGTAATTAACCTGCAAAAATGGTACATATTTGCCATAGGAGAAGCCATATATATGACAGTACATGTGACACTGATTGACATTTTTTACACAAGTACAGGACACTGCTGAAGAAGACTCCTCATGGCATATGTTGAATTCTGATTGTTTTAAATATTTCCTATGGCTAGCTTCTGCAGAGAGAAAATCTTTATGAGATCATCTATCAAATAAAACTGACCCTGAAATGACTATTTTTGAGCAAGACCATAATATTATTCTTAGCTGCTTGCAGACAAAAAATGTTATGCAGGAAGGTAATGGTGTTAGCTTTCTTAGAATTTTTTTTTAAAACAGCACCAACATTGTACAACAGAAGAAGTAAGGATCAGAATTCTATCTAAACTAAGAGGAAAATTAAGGTTTAGAACTATAGTTGGGTACAAATTTGAGCCATGGAATTAAAAGTTTTGTTTTACAAAAATTTTAAGAACATAAATAACATACTTAGCATATAGCAGCTAAATATCCTCATGCCAAGAGTTCATGCATTATGCAACTTTAGAGAATAAATGCATATTTATCAAAGATCACTACACAGTGTGTAGCAAGATCCAGACAAGCTGCCAAGAGCCTTGGGGAAAACAATAAGGTTTGCATTAGGAGTGCACTGACGGAAAACTGGTGATGATGGTTAAGGTGATCTAGCATTAACATTCTTGGAAATATTTTCTCATACTTCCACTTTTACCTGGTAAAGACATAAATATAACTGCAAATCAAATAAATTATTTGTGTTCATTTCATAGTATCTAAACTTTATGAAAGTGATAAATATAATATAGCAGTAAGTAACAGTCTAACTCAAAAGTGAATAATTGCAAAAAAAATATAAAAAGTGTAACTCAGAACATACTTTTTGTTCTTGATATTTAAGTTATGTTGTAAGAAACAAAAAGTTTCATTCAGGGGCTTCAACTCACGTTTCTTATCTAAAGATTCTTTCCAGACCATAAGCAACAAGATAAAATCTGGCCTTTTCCTGAATTTTGCCTTCCTTTCTCTTAAAACTATTGCTTCATAATATTGTGCAATCACATGATTTCCCTTCTCTTTAAATACTTTTTCAGTATTTTAATCCATAAATTGTACTAATATAGATAATATATAATTTTCAATATATCATTTCAATATTGGGTATGGTAGTACTAAAGCCATCAGAAATCATTTTTCATGATTCACATATTACATTTTTAGAGTTCTCATTTTTGCTACTGTCCTACTGTATTTTTATGTTAACTAAAATAGACACACATAAGGGAAAATGAAATTCTTTTCATGTGTGGTCTACTCATATGCTACAAAAATCATGTACTTACTTGATTTTTAATTAAGAGCAAAGTTCATACATACTTACTTGTCTACACCTACTTTTTTTTTTTTTTTTTTTTTTTTTTTGACAGGCAGAGTGGACAGTGAGAGCGAGAGACAGAGAGAAAGGTCTTCCTTTGCCTTTGGTTCACCCTCCAATGGCCACCGCGGCCGGCGCGCTGCGGCTGGTGCACCGCACTGATCCGATGGCAGGAGCCAGGTGCTTCTCCTGGTCTCCCATGCATGTTCAGGGCCCAAGCACTTGGGCCATCCTCCACTGCACTCCCTGGCCACAGCAGAGAACTGGCCTGGAAGAGGGGCAACTGGGACAGAATCCGGCTCCCGGACCGGGACTAGAACCTGGTGTGCTGGCGCCGCAAGGCGGAGGTTTAGCCTAGTGAGCCAAGGCGCCGGCCTGTCTACACCTACTTTGCGTGTTACCAATGTTTGCATATGTTTACAATTTGATATTTGATTGTCATAAGAACTGTATGAACCACACATGGCAGGATTCTTATGTAGAATTTAAAAATGAGCAAGAGCATTTCTACCTTCTTTGGAGATCAAAATTTCATTTTATTTCCTATTCCACTTTAGTGCTGTATTACTAGATTTAAATTTCTCCATATTAGGCCAGTGCCGCGGCTCACTAGGCTAATCCTCCGCCTTGCGGCGCTGGCACACCGGGTTCTAGTCCCGGTTGGGGTGCCGGATTCTGTCCCACTTGCCCCTCTTCCAGGCCAGCTCTCTGCTGTGGCCAGGGAGTGCAGTGGAGGATGGCCCAAGTGCTTGGGCCCTGAACCCGCATGGGAGACCAGGAGAAGCACCTGGCTCCTGCCATCGGATCAGCGCGGTGCGCGGGTCGTAGCGCACCGGCCGCGGTGGCCATTGGAGGGTGAACCAAAGGCAAAGGAAGACCTTTCTCTCTGTCTCTCTCTCTCACTGTCCACTCTGCCTGCCAAAAAAAGAAATTTCTCCATATTTCCCAAACACCTCATGTACATTAGCAAGCTGTGCCTTTTGGTATGATTTTATTCATCTGCTTGAAGAGCCTTTCCATCTGGTAAAATTTTATTATCATCTAGGTCAACCATCACCTATACATTGTGGATTCTGTTCTGACCATCCCTATCTCCTACTTGTAATTTCTAACCACCAATAAAATTTTATATGACGTTATTTGAAAGAAAAGGAGCTAACATATTCTTATTTATTCAGTACCAGGATATGTGATATATGTTATCATTTTTTAAGATTTATATATTTATTTGAAAGGCAGAGTTACAGAAAGGCAGAGGCAGAGAGAGCGAGAATGAGAGAGAGAGAAAGAGAGAGAAAGACTTCCATCTGCTGATTCACCTCCCAAATGGCCTCAATAGCCTGAGCTGGGATGATCCAAAGCCAGGAGCCTGAAGCTTCTTCAGGATCTCCCACATGGGTGCAGGGCCCAAGCACATGAGCCATCATCTACTGCATTCCCAGGATAGCAGAGAGCTGGATCAGAATTGGAGCAGCTGGGATTTGAACTGGCACTCACATGGAATGCCGGCACTGCAGGCTATGGCTTTACCTGCTACACCACAGTGCCAGTGCTGTATGTTACCATTTTTATACCTGAGACTATCAAAGTTTCATTGGATTAGTTAACTTGCTTATGGTGGGAAAGACAGGATTGAACAAGTCCAAAACATGAACTGATAGAAAATGGGGGGGGGGGGAGGGTTGGAGTGCTTCTCATACTATAAGAAGAAAATTTACTTCACCTAGCCAACTGTAGTTTAACTAATCCGATTTTTCTCTTATGTTGTCTTCTGGTTGAAAGATTATTAAATAAGATTCTCTTTCTCTTGCAATTTCTCTTTCTCTCTCTCTCTCTCTCTCTCTCTCTCTCTCTCTCTCTCTTTCTCCAACCATTCCAACTGGAAGAGCAGGCTGATTTCGTACTTTCTTAGAAAACTCAGGGAGCTCTCCAATATTGTCATGTTTAGATAATCCTATACTCAGAAGATAAAAGTATCATGAGAGTGAACCTTGAATTGAAGTCTTTTAAAAAATATTTTTAAAGTTTAATTTTATTTATTTGAAAAGCATATTGACAGAGAGGAATCTTCCATCTTCTGTTTTACTCCTCAAATTGCCACAACAGCCAGAGCTGGGCCCAGTTGAAGCCAGGAGCCTGGAAGTCCAGTCTGGTCTCCCACAGCATTCTCAAGTACTCAAGCACTTGGGTCATCTTCACTGAATTTCCAGGCACATTAGCAGGGAACTGGATTGGAAGTGGAGCAGAAAGGAATGAAACCTGTGCTAATATGGGTTACCAGCGTCACAGGAGGGCAGCTTAATCTGCTGTGCTCAGCAAAGACCTAAAATGAAGCCTTTTGATGGAAATATGGGGAAGGTGTACAAGGTCCCTTAACTGTGCAACAATACAACCCCATCAAAATTATCGGAGTTGTCTATGTTTCTATGCTACTCTGTTTGGAAATCCAAAACTCCCTATTAATAATAAACTATGTTGACTTTCTGTTGTTTTGATTTTTCTTTTTTTCTCTCTCTCAAGAAAGCATTACAGAAGAAAAGTTTATTGGCAAAACAAAATTTGTGAATTCCTGAATCACTTCCAAATATCAACTGGATGTATTTGAGTACCACTATTATTTTCAATAGGCACAACCTTTAATTAACAACACCTAAATGCACTCACCCAAATCTTGTGTTATACTCATTGTCAGGTTGTTAAGGTCTAATTGACCATTATATTCCCAGAATGTAGCATTGTAGCTGGAAGATAAGCATATGAATAAATGCAACTGTAACTGAAGCTAAATAAATCATTAGGTCAAAGTGAATTGTGTATTTTGAAGCTATTATTAAAGCTATAAAGGAAATTTATCTAATAAAATTCAGTGCTCTTTATGTATGAACATGGACTCATTTTCCTCAGGAAGGAATATTTAATATTCCTTTCACTATTACAGAGGATGATTTGAGCTTTATATGAAGAGGTCTTATTAAAAAAAAGAACAATACATATGGATTTCAAATTGTTTAACCCATATTCCTATCTTTAATGTTATTTTCTCTGAACTTTTTGAAGTTCAATCAAACATTTATTTTCTTGTCCTGTTTGTGGCTAGTTACAATTATTTATGAAACATATGGTTAGAATAGGGTGACCATTATAAAGACAAGAACAGAATGGTTGTCTTTGTGTGATACTTGCTGTCTCATATGGAGAACTAACCCCTGACCTTGACTTCATTAACATCAAGCTCCAATGAGTTGAGATAATGGGCCCAGATTGTTATAGCCGCAGGTATCAATTCTAATTTAATTTAACCATTCCTTGGTCTCTTAAGATTGGCTTTTAATATGTTATATATATATATATCATATTATATAAATATATTATATATTATATGTATTATATAATATATAGTTTTTATATTTTATAAATATAATATATATTTCCAGATTTGAAAAACAGTATTTAGCACATTTAATGCTCAGGTCTACAAAGTAAACATCAGCTTTTAATAACATCATGGTTACTCTTTGCAAGTAGGCTACTAAGAAACTGCCAGAAATTTTATCTTCAGGTACATTTATTTCTAGCTGATCAAGTGTCAATAAATTGAAAATAAAGTAAAAATATGAGCAAAGAGAAATTTTAATTTTTGAAATATAATTAAATTGAAAAATATATAATATTTAGTGACTTTTGATGTTCCTCAGGTGTCCTTAGGCAACATAAAACTCTAAAACCCTCTGGTCTGTATCACTACCATATTTTCCTCAAGCAATTTGTTTTATGTATATATCAACAAAACCAGTCCAGGCATGTCATAATATAATAGCTGCTGAGAAAAATATGGAAGTATTTTTCATGCTTATTTTTGTGTGTTCTGTGGAGATACAGATATGCCCACTCTTTTATGTATGTTCTATGGTTGATTGCAAGCACAAAGACAGGGCTGAGTAATTGTAACTGGTACTTAATGGTCCACAAAATGTAAAATATTTAGTATTTGGCCCTTTACAAAAAAAAAAGCCTGTTAAACTGGCTAATTAGGAGTTTTTAAGTGGCTGAAAATTTAAATGATAACTTCTAACAAGATGATTATTTTGCCTCTACAACAAGAAGTGTATAGAAATAGAATTCTAGAAACTCAGTGATGGTTTTGACACTTCCTATATTGGTGATCATTTAATTTCTTTTAGACTAAATTCTTCTATCAATAAATATACTAAATAGATATTTTCAAAATGTTTTCTGCACCTCAACCTTGCAATTTTAATTTTGAGAATATATTTACTTATTTTGGAAGTTGAGAAAATATGAAGGTATTTCAAAAGATTGGAGAAAATTGATTTTTTAAAAAATATTAGAATCACCTTCTTCTAAAACAGTGTTCAAATCACTACAGTTTGTCTTTGCCCGAATACTTAGTTAATACTAAGGAGATTTTGCTCTGCAAGGATATAAGAAGACTAGGTATATGAGCCAAAAATTTAGGACATTACTTCCAATCTATGAAATATTCAACAGAGTAGTAGACCTAGGCCCCAACAGTGTGTGTCAACTACATACAAACATTGTTAACATGAAGGTAAGACACCTTTAATATTTTCAAATGTTTAAGCCCCAGAAGTAAAGCAATATGGATATAATTTATGTATTTCATGGATTTAATTTAATAAAAAATCAGTTACTGAGTTTTGATATGTTGAAATCTCTGGCTTACTGTGATTAAAAGAGTTAAGAGGACATTCTGGTTCAGCCTGGCATAGTAAAACAAATCCATCCAAGAACACTGAATTGTAACAGCAGTTTAATATCTTTGTTCATATAAATAGGGCTTTGACAGGTATAGAAATTGTAACAATTTTAAAATGTGGTTTATTAAATTAAGTGACTGAATCAATTTATATGACCACTTGTAATTAAAATTCATCAATAACATTAGTAAATTTCATTTTCCTCAGGAATAACCCAGGCTTTTAAAGGAGTTTAGAAAGGACCACTAACAGGGAGTTGAGTTTTTCTCGAATTTAAAGAAAAAAAATGATATTAAATGTACAAGATTAACAGAGGTGTCTCAGATTCCACATGACAACAGACTGAGACTACACACAGTAGTAACAAAACACAAGTGGTAAGAAGAAGCATCAGCATAGATAAATGGCCAGGAGATAAGGCTTAGACTGCAGGGTAAAAACAAAACTATAGGAGAAAAGACTGGAACAGGAACAGGTCAAATTCAAGAAAGGGAAAATATCCCTGTAAGTTCAAAAATGTCAAAAAGCAAAGTCAGTAGGAGAAGAAATGGGAATAAATTGAAGTAAAATAGGAGGTTCTAAGAAAAAGGAATTTGGCAAAATATTTAATTATTGTTCCATGTTTATAGAAGTTCAACTTGCAAAGACGTTAAGACAGCTCATGTAGAGTATTACAGATATCAGCCATAAGCTATCAGGCATCATGGATGTTAGGGGAGGGATTCTTGTTTATTTGTTTTCTATATTGGACATTGTTCAAATATATAAAGTAGCTAACAGAATTTGGGGAAAATTTGGGCCACCAGAATGCAGGATGGAAGAGGATAATGGAGTTCCCTTCTGTAGGTATCAGAAAAAAAAAAGTTTTCATTGTGTCACTATTAAAATCCACATATTAGATCCATATATTTTCATTCCTATGTAATGTGAAATTGGTCAAAGCATATACAATTATAGCTACATAGGAGAAATATGACGGTTCTTAAAAATTTTCATGTAAAATGTATATTATGAAGAAATATATATGGATTCCAAAGTATTTTTGCATGAAAGTGAATTTATCTTTTAATTCCATTTTTCTCCAATCTTTTGAAATACCTTCATATTTTCTCAACTTCCAAAATAAGTAAATATATAGAGGTATAAAGTAAATGAGTGAAAATATGGGATTGGCAATTGGTTGTGAAGGAGTGTATAAATGAAGGAGAGAGTGGGGAATGTCTACTAATGGTTATGGGGTTTTCTCTCTAATTTTCTTTTACCTTGTGGATGATGAAAATGTACTAAAATTGTTTAGGTTGATGATTGTACAACAAAGAACCCAAGCTAAATAACATCAGATTACATATTCTGAATGGGTAAAATGCATGTGAACTGAACATCAATAGTGCTTTTATTTTTAAAACTATATAGGGGCCAGCGCTGTGGCATAGCGGGTAAAACCACTGCCTGCAGAGCCGGCATCCCATATGGGCACTGGTTCTAGTCCTGGCTGCTCCACTTCCAATCCAGCTCTCTACTATTGCCTGTGAGAGTCTTCGTAGGCGCTACTATTTTATTGAACTTGCCCTGTGGAGGGGGGAAATATTACCCTTGGAAAGTCAGCTTAAGGGAAATTGATTTTCATGAGAACAACACATTAGGCAAACAGGCAGAACCCGTAAAAGATGACACAAGTCTTTGGGCCTCTGTACCCACGTGGAAGACCCAGAAGAAGCTCCTGGCTTCTGGTCAGCACAGCTCTGGCCATTGCAACAATCTGGGGAGTGAACCAGACTGAAGATTCTCTCTCTCTCTCTCTCTATCTCTCTCTCTCTCTCTCTGCCTCTGTCTCTCTGTAACTCCTCCTTTCAATACATTTTTAAAAAGTCTTTAAAAAACAAAACTATATATTCATCTGTCCTAGGTGTTCCACCCCTTCCACTTGCACGACTAACAATTTTACTTCTATTTCAAGGAAAAAAAAAAAGTTAGGTATATTTTTTATTAAGATTTCTTTATTTATTTGAAAGGCAGAGTTACAGAGAGAGAAACAACACACACACACACACACACACACACAGAGAGAGAGAGAGAGAGGGAAGGGGGGAGAGAGAGAGAGAGAGAGAGAGAGATGATCTTCCATTCACTGGTTAACTCCTCAAATGGTTGCAATGGCTAGAGTTGGGCAGTCCAAAGCCAGGAGCCAGGAGCTTCTTCTGTGTCTCCCATGTGGCTGGCAGGGGACTAAGTACTTATGCCACTTTCTGATGCTTTCCCAGGCATATTAGCAAGGAACTGGATTGGAAGTGGAGCAACCAAGACTTGAACTGGTGCCTATATTGGATGCCAGCATTGCAGGCGATAGTTTTACCTTCCCTGCTTGACGCTGGTCCCAGTGTATTTCTTTAAGAGAAAGTTGGGGTGGTGATATCAAAAGAAGGAAAGAACTAAATGTTGCAGGAAGGAGAAATACTAAAAAAATTAATAACTTGATACTAAGATAACCTTTTATCATAATCAGAATGATCTCAAGCCCTTAAGCTGCTTGTAATGCAGTGTCATGTCATACCTGGAAGATTCTAAAGACAAAAGAAACTCACTTGTGCATAACTGTTTTTGAAAGATCAAATCCAGATCTCTGATTATCTTGAGGGGAGATTAATTAGTGGGACAACAAAAAAATTTATCTCAATTAGATATTACCAATGATTTTGTAGGATGCCATGATCATAGTCATCAAAAAACTTCTAATTGTTGCTTTCATCTCCTCTATTATACCCCATCTTTAAAGTATAAAGACAGCTTTCAGATTCTGAACATGAAATGTTTAATAAGAAAAAACCTCTGAGATATTTCTAGCTAAGGAAATTTTATGCTACTCCACAGGAAGGAACGTGATGTCAAGTAAGGCCAGGGGATAAGGAACTGATGAAGCATTGAGAGTATGCATCCTCTGTATCTTATACAAGATGCCAGTACACATCGCACGTGGAAAGCCACTACAGAGCCATCTATCCATTTTGAAATGCATCAAAATCTAGCAAAATATTTGTTTGCCAATTTTGATTTTGTAGCCCATTTCACATTTTTCTGTATATTAGTGTCTCTTGGCTAAGTTGAGACAATATCACAGCATATCTTTCTCTTAAACACTGCAAGATCGTGTGTGTGGTGTGTGTTTGTGTGTGTGCATGCATATATCTGTATGTGAATGGGTAGGCTTGGGAAGTCAACAAAGTTGACTTACACACAATTGTATATAAAATTATGGAAGATCAAATTGTATGAGACTATTGCAAAACTATTTTCATTTTAGCTTGGTTGATTTTCCTGAACTCAAACAATTCTGATAAAGTTCAGACAGTGAAAATATTTCATTAAATACATAATTTATTTTATAATAAAAGCAACAACTTCTGTATTTATATGTATATTTATAGAAACTAACCATTTCTTCTGCCTTTACAAATATAAGCTTCTTCACTCTGTATTTTATTACTTAGTGCCTTTTAGCACACACATTTTCTTATTTCTGTGACTATTCAAAGATATAAATCAAACGGTTGTTTAATTTTCCATTGTTTTTACTTGTTTAGACAATGCAACTCTATGATCCCCTAACATTCTGAGTCATGTAGAAAAAAATGTTTTACGCTGAGGTTACAGATGTTTTGCATATTAGAATAATCTCCACATCCAAGAGGAGCTACAGTGTTAATATAATTAAATTCTTAATTTGTAGACCAAATATTTTACTTCCCTACAGTAAACCTGGCTTATTAAGTATGTAGCACATATGGGCAGAAATAAATCTCTCTATGCTAGGGTTCTCTAGAGTTTTTCTTCACTGCTTTTATTCTAATAATCAAAATATTATAATAGGTAAAAATAATTACCCTGATATAATTAAATTTCAAAGTCTCAGCAGTAATTTTTAAAATATGACAAAATAATTATTAAGAATTACTGCAATAAGACACACTCTCAGAAATCACATAATAGATGTCTGTACATATGTGCACGTTCATGAATATATACATATATATGTATGTATATCCATATACGTATACATGAATAACATATTTGTGTTATGTATTATTTACTATATAAACATAAAATAATTATTTATTTTAGAGGTAGAAGTGATGTTCAAGACTGGATTCTATTTAATCCAAGAAACTTGCAATTCCAATTTTTGTGTTCTGCTCTGCCATATTTGGACCTAAAATATATGTTCTGACTTCCCTGAGGTTATTGGCTTTTTGTTTTAGTACTTATTGTAAATTGCTGTGTAGTTTCAGTCTCTTTTTATTCACTAATAAAGAACATTTATTCTTTGTTTCTTAGGCTGGCTCTCTGTATCTTTCTTTATACTGTCTCTAAGTTTTTTAAGGCTTAGCAATTTTAACAGATATAAAACACTGAATATATATGGGGTACCATGTGATATTTTAAAAATCCATGTCTTATATAATGTTAAAACCAGTGCAAACATACTTAACTTCTTAAAAATTTGTCATTTATTTATGGTGAAAACATTCAAAACCCTTTCTTCCTTTAAAAAATCAATATACAATATAATATTATCATCTATAGTCACTCAACTATGCAATCGAACAGTAGAATTTCTTTCTTTTATCAAACTACAATATTTTCTCATGCCTCCCTCCCCAGCCTCTGATAACCACATTCTAATTTCAATTTCTATGAAATAAATTTTATGATACTCCACATATGAGTGACATCAGTTATTATTTGTCTTTCTGTGCCTATCTTATATGTCTTAACATAATGACCTTCAGGGGCTGGCGCCACGGCTCAGTAGGCTAATCCTCCGCCTGCTGCGCTGGCACACTGGGTCCTAATCCTGGTTGGGGCGCCAGATTCTGTCCCGGTTGCTCTTCTCCCAGTCCAGCTCTCTGCTGTGGCCCGGTAGTGCAGTGGAGGATAGCCCAAGTGCTTGGGCCCTGCACCCACATGGGAGACCAGGAGAAGCACCTGGCTCCTGCCTTCAGATCAGCGTGGTGCGCCAGCCGTGGCGGCCATTGAGGTGTGAACCAACGGAAAAGGAAGATCTTTCTCTCTGTCTCTTTCTCTCACTGTCCACTAAATGCTAAAGAGTTCATCCTATTTTTTTTGACTGAATAGCATTTCAATGTGCTATGTACCACATGGTAAGTATTTTAAAACATTTTTAGTGGTTATTATTAGAACTTTTTTTGGGAGTTAACGAAAGCAAATAAAATAATCCATATGATAATAGAGTTAGAGACATTAACACAAAATTATGCTTAGCTTAATATTCAAATAGATACAAGTTGTTACTTATAAAAACACCTAAAAATATGTGCATGGTTTTGTTATCAACCTGGAGTTTCTTAGAATAAATGATGTCTCCAATAACAATAAGCACACCTGACATGGATTTGTGATTGCAATACCACAACAAAGAATTTTATTTTATTTTATTTGAGAGAGAGAATTTCCCATTCCCTGTTTGACTTCCCAAATACCTCCTGTTTCTGGTTCTCAGGCCTTTGGACTACAGTCAAGGCTCATACATACCATAGCCCTACATTTGCCTCCAATATCCCCCAGGCCTTCAAATTTAACACTGAATTATGTCACCAGCATTCTTGGCTTGCCAGTTTACACATGTGAGCTCATGATATCCAATTTCCATAACTAATATGCATGTTATAAATACTATGTCATGTGCGCGCACACACACACATGCACAGTTACTTCAAACATCATAAAATACAATTAAATTTATTTTGCCACAAGAATTGAAATCTATGAGTATGTTTTTCATAATGTGCATATTCCTTTAACTTTTGAGGGGACTTTTAAACATACTAGAGAATACATATTATGGAAAAAACTATACATAGTTTTATAAATTTTTGCCTCCTAAAACTATATTTAAATTACATTTGAAATTACTTTTTTAATGGATTTTTGAAGCATCCTTATATACTCTATTGGTTCCTTTGTTTTGTCTCAGAGAATCCCTGAAGCAAAACATAACTCCTCACATCATAGGTGTGAGTTACACAAAGCAACTCTTATCCATGAAAAAACAGTATGAAGAGGAAGAAAAAAGAATAGCTTTCTAGCAGAGGTGTCTGGCACACCCGACCTCAGTCAAATAATGAAGGTCAACGTTAAGTCACAAATCACGTTGCTGGGATGCATTCTTGATATGATGTTATGAAAATTATACTTCCCAATTTCTCTCCAAATTCATAATTTTCATCTTCTCATGAGAAAAATATCAGAAAAATTCTAATATGTTGAACAATATTCAAAACCATTAAGGTCTTAATGAATAAAGTCTTAGAAATTGACACACAAAAGAGGCTAAGGAAAACAGGATTACTAAATATAAAATAAGTTCTTGCAAGAGATGCTGAGATAAACAAAAAAAATTTCAACACTAGAACTGTAATATCAATATTAATTTTCTCAAATACACAGGAAGTTCCTTAGTAAGACATGGGAAAGAACCTGCCTTCATTGCACTGCTGTGGATCAATATCTTCCAGTGCAAAGTATCCTTTATATTTGTAGTCACCCTGTATGATCAGTGCAGGGTCTGTTCACATCCGATGGTATTGGGACTAGAGCTGTTTGTGTTATAAGCAACAGTCCCAGTTGAACTTTCTCAGCAACATCTGAGAAAGGGCCAATCCGCATCATGCAGTCCTGGAGCTACCACTATTGGAGCCACATACTCCAGCCATACTCAGCCTCACAAATGGGACAACAGTCCTTTTCATATCCTTGAGAAAGAATATTACCTTGGCTATCACTATCCTTATGGTAGTTGACACTGAACTCTCTTGGGACCAAAGACCCACAACATGTTGACAACAAATTCACACTTCTACCCCTACAAACAGTACTAAACACACAATGTCATTTATAGAGACAGCTGACATTGATTAAAGCAAAAAAATAAAATCACTCAGAAATTACACTTCTGTTCCCAAATAGAACACACACACACACACACACAAGACAAGTGATACAATGCATTCAATCTGAACCACAAATTATTTTCCAATAAAACCTAAACCTTAAAGATGAAGGGACTATTTCATCAGATGCGCATACATCAACACAGGGAGGCAAGAAACATGAAGAAGCAAGGAAATACGACATCTTCCAAAAACACAATAGTTCCCCAGAATTAGATCCTGATCCAAAGGAAATTTCATAAATTAATGCCAAAATACAATTCACCGTAATGATTATAAGGAAACTCAATGAGATGCAAGAGAATACAGATAGCTTAAAAAGTGAAGAAATCAATGGGTGAAACTAATGAAACATTGACTAAGGATACCAAAATCATGAAAAAGGACAAAATAGATGCTTGGAGATGAAAAATTCAATCAGTGAAACTTAAAACAATATACGAGTAAGAGCTTCAACAGCAAAAACAGACCAAGTAGAGGAAAAAAGTAATGACCTAGAAGATACTTTTGAAATTAACCAGACAAAATACAGAAAAGACTGAAAAATAATTAAGAAACTACATGAAATGTAGGACATCATTAAATGACTAAACATTCATATTATAGGGATTACTGAAAGAGAAGAGAGGAAAAAAGACACTGAGGGGGCCAGCGCTGTGATGTAACAGGTAAAGCTGCCACCTGCAGTGCCAGCATCCCATATGGGAGCTGGTTCAAGTCCCAGCTGCTTCACTTCAATCCAGCTCTCTGCTATGGCCTGGGAAAGCAGTAGAAGATGACCCAACTCCTTGGGCGCCTGCACCCTTGTGGGAGACACAGAAGAAACTCCTGGCTCCAGACTTTGGATCAGCTCAGCTCCAGCTGTCGTGGTCAATTGGAGAGTGAACCAGCGAATGCAAGACATCTCTCTCTCTCTCTCTCACTCTCTCTCTCTCTCTCTCTCTCATTCTTTCTCTTTCTCTCTCCCTCTCTCTCTCTGCCTCTCCTTCTCTCTCTGTGTAACTCTGACTTTCAAATAATTTTTTTTAAAAAAAATACCCTACTATATGATGCCTACAAAAAAATCACTTTACAAATAAAAATGCATATAAACTAAAAGTGAAATTCTGCAAATAAATATACCAGGCAAATGGAAGCCAAAATGAGTAGGAATAGCTATCTTCATAACAAATAAAGCAGACTTTGAGTCAAAAATTATAAGGACACAAAGAAAGACATTATACATTTATAAAATGATTGATTCAGCAAGAAGATATAACAACCGTAAATATATTTGCACCCAAACAACAACACCTAGATACATAGGGCAAATACTGTTAAACCTAAAGGTGAGGTAGACTCTAATACAATAATAGTAGGTGATTTCAACACCACCCTATCATCAATGGACAGATCATCCAGACAGAAAATCAGGAAAGATACATCAAAGTTGAACTGTATTATTGAGAAAATATATTTAACAGACATTTACAAGCCATTACACCCAACAATTACAGAATACACAGTCTTTTCATCAGTATATGGAACATTTTCTAGTATACACCATATGTTAGGTCACAAATCAAGTGTCAGTAATTTTTAAAATACTGAAATTATAGCAAGTATCTTCTCAAAGCACACACACAAAAAACTAAAAATCAACAAGAAGAACAAAAGAACCTTCACTAAGACATGTAAATTAAACAACATGCTACTAAATTAAGGAATTATAAAGGAAATGAAAAACTGCCTTGAAATAAATGAAAAGGAAAACACAACATATAACATCATGTGGGATACAGAAAGACAGTATCAAGAGGGAAACTGATAGCATTAAGAAACTGATAGCTAAAGCAAAAAGAAATGTATCAAATAAATATACATATAAATAAATGATAAATATAAGCCAAGAGGGAAAATATGAAAATAATTTCGAATATCTTGACAAAACATTTAACGAACTTAAGTAATGTCATCAGAAATTTGAATCCAGGGTCACAAAAAACTGACATACAGGCTACTAATTCTTTATTTACTTGATCGTTCATTCATTCCAGTACACAATAACTGTTTATTAACAAAATCCCTAAGATATGCCATATGCTAGACAAGTGCTTTGGATACACATGTGGAAGAGGAATTGTCAGGAGTTGCAGCTATAGAGCAACACGATGGGTGGATGACCATAAATTCAAATTCACCCAGGACGTTTATGAATAATGTTATACCATGATAATTTTCAAGACTTTTTCTTTTCATTCTCAAAAGTATTTTTATAAGTCATAAATTATATGGTGTCCTATCTTGAGGTTATAACTTGAAGTGGAGATCAATTCATATGCAATCAGATGATGAATACTTTTGATGGAAAAGGGCAGAATGATAAAATTCATGTGTTGAAAGAATTATTCTATCTGCCATTTGGAGAATAGGTTAGTGATAAAAAGGCAATATACTGAACTATACAATAAATGTAAAATACTGTGATAAATTATGAAAGAAGAAACATCTTTTTTTCTGTTTTTTTTTTTTTTTTTTTTTTTTTTTTTGACAGGCAGAGTGGACAGTGTGAGAGAGAGACAGAGAGAAAGGTCTTCCTTTGCCATTGGTTCACCCTCCCATGGCTGCCGCAGCCGGCACGCTGTGGCCGGTGCACCGCACTGATCCGATGGCAGGAGCCAGGTACTTATCCTGGTCTCCCATGGAGTGCAGGGCCCAAGCACTTGGGCCGTCCTCCACTGCACTCCCTGGCCACAGCAGAGAGCTGGCCTGGAAGAGGGGCAACCGGGACAGAATCCGGCGCCCCGACCGGGACTAGAACCTGGTGTGCTGGCGCCGCAAGGCGGAGGATTAGCCTAGTGAGCCGCGGCGCCAGCTAGAAGAAACATCTTTATCTGCCTAGTGGGAATTAACAATATGCTCTTTAACAATTCAATAAATGTTAATAAAAATAAATCTGAGGGGCCAGCATTGTGGCATAGCCAGTAAAGTTGCCACCTGTGATGCCAACATCCCATATGGGCACTGGTTTGAATCTCGGCTGCTCCTGTTTCAATCCAGCTCCCTGCTCATGTGCCTGAGAAAGCAACAGAAGATGGCTGAAGTGCTTGGGCTCCTGCACCCACTTGGCAGTCCCGGAACAAGGTCCTTGCTCCTGGCTTCAGTTTGGCCGAATCCTGGCTACATCAATTTGGGGAGTGAATCAGTGGATGAAAGATCTCTCCCTCTCTCTCTTTTTCTTCTCTTGCTTTCTCCCCCGTAACTCTGCCTTTAAAATAAATAATTTTTTTTACAAATTTAAATAGATCATAACAGAAATAGTATGACACTTCTAAAGTCATTGTAAGACATTGTATGTAAATATGATATTTAAATATCTCTCTGGAAACTCATACATACATCTTCCATCCTGATTTATGGTGTTGGCCATTGCCCTGAATTTGTGGGAACTGATCCGTGTCAATCTAATGCCTGTTAGTATATGATTAATTGTCCTCATTATGGAATCTTACTAATCTGGAGTCAGCATCTCTTCATCCTAGAGACACTAAGATTTTTGAGAAAAAAATAAAAAACTGATCTCTTCCTTTCACTGCTGCATCCAGTTTGCTTTGTTGCCTCTTAGACTACCCAAGAATTCTCTCAAAACCTCTTCCAGACCCTTTCCACCACAACTTAACGGCCTGCTTCAGTAGCGTAGAGCAATGTTCCCTCTGCCTGCAAGAAACGGTATTCAATGGACTGCTTCAGTGTATTTTCCCCATCCTATTCGAGCCTTGCAATTTGTCCTTGGCTTCCCATTTTTAATCACTAAATACAAAGAATCTGCCTCTGCTTTCAGGACAGCTCAAGTCCAGCTTCCTGCTGAAGGACCCGCTCAGAGGCAGAATGTGATGGCTGAAGTGGTTGGGTCTAGGCAACCCATGTGGGAGACCACAGTGGACTTACCAGCTTCTGGCTTTGGCCAGGCCCACTCTCCCTGTTAAAGACATTTAGGGAGTGAGGCATAGGATTGGAAAATATTCTCTCTTTGTTTCTCTGCCATATTGTTACTTACTTTTTTAAAAGTGTTTTTTTAAATTTTTACAGAAATAAAAATTTTATATATTTTGGAATGCTATGTAATATTTTGTTACATATATGCATTGTATAATATTCAACTACAATATATATTTATCCTTAAAAGAATTTAACATTTTTATAGAGAAAAAAATCAAAAATCCTATAATGTAGTTTTTTTAAAAAAGAGTTATGTATTAGTTTCAAAGGCAGAGTAGCAGACTGAGAGAGAGAAAGAGATTTGCTAATTCATTACCCAAATTCCTTAAGGCTGTGTCAGGCCAGAGTCTGAAGACAGGAACTCAATCTGTCAGAAACCCAAATGCTCTTGAAATCATTTGCTTCATCCCAAGTGCATTAGGAGGAAACTGGATGGAAATACGGAGTAGCCAGAACTCCAACCAGGGAGACTGATGTGGGATATGGATGTTCCCACTAGTGGTTTAACCCTTTGTGCCAAAATGCCCATCCCTAGGTGCTTTTTTTAATATAAAGATTAATGTACAATAAATTAACATTATCTAATTTTGCTATTCAATATACCACAGAACTTCTTTCTCCTATCTAGTTATAAGCTAGTATGACTCAATCAACCTTTCCCAATCCTTACTTCCACAGTCTCCTGGTAGATTTTTAACTTCTGTGTCATTACTTACATTTTTAGACTCCAGATATGAGTGAGATCAAGTGATATTTGTCTTTCTATGATGTTTATTTTACTTAACATAGTGACCTCCAGTTCCATCCATGTTGTTGCAATGACAAGATTTCATCCATCTTATGGCTAAATAGTAACCATTGTGTATATGTAAAGTATTCCTTTATCCAGTAATCACTAGATTGGCATTATGATTATTTCCATTTCATGGCTACTTTGAATAGTGTTGCAATAAATATGGGAGTGCAGATATACCCCAGAGTGGGATTGCTGGACCACATAGTAAACAGTTCTATTTTTTTGTAAAACCTCCATATTGCTTTCCACAATGACTATATTAATTTGTGTTCCCACTGACAATGTATAGTTGTTCTCTTTTCTCCACGTACTTGCCAACACTCGTTGCCTTTGTCTTTTTGATAACAACCAATCTTATTGAAATGAGGTGATATCCAATTATTATCTTGGTTTATATATCTCTGGTAATTGGGAATGCTGAGGATTTTTCATGTACCTATTGACCATTTGTATGTATTCCTTTGAGTAATGTCTGTTAGTGTCTACTGAAAATTCCAAAACTGGATTGTTTTGGATTTTTGCTATTGAGCTGTTTGAATTCTTTATATAGTATGGATATTAACCACTTGTTAGATGTAGAGCTGAAAATGTTTCCTCCCAAACTATAGATTATGTCTTCACTCTGTTTATTGTTTCCTTATGCAAAAGCTCTTTGGTTTGATGAAATATAATTTATCTTTTTTTTTAAATTTTCTGTGTGTTTGTGGTCTGATCCAGAAAATCCTTTCCCATTCCAACAACTGAAGTGTTTTCCTCATTTTTTTTCTTTCCTAATTATCTCAAAGTTTACATTGAGGTATTTCATTTACTTTGAGCTGATATTTTTTCAACAGTGAGAGAGGTCTAGGCACATTCTTCTGCATGTGTATATCCAATATCCCCTTTTAAAAAATAAATATTTTAAGAATATGTTTATTTTAGTGGCAACAATTTTTAGAATGCATAATACTAAACATTTTCCTTAACTTTTGCATCAAGTCCCTTAATAGGGACTTCAATTTTTTGCCCTCTTCTATTGCATTACTTTCCCCTGATCCGCACAGTACAAAACCAACAGCAAAATTTTGCTACAAATCCTATATCAACACTTTCCTTGGAAAATTGTTCTGTTTCAATGAAATCTAGTCTAATTTGAAATAATCAGTCTGTGTTCTTTCATCTCTGAAACTATGAGTTTTAAAGATTATTGGTCAGTTAATTGTTGAAAAATCCTTCAATTTGAGCATATTTGGTATTTTTCCATGATGAAATTCAGGTTATTCATTTTTGCTTAGATAACATCAAAACAGTATTAATTCTTTTTTTAGTTTTTTTTTATTATGTAAGAAATGTGAATTTACAAAGTGCAACTTTTGTATTGTTGTGGCTTCCCCCCCTCCAACCTCACTCCCTCCCGTGGCCCTCCCCTCTCCTATTCCCTCTCCTATCCCGCCCTTCATCGAGTTTCATTTTCAATTATCTTCATATACAGAAGATCAACCTAGTATACACTAAGCAAGGATTTCAACAGGCTGCCCTCACACAACCACACAAGGTATATGGTATTGTTCGACTAGTAGTGTATTTTTAAGTTTCATAGTAAAACACAGTAAGGACAGAGATCCTACGTGGGGAGCCTGTACCCAGTGACTCCCATTGTTGATTTAACAATTGGCACTCTTATTTATGGCATCAGCAATCACCCGAGGCTCTTGCCATGAGCTGTCTAGGCTATGGAAGCCCCTTGAGTTCACCGACTCGGAACTTGTTTAGTCAAGGCTATATCACAGTGGAGGTAATGTATCATATTAAAAGGATCATGATGCCAGTTTTGTCCTATTGACGGTTGTATTACATTTGATCTGCTGGCCATACTAGTACTTACAAGATGTCTTCTTTTTAAAATTACATTTTCCCTTTTAAATCAATAATTAATCTTTGAAGAGATAGATCGAGTCCACACAACTACTCTACATCAAAATTTCACCTATATGTTTCACTACACATTAATTATTATTGACATATATTCACTGATATAAGCACTAAATATATACAATTGCTATATAAGATGAAAATTTTATTGTCAACACTGAAACAAAAATGGGTGTTCGAGGCAATGATAGATATTGTAAATAATATGTAATAGTATTTCTTTATGAAAATTATTGCATAGAAAATAGGAGACAAATTTAATTTGTACCTGTCTGAGAAGATAAAAGAGCTGATAATTAAATGACAATAAAGATTCAATAATACATAATCTAGGAACAGATATTTCCAAGCAGAGGGAATAGCAACAGCAAAGATCCATAGAATAAATATAAAATTGGCATCCTTAGTAAACAGTGTGTAGTGCAGGTGTTAAGTCATCTCTTGGGACTTCTGTATCCCATATGGGAGTGACTGGTTTGAATGTTGGCTACTCTATTTCCTTCCCGCCTTCCTGCTAACATGTACCCCAACAGACACTGGTGAAGAGTCCCTGCCACTCATGTGGTTGACCAGGAGGAATGTGTTCCAGGTTCTTGGCTATTGGCTGTTTGTGGGACTAAAACAGGGGACGGAAGATCTCTCATTCAATTGCTGTCCCCCTACCTCAATCTGAACCAGCTTTCAAATAGAATGAAAAAAAAAAAAAAAAACTGAAAAATAACAAAATGGTCACTGACTGAATCATACAAATTAAGCAGCAGAGTAGAAGATGTGTTTAGAAATGTTGACAGGTCAGAACAGATCATGTGAGGCATTTTAGTTCTTGAAAATCATCACAAATTTTATGCTATGTAATATACTAAGAGATACAAGTAGAGAAATAATATAAGCAGTATGATCTACATACATATACATATATAGTCATTATTAAAATCTAATGTCAATGTGGTTATTTGTGAAAGTTTTACTAAACTTTCCCTAAATGTCTTCTTAAAAATGAATTTATGGACTTTTCTCATAGCAAATGTGTTTTAACAGTAGTCATAAGAAAACATTACCACTTACACACACACACACACACACACACGCACACACATGAATATGGCTCACTTGGTTAATTATCCGCCTGTGGCACTGGCATCACCCATGGGCGCCAGGTTCTAGTCCTGGTTACTCTTCTTCCAGTCCAGCTCTCTTCTGTGGCCCAGGAGGGCAGTGGAGGATGGCCCAAGTGCTTGGGCCCCTATACCCACATGGGAGACCAGGAGGAGGCACCTGGTTCCTGGCTTCGGATCAGCATAGCTCTGGCCATACCGGCCAGTTGGGGGGTGAACCAGCAGAGGGAAGACCTTTCTCTCTCTCTCTCTCTCACTCTAACTCTGTTAAATTAAAAAAGACATGAATTTGGCATACAAAAACACTATATATCAAAACCGGATTCCTTGAAAATCTCAAGACAGGGTAAGTCATCACTGATAAGAGAGAAAGCAAACAAGAATGCCTTCAGATGTTATTGATTTTAACTAAATTTCTGGAAAATATTTCTTAAATTTCATATAGTTTCACCATACCCAATACTAATCAAGAATAGCTTGATTTTACACATATTTTATTATAAATAAGCAATGCATATTTGGATAGTGAATATGTGCATCAGTTAAACCATCAATGACATAGATATAAGTGATAACAAACCCCATAAAGAAATATGAATTTAAAAAAGAGATAAAAAGACAAAATCTCCAGAGCAACCATTTTTTTTTAAATTGCCTGGTTATTTTACTATTCATTTTTTGATGTTTCTCCTGAGACACATATATTATATATTAGTTAATATAAGATGAACAATGACAGGTTGCCATATATCCTAATGACTATCTTCCTTTCTGGGGTCAGCCAAGGTGAGTCTTTATTCATATATCATATGCTTCACAAATCTAGGACACGATTGCTTCACTGCACTGCTAGTATTCTCTCTTGTCTGGTGCTCACATATTTCAAAATTAATTGGAGGGATATTATCACCTTAAGTGAAATTTTAGAATTTCTGTTCCGATGTGCCATCCCAGGAGAAAAGAAAGCATGTCATATTCTACAGATAACTTTGTAATTATTTCGATTTAACACAGCACAATCTTTACAGCATGTAGCAATTACTGAGCATGACCACAAAATAATGTCTGCTTTTCCTACTATTTTTGCAGCATAAATCAGACTAGAAAGCCTAGAGTTATCATAACTTAGTGTATAAATTAAATAAAGTTTTGTATCAAATTTCCATAAAATTATATGGTACAGCATAATATTTTGTGCATTCAAAAAACTATAAACCAAGGTCAATCTTTAAGGATTTTTGTTCTTTTCTTTTTAACACATACTCAGTTCATTATAAAATAGCAAAAATCACACAACACAGCACGATAATTTCAATTGTACATCCCATGAGACAACATGCAAAGGATTTTTCGCGTGTATGAAGGCTGTTTGTTTTTCTAATTAGATATTCTGAGTGGTTTATGGAAATTTGACTGCTGAGAAAAAGAAAAAGGAAGGAAACATTGCTAAGCATGAGTTAGGATAATTGTGGAAATCCTTTCAGATAAATATACGCAAAGGCCCTTATTATTTGACTTGTTTTTACTAACTGGAGAAAAAATCATTGAAGATAATTCTGCGAAGGTTTAATTATGCTGTATCAGCAATGCAAAGTGAAGGAGGAAGGTAGACAAATTCTAAAAGACAAGTCTGATTTTCTGATCTTCATGTAAGAAAGTTGTCTTGGCTATATCAGCTAATGGAAGTGCTCCATATCATCAAAACTAGGAAATATATATACTGTAGAGTAGGAGACCACTATATGTGCATAAAAGGTAATACCTTTTCATATTTCCTTGAAATAATATTCACCTGAAAGATACACAATTACAGAGTTTCCACTGGCTGCTGAATACAAAAACACGTCAGTGAGGTTAAAACACACACACACACACACACACACTTTAATTTGTGTTTTTTAAAGGCTTGGGCCCATATCATATGTTATAACCAGTAGCGAACTGTGCCAGCTGGATCAGCTTGAACAAATGACTCATCACAGACTGTGAGGTTCAAATAACTACCTCATTATGGTGCAGACTACATCAAATGTGCTTACAAGTTACATGTGCAATGTTGCTTTCTTGTGTGCTTCATTGTTAGATATTTATCCCATAGTAAAAAATAGAAATGCTAATGTATCAAGTAATAATTCAATTGTTTTTTATTTAATTTAAGGTATACAAATTTCACGTATTTCATGTATACAGATTTAGGAACAAAGTGATACTTCCCGCCCTACCCTCCCTCCCATCCATGCTCCCGCCCTTCTTCCTTCTCTCTCTCCTATTAATTTTTCCAAAGATCGATTTTCAGTTTACTTTATACTCATAAGGTTAACTCTATACTAAGTAAAGAGACCAACAAATAGTATGAAGGAAAAAACACTGTTCCTTGCCAGATTCCAGCTTCAGCCAGTCCAGGAGTTCCCAAAGTTGAGAGAGGTGTCGGTGCAGAAAGAAATGAGACACTCACAGCAAGACAGAAGGCATGACTCTGGCTCCCAAGCACCTGACTTTACTTTTATATCATAAATCACATAATGATTCTTCTTACAATAACAATATGCTGTCCATTTTCTTAGAACCATTGACCTTGTACTTTATGTTGACTCTAGATTCTATGTCTACATCTAGTTACAATTTCTTTGATGTTCAAGGGCATATTCAGAGCATGGGTTACAATCATAGAGAGGCATGAGATAACAGGCTGCCCACACAAGCCAAGGCCTGGAGTGCTGCTGAGTTACACAGAAATTGGTTGCACAAGCTGGAGTATTACCTTCCTAATCTAATCTTTATTAGAAGATCCAATGTTTAAAGCAGGTCCTTTTTAAAATGTATCTCCTCTTATGCAGTTCTTTCTGTAACTCTTCAATTTCTTTATTGTATTTATCTAAATGTTCACTTAGATTTACTCCACAGTTTTGACATCCTAACCATTGTAGTATTTGTAGCATATATTGAATTAAAGCTTTAATAACATTTATCTTCATTTTAGTGGGAAGCATATACTAGGGAGCCTGTTGCCTTTTAATTCTTTCCCACTAACAGCTCGACCTCACGTAAAGCATCAACCCCTTCACCAACACTAACATTTGACTTGATTATAATTCTACAAAGCAATGGGCATTTTGGGGATTTTGAAACTAAGCACTCTTCCCTAAAATTAGGAATACCACAATCCTTAGCAGGACCACCAGGAAGCTCCGGCTATCTTAAGCAGAGTGTAGTTCCCAACAAACCTAAAACCACCAAGAGGACTGCAGCTGTCCTCCTCATGCCTTGCTGAGACAGACCTTCTGCTGTGACCTTGTTTGCCAGCCAAAGTTGCCTTGGCCTCGCCATTTTCTCAATAGTAGAGAAAAGGGCTATAAATGATCACCAAATCTCAAAATGTCCATTTCACTCCAATACATTACATTTTAGATACTCCATTAGTCACCCCAGATCAGGGAAAACATATGGTATCTGTCTTTTTGGGACTGACTTATTGCACTAAGTATAATGCTTCCAGTTGCATCCATTTTGTTGCAAAAGACAGGATTTCATTTTTTATAGCTGAGTAGTACTCCATAGTGTATAATAACAATAATTTCTTTGACCAGTCTACAGTTGATGAACATCTGGGTAGATTCCATATTTTAGCTATTGTGAATTGAGTTGTAATGAACATGTGGGCACACATAACAATTTCATATGCTGATTTCTTTTTGTTTGCATAAATTCCTAGGAGTGAAATCACATGACAGGTCTAAATTAAGGGGCACTTAATTAATTAATTTGATAGGATGTTGCTGTTGATTTTTTCTGAGAGGATTCGTTCTGAGAGGAGGAGCGTGCTGGGGGCAAGAGGTGGGGAGTCACCACACAGACCCCGGGAGTCGGGTGAAAGCGGGCCTGAGGCAAGCAGCCCACAGACTCATTTATTTCAGTTGCTACAGCTGCTTATATAGCCAAAGCCAGCCAATCCGGTCAAGGGGTGGTCTATGCCCTAACCAATCACAGCCTGTTGCCAGGCAGTTTCCAAAGCCATACAATCACAGCCTGTTGCCAGTCAGGCTCTTGTTGCCAGGCAGTTTCTGAAACCATCCAATCATGGCCTGCCATCAGTCAGGTTCTGTTGTCATGTGGTTTCCTCTGTTGTCATGTGGTTTCCGAAGCCATCCAATCACGGCCCGTTGCCAGGCAGTTTCTGTTGTCAGCAGCCATCTTGACATGACATTTTCACCTCGGTGGCCATCTTGGCATGAACTTTTCACCTCATTCCACCACAATAGGCAGAGCAAAACAGAAGGCAGACACAGAGAGACAGAGATCTTCCATCTTCTGGTTCACTTCCCAAATGCCTGCAACAGCTGAAGTTAGGCCAGGCAGAATCCAGGAGCCCAGAAATCCATCATGTCTCCAATGTGAGTGTCAGGGATCCAACTATCTGGACCATCATAGAGAGGAAATTGAAATGGATGCAGAGTAGCAGGATTTCAACCAGCACTCTAATTTAAGATGTGGACATGCCAAGTGCAAGCTCAACTTGCTATGATACAATCTCTGCCTGAAACTTCTGATTATAATTTACATATCTGGGGCACCTGCTATGGGAAAGTCCATCCTACATTCTGGAAATACAGAAAGATGGTTAGGATCACATTGGAATGGAAGATCACTTTCGATAAAATACACTTAAATATCAATTTTACTCAAGAAAAATTTAATCTATCACACTTATGATTGCTGGCTTTTCTGCATTTGATGGTAAAACTTACTGTACCTCTGACATAATCTATAGGTTTGTCAAATTTGACCAATCATGCTTCAGTTGCACTCAAAATATGCGTTTCTCTCACAGGTCTTGGTTTTTTTGTGTCGTTATTGCAGAATACCTGACACTGAGTAATTTATAAAGAATGCAGATTTATTCCTCTGAGTTTTGGAGGCTGGGATGTTCAAGATTAAGGTACTAGCAGGCTTGTTCATCTAGCTAGGTCTGAATCTTTTAGAAGGAAAAAATTCTGTCTTCTCACATGGGAGAAACCAGAAGTGCATAAGAGGTTAAAGCAGAGTGAAGCCCCTTTCAAAAGAGCCTTAAGCCCATTCATGAGGGAGGAAGGCTTATGACCTGATCACCTTCTAAAGACCCCAGCTCTTATTACTCTTAACACATTGGCAACATCTGAATTCTGGAAGTCAGACATTCAAACCATAACAGTGTACCAGTCTGTGATTATACCTACAAAGGGTCTGGAGTTAGAATTGATATTAAATAAAAATTTGCTTAAAGACAATGGCCTGGGGAAATTTAAACATTCTGATGCTCTATTTATGTTGTTTTTAAATTAATTTAAATAATATATAAAGTATTTAGAAAAAGATTGACAGATAAAAAGTGCTTAAAAATATTGACTGAATATTCCTGTTATTTCCTAGAATGACATGACAAAACAGCAGTGTATAAGACTGTTGCTAGGATACTGTCCAGAGAATATATTCAATATAAGTTTTAGTTACTTTTTTGAGACCTAGAGAATAAAAAAAACACGATTTTTTTCAATGCCCCATGAATTATTTGTAGGAAAGAAAACAGTGTATCAGAAGAATTTTTAAACAAGGAACTCTTACTTGAATATCTTTTCCCTATTAATAAAACTCCAAAAAAGTGGTGCCACACAACTCATGAAAGGTTTATATCAGAGAATAGTTAAAAGAAATTAAAGTGTTATAGTAGGAACAAGATTTTCCCAAGTTTTAAGAAAAAATAAGTAGTAACATTTAACAGATTAATATTAATTTTCATAACCAGTAAAATATTTTACATTTGTCTATGGAGGAAAGCCAAAAGCATGGCAGTAAAAGGTATTGAATAATGGAAATACAGGATATTTTTCTATTTTAAAAATGCTTGTTAATTAAATTTTCATATTTTCCTGTTATTAAAAAGTAATTTTCAATCTAGGTTGTTTGTCACAACCATCCTATGACAAAAAATTATTTATGGGAACTTGCCTTGTTCAATAATTCAATATTCTGTCAATTATTCAATCATTTCCTATTGATACTTCCTGACTACTCTATTTTCTAAAACAGGAAATGCACAATAAAAGAATTTTTGTTTCCTGTATTAATGTTTGTATCAGGAATAAAACTTGATATTTTAACAGTTGTATAACTTTTCTTTAACATAGGATTTTTTTTTCTGCAAAGTTTAAGGGAGTTGAACTTTGAAAGAGTAGACAAGTATTTTCTATATAATCAATATGTTTATATATTGTATATATCAGAATACTTATATATATGCTCTTTCATTATAGGGTTAATTTCATTCTCAGAAATCAATGGTAAAATGTGCTTTTAACTCTAGATGTACAGGAATACTGATTGTCTGGTTTCAGTAATTTGGTGTACAGGTTTGCTTTTAGAACACAATGCAAAAGGTGCTATCTCACCCAGAAATTGTCTGTTTCAAAACATAGCAGAATTACCCTGATTTTTTGTGATTAAAAAGGTTTCAACTCTTGGCTAAAAGACTTGTTATCTATATTTTATCTGTCCATTTAAACTCAGTTGTTATAAAAAGATCTATGAACTAAATTGTAGATGTAACCTCAGTGTAATTGTCAATCCCCAAGCCTAGATGATGACACAGTAAACTATCATTCGCACATCTTTCTCCACACAGAGACAGCTTTTGGCACCCCTAATTGTATCTTATCTGTACAAAGTGTTCTTTTGGAATATTCAACACATCTGGATGCAGGATATAATGTCAAAATGTTAGAAACATCCTAATAGAGCTGATTGTAAAGTAAATATAATATCAGGACTAAAGTTAAAGAGACAGCAAGTTTGAAAATAATAGAGCGCCGTCTCTCTCTGTTATGTTAAAAGAAAAAAGAAGAGCTGTGCTTTCTTCACCTTTCTCACATTTAGAACCATGTTCTATTGTGTGTACCAAACACCACTGTTTATATGATACACAGTCTACAAATTATCTAAGTTCTGATTCCACATGTTAATATTTAGGTTTTCAGCTGAGTTGTTGTTGCTGTTGGCTTTTCTTGGAACACATTACATGTCAAAGGGAAAAATGAAAGCATTTGACACGTTCGTAATGAATTTCCTCTTCCTTAGGGTCACATCAAAGGGATGATACATGAGAATACTGGAACTCATAGGTAAAGTCAAGTCATTCGGTGACTTTTTTAACGCTTCTTAAAGAATGAAGAGCTTTGTATTCTGCAGAATAGAAACTTTCTTCAAATGACTAAGGGTCATTTTCCATGCTACATATCTAAGAAGTAAAGTCTTTCTTCTAAAGTGTTTATTTTGGAGGCTGACATCGTGGTGTAGCAGGTAAAGCCATCTCATGTGACACTATCATCTATATGGGTGACAATGTGTGTACTGGCTACTCCACTTCAGCCTAACTTCCTACTGATAACTTGAAAAATGAAGTGAGGATGGCTCTACTGTTTGGGTCCCTGCTACTCATAAAGGGCACCAGGCTGAACTTCCTGGATCTTGGTTTTGGCTTGGCACAGCTCTGGCCATTGTGGCCATCTGGGAAGTGAACCAACAAATAGAAAAGAATCCAAATGGCCAACAGGCACGTGAAAAAATGTTCAAGATCACTAGCAATCAGGGAAATGCAAATCAGAACCACAATGAGGTTTCACCTCACCCCAGTTAGAATGGCTCACATACACAAATCTACCAACAACAGATGCTGGCGAAGATGTGAGGAAAAAGGGACACTAACCCACTGTTGGTGGGAATGCAAACTGGTAAAGCCACTATGGAAGTCAGTCTGGAGATTCCTCTGAAACCTGAATATAACCCTACCATGCAACCCAGCCACCCTACTCCTTGGAATTTAACCAAAGGAAATTAAATTGGCAAACAAACAAGCTGTCTGCACCTTAATGTTTATTGCAGCTCAATTCACAATAGCTAAGACCTGCAATCAACCTAAATACCCAAAAACAGAAGACCAGATAAAAAAATTATGGGACATGTACTCTATAGAATACTATACAACAGTAAAAAATAATGAAATCCAGTCATTTGAAACAAAATGGAGGAATCTGGAAAACATCACGCTGAGTGAAATAAGCCAGTCTCAATGGGACAAATATCATATGTTCTCCCTGATTGGTGACAACTAACCGAGCACCAAAAAAGAAACCTGTTAAAGTGAAATGGATACTATGAGAAACAGTGACTTGATCAGCCCTTGCCCTGACTGTTGATAAACAACTCAATGCTTTATCCCTTTGAGTATTTTTTTGTTTGTTCTACATAATACTATTGGTTGAATTCTGTACTTAATACACAGTTATTCTTTTTTTAAAACTTTTATTTAATGAATATAAATTTCTAAAGTACAGAATATTGATTACAATGGCTTCCCCCCCATAACATCCCTCCCACCTGCAACATTCCCCCTCCCACTCCCTCTCCCCTCCATTCACATCAAGATTCATTTTCGATTCTCTTTATGTACAGAAGATCAGTTTAGCATACATTAAGTAAAGATTTCAACAGTTTGCTCCCACACAGAAACACAAAGTGAAAAATACTGTTTGAGTACTAGTTATAGCATTAAATCTCAATGTACAGCACACTAAGGACAAAGATCCTACCGTTTGGGGTAAGTCATTATTCTTAAGTGCTGAAACTTAACTGAAAAGTGTTCCCTGTTAAATATAAGAGTGGGAATAAGAGAGGGAAGAGATGTGCAATTCGGGACATGCTCAAGCTGACTTGCCCCAAACGGTAGAGTTAGAAACATACCAGGGGATTCCAATTCCATCCCATCAAGGTGGCATGTACCAATGCCATCTCACTAGTAGTCCCAGTGATCAATTTCTGTTCACAATTGATCATAATGATAGGAATAAGAACCAAAGGGATCACATAAACAAGACTAGTGTCTGCAAATACTAACCGATAGAATTAAAAAAAAAGGCGGGGGGGGGACGATCCAACATGGGAAGCAGGATACACAGCAGACTCATAGAATGGCAGATGTCCTAAACAGCACTCTGGCATCAGAATCAGCCCTTAAGGCATGCAAATCAGGTTGAAAAGCCCATGAGACTATTTTAGGCATGGAAAGCCAAGACACTCTGGCAAAAAAAAAAAAAAAAATGATCTTAATGAAAGGTCTCCGTGAGTGAGATCCCAGGGGAAAGAACAGGTCATCAAGGAAGGAGGTACCTTTCTCTGAAGGGAGGAGAGAACTTCCACTTTGACTATGACCTTGTCCAAATATGATCAGAGTCGGCGAACTCAAAAGGCTTCCATAGCCTTGGCAGCTCATGACAAGAGCCTAGGGTGATTACTGATGCCATAAACAAGAGTGTCAATTTGTTAAGTCAACAACAGGAGTCACTGTGCACTTACTCCTCATGTAGGATCTCTGTTCTTAATGTGCTGTACAATGTGATTTAATGCTATAACTAGTACTCAAACAGTATTTTGCACTTCGTCTTTCTGTGTGGGTTCAAATGGAATGGGAGAGGGAGTGGGAAAGGGAGTGTTGTGGGTGGGAGGGAAGTTATGGGGGGGCATTGTAATCCATTATCTGAACTTTGAAAATGTATATTCATTAAATAAAAGTTTAAAAATAAGTCCCCCATAAAAGCATGTGTCAGAGTTATATCAGAAATCAACAGTATTTCTTTAATCATTTAAAATTATATTTTAAAATCAATAACATAAAAAAAACAAAAAAAAAAAACAAAAAACAAATAGAAAACCTCTCTCTTTGTCTTTCCCTCTGTCTGTAACTGACTTTCCAATAAATAAATAAATCTTTAAAAATAAAATGCTTACTATGAAGATAATCATAAATTAGCTTCATCTTGGAGCAAATGTAATTCTCTTTCATTATAGAAATATGCATTGCCTTTAATATACAATTTTGCCATTTAATCTTCTCATCAATATTTAATATTCAAGAGATGGACATTGAATTTAAGAAAGTAAATTTATGTTATACAAACCTGATGAGATGGGAAGACCAACAATATATAGCCTTTTGGGTTAGTACCTGAACTTATTCTATTCTGAATTACAACCTACAATCACCCTTTCCTACAAACCTGAGACTTCCATCTGTCTGTTTCACTGATATTTAAGTGTTTTTTTTTTTTTATTTTAAAAATTTATCTGAGAGTCAAAAGGCCAGTCAGAGACAGACAGGGACAGCTCCCATCTTCTAGTTCATTGCTCAAATGTCCACAATGGCTGTATTTGGGCCTGGTCAAAGTCATGAGTTAGAAATTCAGTCTGACTCCTCCACATGAGTCTCAGGGACCCAACTACTTGGGCCATCAACAGCTTCCTCCTAGGGTCTGCATTATTAGTAAGGTAGAATCATGAGCCAGAAGCCTAGATTTGTACCCTGCAACCTTGGGTAAGAAATTCAGGCTAAATGCCAGCCTCATAGGGAGGGGAATTAGGGAGGAGGAGGAGGAGGAGGTGGAGGAGGAGGAGGAAGAGGAGAGCGGGGGGGTGGGGGGGAGGAGGAGAGAGAGCGAGAGAGAGAAATGTGGGCTAAGCCAAAGCCTAAAACCTGGAACTCCTCTCTGGTCTCCCACATGGTTATCAGGGGCCCCAGTACTTAGGTCTTCACAGTTGGGTCTTGAGTTGCAAGTGGTGGCTTAACTTGCTGTGCCACAATGCCAGCATCTTCACATATATTTAAATTCAACAAAAGTTCCTTTTACTGATGAATCTCATCTTCCTCTTTTCTTTATTTCAATTGACAAGATACTTTATTCATCCCAATATACAAACCAGTAACATGAGAGCTATTTGTTCTACCTCATGTTTCACATTTGGTTATTGCCTAAACTCGATAAGTTTACCAAAAGTTAATTAAACACTCTCTCTCATAACTTTTTGCTATTATCCAGACCTTATAACTAACTAACTTACTTAACTGATATTTATGCTTTTGATTCTGAAATTCCTTCTCAAATTGTTCTCCATACAATCCACAGATATTTTTATCTTAAATATAAAACCCACTGTTCATATAGTCTTGATGTCCATATATTAATTTGTCTATACTGGGTCATCTATCTACACTCATAACTCACCTTGTAGCTTTTGCTTAAGTAAAAAAAAAAAAAAGCTTCAGTAGCTTTTGCTTGAGTCTTTTTTTCTCTGCATAAAAGACCTTTGTAATTGAAAGTCTAGTCAAGTTTCACTTTGCTGCAAACGACTATAAAAATAAAGTTAAAACCAAAAAGTAGACATAGAGAAACATATGAATGGTGGATGTTATGCAAATAGGATGATGAGGGACTATAGAAAAATACTTCTTGCTGGCGCTGTGGTGTAGTGGATTAAAGCGTCCACCTGCAGCACTGGCATCCAATATGGGCGCCGGTTCTAGACCCAGCTGCTCCTCTTCTGATCCAGCTCTCTACTGGCCTGGGAAAGCAGTAGAAGGTGGCCCAAGTATTTGGGTCCCTACACCAACATAGGAGACCCAAAAGAAGCTCCTGGCTTCTAGTTTTGGATTGGCTCAGCCCCAGCCATTGTGGCCACTTGGGGGAGTGAACTAGCTGATGGAAGACCTTTCTCTCTGTCTCTCTCTTACTGTCTGTAACTCTACCTCTCAAATAAATAAATACAATCTTTTAAACAAAGATAATGAATTAAGAAAGGCTGCCATCTCCCTCTATAAAATCAATCCTAGAAAAGTTATTGAGATCAGCATGGGCTTCCACATGGAGGAAACAAAATATTGTGAGAATTCCAAGAAGAGTTTTTTGAAATAATGCTGGAAAAAAATGAACATTATTCGAAAGGGAAGATGGTAGGAGATGAGATGAAAAGGGTAGATTGACAGAAATAGATCTAGCCTGTTATTCTTTTCCCTTTTCTTGCCCCAGAATAATGCCAAAGGCAAATTCCTCACCGCTGCAACGGGGGTGAAATATGTAGAACATGTAGAACTTCTGAATCTCACTCAAGACAGGAGACAGATATGTGGATTCAGGAAAGCTAAACTTTCTAAAACTTGTGAAACACATTACTGGGGGAAAAGGCTGTCCTAAAAAAAAAAAAAAAAAAAAAAAAGATCCAAGTATCTTTAGAGGAATGCTCTTGAGTGTGTAGCTGAGTAATCTAGTATGCTTAAGAAGAAACTACCTGAGGCTAGGGTAAAGATCACACCAGCAAGCATGAGCTTGAATTATTCCTGGATCCCACAAAAGTTGGAAAAATCAGTGTTCTAATTAGACAATAATGAAAAGGACATATAATTCTTTATACACTGGACACTGGGCACATTTCTCAAAATATTGCCACCTTATTGGTGAAACAAAGCAAGTCCTAGAGTAAATGGATTGGTCATGCTAAAACTTATAGAAACTTCAAACCTTACTAGTAATGGTTTGTTTTTAATTTGAATGTTTGTTAAGAGTGGTCACAGGACAAAATCTCATTTATCTGTATAATTCTAGGTATGTATTTTGCATTTTGCATTTCAATTTTTTTTTAAAAAAGTGCCAAACCAAGCCAAGGTTACCTAATTGCACATCAGACCAAAATGCATTGCTCTTTACAGAACTACTTTATTATCTAGCACCCAAGAACATACTTTTTTCAATTTTGAAATTATCATGCATGCAGAGAACCAGATGAGTATTGCCTATAATTAAGAGTAAAATAACGCAACTTAAACTGACCAAAATGTGAGAAGATGAATTCATAGATGAGTGTCTTGAATGATAGACAAGGACCTCAGTGTGGTCAAGGTTATAAAATGCTAGTCTTCTCAAAGATCTAGCTATATGTAGAATCTTAGCTCTAAAAGGCAGGTGACCTGGCCAGTGTTGGAGAAGCCATATCTGTAAGCATGAAAATTTAACAAAGTATTGGGGGCTGGTATTGGTGAGGAAAGTAGTAGGAGAAATGAAAAAAAAAAAAAACTGTAGATGAAACTAGCATAAAAATATACTAGAAAATATAGATGAAACTAGTACAAAAGTATACTAGAGGAGGTTAACAGCAGATTGGTCTTGCAGAAGAAAAGACCAATGAAAGTAAGACATTGCAAAAGAATGCTTTAAAAACCCAAGATTTTTTTTTACAAAATGAAGAAAAATGAGCAGACACTTTGATGTATGACTATAAGTAGTGAAATGATACCTGTATAATTGGAGTCTCAGGCAAAGGGAGTTGCTAAATAAATAGATATTTGAATATTATAGTTACTTCAAACATAGCCCAGAAAAGAAAAAAGAAAACAAAAGATACCCAGTGGAGAATTTTTATGAAGATAACCAAAATTAGTGGAAAGGACTGAGCTAGAAATAAATCCAATACAATTTCAGGAAAAGAGATAAGATACTAGCAATATACAGTAAGCACAAGAATCTGGTGTGTTTTTTTTTTATTTTTTGACAGGCAGAGTGGACAGTGAGAGAGACAAAGAGGAAGGTCTTCCTTTGCCGTTGGTTCACCCTCCAATGGCCACCGCGGCCAGTACACTGCGGTCAGCGCACCGCGCCAATCCGAAAGCAGGAGACAGGTGCTTATCCTGGTCTCTCATAGGGTGCAGGGCCCAAACACTTGGGCCATCCTCCACTGCACTCCTGGGCCACAGAGAACTGGCCTGGAAGAGGGGCAACTGGGACAGAATCTGGTGCCCCGACCGGGACTAGAACCTGGTGTGCCAGCGCCACAGCAGGAGGATTAGCCTACTGAGCCACGGCGCCGGCCAATAATACAATAGTTTTTGAAAGTACCAAATACATGAGTCAAATCATACCGTATGAATACCTCAAGAATATATCATAGAGTTAGGTGATTCGAATGATGAATTTTAACAAGAAGACAAAGTGATAAAAAGGGATGGTGTATCCATAAAATGTAAAGAGTACAAAAAAAAAGAATTCTCAGTTTTCAGATCAAAGATATTCTACAAGAAGAAAATGTGAAGGATGTGGTGGTGGTAGATTAATTTTATTTGAAAGAAAAGTACAAAAAATTTCTCAGCATTAACAACAACAACAAAAAGACCACAATTTTTAAAAATATCACACTGGTTAAGCTAAGAGATTTCATGATAAGTTGTTTAATCATATGATGAAGCTAAGGGTTTACATGAGCCAACTGAAAAAGGGGGAAAGCTATTAGTTTGAAATTTCAAGAGTTGCAATATTTTTTTTAAAAAAAAGATTTTATTTACTTATTTGAAAGGTAGACTTACAGACAGTGAGGAGAGACAGAGAGAAAGATCTTCCTTCTGTTGCTTCAGTCCACAAATGGCCGCAACAGCTGGAACTGCACTGATCCGAAGCCAGGAGCCAGGAGCTTCTTCCTGGTCTCCCACGCGGGTTCAGGGGCACAAGGACTTGAGCCATCTTTTACTGCCTTCCCAGGCCACAGCAGAGAGCAGGATTGGAAGAGGAGCAGCAGAGACTAGAACTGGCACCCGTATGGGATGCCAGCGCCACAGGTTAACCTACTGTGCCACAGCACCAGCCCAAGAGTTGCAATATTCTAACAATTAATATTGTAAATTTCCAGTAGACCATAATTTTAAAAACTTACCTACAAATCATACATGTTTGCTTTTCGATATGAGTATATAAAATTTATCATTTCCTTTCTGATGGGACAACTACCAGACTCAAATATTATGAACAGACAGACATTAGCTGTTAGGTCTTAAGTAAATGGGAAAGTCATAAATTCTAATGTTCACAGAATGCTTGGTAGAAATACATATGGCATTACAGGAAACTATAATTCTATGTTTACTTTTATAAGATATAAATATAAAACAAGAAAAATACATGGAATAAAAAGTGATAGCTCCAAATCTTCATTTATCGAGAGTATGTAGAATAGTCACCAAAATAGTGAACACTTAGGTTGGTGAGTCTGAGATTCTATTTTAATCTACATTAATAGGAATACCATTGGCCAGCACTATGACTTAGTAGGCTAAGGCTCTGCCTACAGTGCCTGTATCCCATGTGTTCCAGCTGCTCCTCTTCTGATGCAGTTCTCTGCTAATGGCCTGGGGAAGCAATGGAAGATGGCCCAAGTCCTGGACCCCTGCTCCCAGGTGCGAGACCTCGAGAAGCTCCTGACTCCGGGCTTAGGGTCAGCTCTGCTCCAGCCATTGCAGCCATTCGGGGAGTAAACTAGTAGATTTAAGTCCTTTCTCTCTGTCTTCCCCTCACTCTGTCTGTAACTCCACCTCTCAAATAAATAAAAGTTTAAAATAAAAAAGGGAGAAAGAATAGTCATATAGATTTAGTTCACTAATAATTTTTGATACATTGCCTTGATTTAGGATTTTACAGTGTGAATACCTACCATTGCTACCTTCAAAGGAATAATGTTATTTTTACATATTCCCCAATAATTGTTTGGTTTCTCATGAAATATTATAATATTTTATAGAAAATATACAAAGTTGATTATTTTTTCTTCAAATACAACTGATGTGTGGGGTTCCAGGTATTAATCACATCATGAAATCCCTGAAAGTACATCCTTCCTCTTCCCTTCCTTCCCTTCATAGTCTTCTGTGTTAGAGTAAGGTTTTCCCTACTATATAAAGTTCGATTTTAAAATTCCACTTTAAGAGTTTAGTGGAAAACATCTTTTGTATATGGGGATGGGTAGTAACTTGTGACCCTAGAAGAATGAGTGATAGAGAAGGAGGGGAAAGAACTCCAGGCTGAGCTGTGAAGAGGTGAACAAGTAGAGAGTAAATTCTGAAGGAACTGCGAAAGTCACTTAACATTTGAAAACAGAAAAATTGAAGAAAGAGAGAAACGAGAAGGAGAAAATCTTCAGAGTTGAGAGATGAATTGAGTTCTCTTCCCAAAATGGCAAAGATATTTAAAGATACATGGAAATGTGATCAGATAGAATTAACGATCTGGCCCAGCAGCGCAAGACAAGCTCCAATCTGGTAGTCCTGGTAATAAGGTAGAGTCGACTAGTAGTCTCTGTACAATGAGAAAAGCACAGGGAGTTAAATAAATTACAAGTAAGCTCCATATTGGCAGAAGGTAGGAGACAGAATTCAAAATACGATACAATGCAGACAGAAAATGAAATTGTGACAAAAAAAGTGTTATGTTTTCTGAATACATATTTACTTTAATTGAACTTGGATTTAATTGCTTCAAAGAAAACAGAAAATTTCTGTGTCTTGTTGCCTTGCTTTTGTAGTACTGATTCTCATTAGATTTACTGCTAAGTAATGCATCCTGTAGTCATTAAAATTGTTCTAATTCATGAAATGGCTACTGGTAATAGGATTTCCAGGGAAAATTATCGGCTAAGAGAAAGGTGCAGACAGAAGTTCTCATGCCTCTATTCCAGACAGCAGGGATGGAGCCATTCGTAAGTCGGCTGCTTGGTTTGCCCTCTGTGCCTCAACATTATGCTTGGAATTAGGTCCACTAAAAGACAAGGAGGAAAAGATTCAACATACAGCATATTGGTTGCAATTGTAAATGTTACTAAGAATTTCCTAATAAAACTGTCTCTAAACTAATAAAATAATCAACAAAAGAGGTGAATAAGTGAAATATATTATTGCTTAAGCTTTCTTCGAAATGTATCCCATCAATGAGTGACTTTGCACTGAGGGAAATTATTAATTTACAATAAAGGAATCCTTTCAATCCTAAGGGAGAAGAGTTCTTATTTTTTAAATTTTATAATTGGGGGGCCTGTGCCATGGCTCACATGGTTAATCCTCCGCCTGTGGCGCCGGCATCCCAAATGGGCACCGGGTTCTAGTCCCGATTGCTCCTCTTCCAGTCCAGCATTCTGCTGTGGCCCAGGAGGGCAGTGGAGGATGGCCCAAGTGTTTGGGCCCCTGCACCTGCATGGGAGACCAGGAAGAAGGATCTGACTTCTGGCTTTGGATAGGCACAACACCGGCTGTGGCAGCCATTTGGGGGGTGAACCAATGGAAGGAAGATCTTTCTCTCTGTCTCTCTCACTGTCTGTAACTCTACCTGTAAAATAAATTTTGAAAAAATTCAAAAATTCTAATTGGGAGCATGATAGGACATACAGAAAACTGAGAATAATACTCCAAACTAAATTATTTTATTTAAATCTTGGTACATTACATTCAGCTACATTTGAAATCCATTACTAATAAGTAAAATTAGTTGCAAATGAAGAATCTGTCATATTTTCAACATAAACAAACATGAAGAACAACAATAAATGATGCTGGCGCTGTGGTTCAATAGGCTAATCCTCTGTCTTGTGGTGCCAGCACACCAGGTTCTAGTCCTGGTCGGGGCGCCAGATTCTGTCCCGGTTGCCCCTCTTCCAGGCCAGCTCTCTGCTGTGGCCAGGGAGTGCAGTGGAGGATGGCCCAAGTACTTGGGCCCTGCACCCGATGGGAGACCAGGTGAAGCACCTGGCTCCTGCCATCGGATCAGCGCGGTGCGCCAGCTACAGCACACCGGCCGCGGCGGCCGTTGGAGGGTGAACCAATGGCAAAGGAAGACCTTTCTCTCTGTCTCTCTCTCTCACTGTCCACTCTGCCTGTCCAAAAGAAAAAAAAAAAAAAAGAAAACAACACAAGCAGCAAGTTTGCATTTCCTTCTGCATAAAAATATTGCAGAAATAATTTTTGAAATAAATAGTTGACATGGGGGAAACAATGTGCATTAATTTTTTAAAAAACAGTTTTTGTTAAGAAATAGAAATTTTTTTAAAGAAGGAGGTGCTTTTTTTTGGACTGGTAGAGTTATAGACAGTGAGAGAGAGAGATAGAGAGAAAGGTCTTCCTTCTGTTGGTTCACTACCCAAATGGCTACAACGGCCTGAGTTGCGCCTATCCAAAGCCAGGAGCCAGGAGCTTCTTCTAGGTATCCCACATGGTTGAGGGTCCCAAAGACTTGGACCATCTTTCACTGCTTTCCGAGACCATAACAGAGAGCTGGATTGAAAGTGGAGCAGCTGGGACTCAAACCCGTGCCATATGGGATGCTGGCACTGCAGGCCAGGGCTTAGACACACTATGCCACAGCGCCAGCCCCCTGTAAGTTATATTTTTAAAAAATTCTATGGAGAGGGGGCCACTGTTATGACCTAGGGGCTAAAGCTGCCTCCTGCAATGGCAGCATCCCATTTGGGCACCAGATTGAATTCTGGCTGTTCCACTTTCTACCCAGCTCCCTGTTAATGTCCTGGGAAAAGCAGCAGAAGGTGGCCCAAGTACTTGGGCCCCTGCCACGCACATGGAATACCCAAAAGAATCTCCTGGCTCCTGACTTCCACCGCACCCAGCCCTAGATTTTGAGTCCACCTGGGGAGTGAACCAGGAAGTGGACTATCTTTCTCTCTCTCCCGCTCTCTCTTTCTCTCTTTCAAATAAGTAAATAAATCTTTAAAAAAAAATTCTTAGGAGGAGCACAAACATTCAATTTTTTTAAAAATTTATTTGACAGGTAGAGTTATAGATAGTGAGAGAGAGAGATGGAGAGAAAGGTCTTCCTTCTCTTGGTTCACTCCCCAAATGGCCGCCACGGCCGGTGTTGCACCTATCCAAAGCCAGAAGCCAGATCCTTCTTCCTGGTCTCCCATGCGGGTGTAGGGGCCCAAGCACTTGGGCCATCCTCCACTGCCTTCCCGGTCCACAGCAGAATGCTGGACTGGAAGAGGAGCAGCTGGGACTAGAATCGGAGCCCATATGAGATGCTGGTGCTGCAGGTAGAGGTTTAACCAAGTGAGACATGGCACCGGCCCCTCAAATTTTTTATAATACATTATTTGCTACCCACATCTCCTCTCCCCAATAAATATATGCATTTTAATGATCTTCCCTATTGCCTGTGGGATTTAAAAAAATTAGGAACTGATAATTTTGAGGTTTAACCTTTGAAAATCCAAACAATTATTTAATCATTCTCATATATTATTCCTTTTTTCTAATTTCTTAGTTTGAAACATGCTGCAATGTTACCCAAATAGAAATCCAATATCACTCTATTCTATGCTTTCTTCAAGATTGATTTACCTACAACTTTGACTTTACTTCCAAATTTTATATATATACATATATAACATATGTATATTCTTTTTATGTATAAATTCTGCATATATAGAGAGAGATACATTCTGCATCTTCATCTTCCAGTTGTTTAGATTTCAGTATAGTCGCTACCTCTCCTTTGAATTGTCTCCTTTTTCAGTCTGACAACACATCCTGTTTGTTGAATCCAATGATCCTTTTCTGTTGCACCCCTTCTTGACCTTTAAATAGCCAGTATCAATTCTTTTTGGCTCAACTCCTCTTTTGCCTTAAAACCAGACACAATCTCTCTCCTTTTCCTTTTCCTTTATGTAATGTGTAATATACCTCACTGATTAGTCTTTGTTCATACAAAGCGATCATTTTTTTCTGACATTCTTTATTCTAAGCAAGATGATGCCCTATCCTCATCTTTATTGATAAGTCTCTGAGTGTTGCTTTCTGTCATGGGGAGGCAGACATTTCCACCGCAGTGTAGAAACTCCCATGCCACTTCTCTCTGCTGGTCACAAACAGATCCCAAGTATTCTTGGCTCCAGAAAGGTAAATTGCTTAGAATTCAGACAAGACTGAAAAAGCCGACACTGTAGACACAATGTTCCTGTAACCTCCTTGCTTGATCCTTGTTGAGAGTTTTCCTATTCTCTTTTCTTTCTGATCCCAGTCTCCTTAATTAGTTTCCACATGGTTATCATGCTTCTATTAACTTAAAAATGAAGAAGGAGGAGGAAGAGAAGGTGGAAGAGAGTAGGAGAAGAGGAGAAGGAAGAAACCATATTGTGCAAATGATAATATACTCTTATTTCACACAATGAAGCAAGAATTGGGGGCATTGTGAGGACACTCAAGGTGTGACTAATGTTTTCTTCTTAATTTGCATATTGGTTATGAAAGATGAAAAAAGCTCATTTATCTGTACATTAGGTGCATCTCTTGGTATGTATACTGTATTTCAATACAATGTTTTAACAACGAGAATTGGGTGGTTCTCAGCCGCACCCCAAAATCTATCTCATTTGTATATTCAATTATCTCACTCCAGACATCACTGACTATGCCTCCAACTTGTATAAACAGGTGGCCCTGAACTTTGTTGATTGCAGCTCATTCTCTCTTCATGCCTCCACTCATTCGTTAGTATTTAGTTTACTTTTGTTTTAAATAAATCTTGCTTCTCTGTACATCTTTAAAAAAATGAAAAAAAAAAACATAAAAGTCTTTCACCCCATATTCTCCGCACCAAAATCTCAAATATGTTGCTACCAATAAAAGGACATGAGGTGGTGGAATAGGAAATGGTCATAATGTTCATGGTATAAAACGTATCTCCTGTTTATTCACATACATATTATTATCCCATCTTCTGCTCCATGTCTTCTCATTTTTTCCTGACCATTTTACTTTTGCAGAGCTACCCATTTCTCTTTCAGTCTGGAAATTCTTTCCCACAGCAACATGGCTCATCTTTTACTGTCCTGATCCCTGTAGCAAAGCATTAGCTAAAGGTTCCCAAGTGCTTTTGCACTTTGTATTCTGCTTGGAATTGATATTCCATATATGCCTAGTGAGTTAAAGAAAAAGTGAAAGTAAACTTTTAAAAGTTTAAAGTAAAACTTTAGCAAATAGAAAATGACACATCGAGTGCAAAAGTAATGTAATAGAGATGTAGCTTAATATAGAAGGTGATGCCACGAAATAGTCAATGTGGGTAATTATAAAGTTTTTATAATTCCCTTTATAAGTGGTCACCAAACAGAACTCACATTTCATTCAAAATACAAGTGTCAAAGTAAAACGTTACTGGTGGTTCATTCTTTGACATGGCAAGTTTCTTGAGGTGGTGAATATCAGCAAGAGTTAAGCTAATATACTGAACTTCCACACAATTTGGATGTAATATATTAATATATATATATCTAAAGTAAACATTTATTATCATGACAATATGGCATGAACCATTATTTTTAATGACTCCTCTGTAAACTACCTGTTCAAGGACAGGTATTGGCTAAGTGGTTAAGTACTTGCTTGAGATGGCCATCTTCCATATCTGAGTCCCTGGGTTTGAATTTCAAGCTCTGTTCCTGATTTTAGCTTCCTGCTAATGAGCACCTTGAGAGACAGCAGGCTAAGGTTTAAGTAGTTGTGTCCCTGCCACCCAAATAGGAAACCCTGGTTGAATTCCAGGCATCTGGCTTTCTCCTTGCCCAGCCATGGCTATTGCAGGTTTAGGGGGAGTGAAACAGTGGATGGAAAATGTCTGTATCTCTGTGCCTTTAAAATGAAAATACATAAAAATTAAAACAATTTTTCATGGATATATATAATTGTGCTGGGGATGGAACTGTTTCATCAATATCGGATATTTGCAGGTAGATACAAAGCATTTTAAAATGTGGTGGAAACTGTGTAGCTGTAAACAGGAAAAAGAAATATATCTCAGTAGAACTCACAGTAAAGGAAAAACCATCATCTACTTTCAAATGTTGTTAACTTAGAAAAACATTCAGTTATTCTTTCTCTTGCCAAGAGATTAGGAGACTTCATTAAATACTGAATCCGAGCTGCAGGAGGTGTCATCAACTCAGCAATATTTTTGCTGAGTCATCCAAATACACACAGCTAAAAGCATTAATTTCCCCTTAAAAGTATTCTTGAAAGCTGTGCTGTTTCAGAAACAGAAGCTAAGTCAGCTGAAAAAGTACAGTCAAATCACCTTTAAGTGGGAATATATATAAAAAATCAATTTTGAGTAAAGTGTTGTTATTTATTATAGGGCAGAATTTAATCCTACTAGGTTTCTGTGGAAGAAATTAATATATTGCTTGATCCTGTATAGCTTTCATATTGAAATGTTAGTGCTATTTCTACTGTCTCAACTGTTAGATCTAATCCTTTGTCTCAAAGGGTTTAACTAAATTTCTAACTTACAATACTTTGAAAGAAACAATTTTAAAAGGACAAGGAAGCCACATCTCACAAGCAAAGTTGTTTCTTGCCACAAATTTGAAAACTGTTATCCTTGATACAAGATGATCACTAGTAGGAATGAGTCCCTTCTGTTATAGAACAATCCTTCCAATTTTCTATAAACTCAAATTAACTAAGATATATAATATTCCTCACTATCCTTACTTATTATTTTTGTATCTAATGTCATTTGCAATCTGAAACTAATTTATTTTCATGGTATGCCTCAAAACTGATGTATGAAATTGTGTAACGGTAACAACAGAGGAACTACTTCAATATCCAGAGGAAATACCAAGAGGCCTACATAGACCTGCCAGTTGAATTAATCAATATCACACCCACATTCCCTAATGCCTCATATTTCATAAATGTGAAATAATAACATGTTGATTGCTTAACTTCAATATCTACCCCCTACTAATAGAGTCCCTGGTTCCATTTTTTGACCTGATTCAGCCCCAGCTGTTTCAAACATTTGGGGAGTGACCAGCAGGTAGAAGATCTCTGTTTGTGGTTCTCCTTCTCTCTTTGTCACTCTACCTTTCAAATAGATAAATAAATAATATTTAAAAGAGAGCTAGGGAGACAGGGAGAGAGAGTGAGAGAGACTGAGTTAAGCAATGACAATTGGCAAGAATTAGAAATCATTATATCTATTTTCCAAGTAGTAATTACACTCAAGCTACCCTTCATTGAGAAAAATTTTACTTAATCTTCCTTTTTTGTAATTTTATTTCGTTTTTTTTTTTAATCAGATACCTAAATATTGTACATGTTTATGGTGTACCATGTGATGTTTTGATGCATGTATATATTGGCTAATATCCAATCAGGGTCAATATAGCTATCCTTTCAAACATTTAAAAATCTTTTATGGTGAAAGCATTCCAAATCCAATCTTCTAGTTTGTTTTTTACTAGAGAAATAAACAATTCACCAACATTTGTCTATTTTTATCCTAGTTTGCAATAGAATTGCATAATTTATTAGTCCTATATTAACTATACCTGAGTATGCATTAACACCCACTTCCCATCCCCCTTTCCTTCCTTTCCAGCCTCTATAACCACCATTATACTTTCACTTCTATGAGATCACATTTTCTTTAGATTCCACATGTGAGTAATATCTTGCAGTGGTTGTGTTTTTGTGTTTGGCATATTGTGCTTAACCTAATAACCTCTAATTCTATCCATATTTAAGTGAATGACAAGATTTCATCCTTTTTATATCTGAGTTGCACTCCATTGTGTATATGCCACTTTTTCTTTACCCATTTTTCAGTGCATGAGAACTTCAGTTGCTTTCATTTCTTGGCTATTGTAAATACAGCTGCAATAAATATTAGTACAGTGTCTCTACAATACACTAATTTCATTTCCCTTAGGTATATAATCAGTAGTAAGACTGCTGAATATTGTTCTACTTTTAGCTTTTGGGGAACCTTCATTCTGTTTTCAGCAATGGTTGCACTAATTTACATTGCCACCAACAGTGCAAGTACTCCACTTTCTCTATATCCCACCATAATTTGCTAACTTTTGCCTTTTTTGATAATACCAATTTAACTTGCATAAGATGATAATATCGTGGCTTTGCATTGCCATAATGATTTGTGATGTTGATCATCTTTTCATTTACCTGTTGGTCATTTGTACATATAATTTTAAGAAATTTCCAAATGCTAACATTTAATTGAATTGTTTTGCTATTGAGTTGTTTGAGTTCTTTATATAGTCTTGTTATTTTTTTAATTTTTATTTAGTAAATATAAATTTTCAAAGTACAGTTAATGGATTACAATGGCTTCCCCCCCATAATTTCCCTCCCACTCATACCCCTCCCATCTCCCGCTCCCTCTCCCATTCCATTCACATCAAGATTCATTTTCACTTATCTTTATATACAGAAGATCAGTTCAGTATATATTAAGTAAAGATTTTAACAGTTTGCACCCACACAGAAACACGAAGTGTAAAATACTGTTTCAGTACTAGTTATAGCATTAATTCACATTGGACAACACATTAAGGACAGATCCCACGTGAGGAGTAAGTACACAGTGATTCCTGTTGTTGACATAACAATTTGACACTCTTGTTTATGGCATCAGTAATCTCCCTAGGCTCTAGTCATGAGTTGCCAAGGCTATGGAAGCCTTTTGAGTTCGCCGACTTTGATCTTATTCCGACAGGGTCATAGTCAAAGTGGAAGTTCTCTCCTCCCTTCAGAGAAAGGTACCTCCTCCTTTGATGGCCTCATTCTTTCCACTGGGATCTCACTCGCAGAGATCTTCCATTTAGGTCTTCCTTTTTTTTTTTTTTTTTTTTTTCCCCAGGGTGTCTTGGCTTTCTATGCCTAAAATACGCTCATGGGCTCTTCAGCTATATCTGAATGACTTAAGGGCTGATTCTGAGGCCAGAGTGCTATTTAGGACATCTGCCATTCTATAGCCTTGTAATTAATCCTTGGTCAGATATATAATTTTCAAATATTGTGACCCATTATGTAGGTTGTAAATTCATTAAATTGATTGTTTAATTTGTTCTGCAAAGGCTCTTTAGTCTGATAAAATCACAGGTTTTTTTTTTTTTTTTTTTTTGACAGGCAGAGTGGACAGTGAGAGAGAGAGACAGAGAGAAAGGTCTTCCTTTGTCGTTGGTTCACCCTCCAATGGCTGCCATGGCCAACGCGCTGCGGCCGGCGCACTGTGCTGATCCAATGGCGGGAGCCAGGTGCTTCTCCTGGTCTCCCATGGGGTGCAGGGCCCAAGGACTTGGGCCATCCTGCACTGCACTCCCTGGCCACAGCAGAGAGCTGGCCTGGAAGAGGGGCAACCAGGACAGAATCCGGTGCCCTGACCGGGACTAGAACCTGGTGTGCCGGCTCCGCAAGGCGGAGGATTAGCCTAGTGAGCCACGGCGCCGGCCGCACGGTTGTTTTTTTGTTTTACTTTGTGTTGATTTCTGTGCTTTTGAGGTTGTATCTAAAAAACATTTCCATTGTCCATGAGTGTTCCTTGTTTTATTTTACTAATTTCAAAGTTCTCAGCAAATCAAGCCCAACAGTACATTTAAAAGGTTATTTACCATAATCAAGTGAGCTTTACACCTGGGATGCATGGTTGTTCAATGTATTTTAATAAATAAATATGATACACCACATCAACAAAAGGAAGAGATTATCTCAATAGATGCAGGGAATGCATTTGATAGAATTCAACATCTTTTCATTTAAAATTTCTGAACAACTTAGGTACAGAAGGAATGTACCTGAACATAATAAAGCCTATATATAACAAGCCAACACTTAGTATCATTCTGTATGAAGAGAACCTGAAGGATTTCTCTTTAAGATCTGGAAAAAGACAAGAATGTTCACTTTCATCACTTGTAGTCAACACAGTACTGGAACTCTTATCTAGAGCAAATAGGTGACAGAAAGAAAGAAATAGTATCCGAACTGTAAAGGAGGAAGTAAAATCTTTCTTCAGTAAAGTCCAGAGCACTCTCCCATACAGAAAAGACTCACTTATATTTTAAAGATTCTGTTATCACAAAAATAAAATATTAGTTAACTGCCGAAGTGAGAGTTAAAACTTGTTGAACAACCTGTATGGAACTGACTCAGAGCAGTCGTAACAGAAGCCACCTGTACCTACTCACATGACACAGCCTTACTTGTGAAACTGGTCATCTATACAGGTTAACACTGAATGCAGCATCCAACAGTAATACAAAAAAATCCTGTTGGAGTCTGTCTTTATAAATCTCCCTCTTACTATCTCTTGCTTTGTCTCTTCTAAATATGTACAGAAGTATACATTTATAAGAGAGGGAAGGAGAGAGAAAGAGAGATAGAGAGAGAGAGAGAACATTTTGCTTGGACACCACTTGGGATGCCCACATCCCATTAAAGAGTGAGTACCTGGATTCAATTCTCACCTCTGCTCTCAATTCCAGCTTCCTACTAAGTCAGTCTCCAGAAGGCAGCAGGTGATTGATCAAGCACCTGGGTCCCTGCCACCCATTTGGAAAACCTGAATGCAGCTCCAAGCTCATGGTTTTGGTCTGAACTAGCCCTAGCTGTTCTTTGCATTTGGATGGTGAATCAACAGATGGCAGCACCTGCCCCTGTCATTCTACCTTTCATACACAATAAATAGCCACATCTTTTAAAAAAATTATTTTTCTCTATTTGTGAGTGCTTCATTTGTCTTTTTGTAATATGATATATTATTTCTGTAATATTTTCTTTATATTATTATCCACCTTCTTGCTTTTGAAGCAGCAATCTAACCAGGTATTTTAATGGATAAGTCAACCCAGGAGATGTGGGTAGGAGTGAAAGGAAATGATAAAACCATCAGGTTTACAATCACTGCTAGTGGACAGTATGCAGCGAGATGGTGATTCTGTCACTACTCCTTTCAATTCCTGATTCACAAAGAAATACCAGAATTAAGGGACTAAACTTGGCTCATTCTCAAGATCCTAAAGTTTTTATTGACGTTATGTGTTAATATTTTCTGAATATAGAAGCACATGCAGGGGTGCTATGTAAATATAGTTACAATATAAAATGTATTATAAGTAAGAGTTTTCTTTTATTGTGTCACTTAAATATAAATGTTTTATAGTGGAATATACTATCATGTCATGGAAAAGTTCACACTTGTCTCCAAAGCAGACATGTATTTCTCTTGTAGAGACTTTCATTGAAACTTGCACCTGGCTAGGAGGTCACAACAATCTTACTTCACCTGTAAAAGGGTGAAATGTAATCTGGAATAGAACTGACAATTCTTATTGTGACTTGTTTACGGAACATGTATAATAAACATAGTAAACTACTGTATAATAAACATAATAAACTACCTAGTGCAGCTGATGATGAAAAAAAGGAACCAGATACAGGATGATAGAATAGCTCCTATTTAGAATATGCTTTTCTTATAGAAGAGAAGAAATGTAAGAGAACTGGCAAACATCTGTTTGCTCATAAATCACATAAAGCTGGTACACACCCATACTATTGGCCACACTGTCGATACTCAAAATACTTAAGAGATTAAAAGACAGGAAATAAAATGAGGAAATATTAATGTCATATTACAGAATGTTTTTGTTAATTGCTACTATTATAGTTACATCAAAATTTTAGGGAAACAGATGCTTTCTGAAAAAAGAGAAGTTTAATGGCATTTTATTTCTCTCCTAACACCCAACCACATAAATACTTTTCCAAGGTGAACACCTGGAAACAGATTGCTGATCCTTTGCTTATGAGCACATTCACGATTGATCAATATTTTAATACTTTACTTTCCAAAATGTTTACATAAATGTGTATTATACTTTACAACTTTTCAAAAGTTGGTATTAGCATTTTATATTGTTTCAAACACAGCATTGTGAAATAAATGATAATTTTTAAATGCATTAATGACTTCCAAAGTTTGGATCGCATTTTCATATTTATGGGTCACGTGTTAATCAGCCTTTCTGTAACAGATCATGAAAAACAACCCTCAAAACCTCAGCAACTTACAAGAGCGAACACTATTGCTCTGCAAGGTCAATTCTGATTTGAATCTGGCTCTGTTCCAGGCTCTACCCTACCGTGTCATTCTGTGGGTTGCCTCCTGGAGGTATGCTGCAAATATTTTCTTCATTCCAGGATACAGTATGATAGAATAGTTCCTATCTAGAATATCCTTTTCTTATAGAAGAGAAAAATGTAAGAGAACTGGCAAACATTTGTTTGCTCATAAATCACATAAAGCTGGTACAGGCCCATACTATTGGCCAAGCAACTTAAAGAGCCCAATCAAAATCAGTGGTGTGGGATGCACATTCGACGCATTCACTTGAAATTAATGTGTTTTCACAGTACTATTTAAGAAAAGGAAAAATCACATACTTAGTAATACAATCAATTCAATGTCAATCATATATTTCAGAATAAGTGTCTGTTTCTAATTTTTCCTTGCCTTCTACAGAACATTTCTTTTGTCTTATTTTCATTTATTCTGACACTAATCTAGCTGTTTGTTAATTACAATATCTTGTAATCTGAAGATTCTTCTCAGTTTCATTATAATTTATTTTGATGAACAGAAATTTTTACCATGAGATGGTATTTCACAATAATTAATTTAACCATTTGCATATCTTGCTCTTTAATAATTTCCTGCCTTTAATTCATACATTTATGCTTATACTTACCTTCAAGAAAGTATAAAATTTCTTTTAAATGCAAATCTTTGCACCCTTGGGGTTGGCTTTTTAAAATAGATGTAGAGATGTTATAAACAACTTTCAATGGAATTTTGAAAAGCAACAAGCTTGCAGAAAAATACTCCCAATGCATGTATCTGAGAGACAGCATTAATCCAACAAAACAAGAATTCCTACCACTAGATAAATAACTGAGTAGGCAGAAAATAGGCACACATTTTCATATCAATTTTGCATTCAATAACTGTGCATTACACATACCCATTTTTCATCTATAAAAAAAAAACAAGAAAATAAGATAACAGAAAGCAAAATATTGAATGATTAAGTATTTGCCAGGGGTTATGAATCATATGAAAAATACCTAAGTGAGAAGGAACAAAAAGGATCATTCTCATTCATGGATCTTTAATAAAATAAAAATCAGTTAGCCAGTATCCTTCACTGACCAAAAAATTGTAAGAACAAATAAAAAAGTCCATAGTTCAACTTAAAATATGATTGCTCCTAATTGGAGTATCTGTAAAGCAAATGTAGGATCTTGGATAGGCATATTTTTCTAAAATTAACAAATATTTGTTATTCTTTGGGCCCCTGAACATGCCTGGGAGACCAGGAAGGAGCTTCAAGTTTCAGGTTTCTCTCTCTCTCTCTGCCTCTGCCTTTCTATCACTTTGCCTTTCACATAAGTAAATAAATCTTTAAAAAAAAAATGAATTAAAAAAAGGGAAGAAAGCCTTGGAAGTTAATGACAGAGATGCCTGGGGAGATTTACAAGTGTTTGTCCTCAGGGCTACCTATTTACATTCCAAAGGTAATGGATTTAAAGACCTTACCTGCTTTCCCCAGAAAGGATTTATTGAGAAAAAAGGAGTTGCCTCTCTCTCACTTTTCCTTATTTATTTTGATTCCATCACTTTGACTTAAATGCATTTACTATACCTCATCTCTGTTATGTGTATTTCAATCTAGAAAATTGAAAGTAAAATGAGCATTGCCTTCAAGCCTAAGAAGGGGGGGGGGGGTTTCATTTCTTCTTTTTTCTTTTCTTTCTTCATTCCTTCCTTCCTTTTTAATTTTTGCAAGTGAGTTCTTCATGTGGTTTTTGTAATAGAAAAAAAGGAGTTGTGTTCTTATTTTATGTGCTTAAACAATATATTCATGAATCCGTTGCCATTTTTTGAAGGTTCAAAGTAAGCCCACAAGATTTTTTTCTTTTTCTCTTTTTCTTCTGTTTTTGTTTATTTATTTAATTATTTGAGAAACTAAGTTACAGACAGAAAGAAGTCAGACAGACAGACAGAGGTCTTCCATTGCTGGTTTACTCCACAGATGGCCACAACAGCTGAAGCTGGGCAGATCCAAAGCCAAGGAGCCAGGAGCTTCCTCTGGGTCCCCTGCACGGGAAAAAGGCCAAAGCACTTGAACCATCTTCCACTGCTTTCCCAGGCCATTATTAGCAGGGAGCTGGATTTGAAATGGAGCAGCCAGGACTGGAACCAACACCCATGAGGGATGCTGGCGCTGCAGGTGGAGGCTTAACCTACTGCCATGGCACCAGACCCTGCCCAAGAGTTTTGAGAGCTTTAAATCATGGGAATTGCAAGAAAAAAAAAAAAAATGGACAGCAAACTACATCACAGTCTTGAATGAATGGCTTCTGAAATCATCTTTGTTACATCTAAATTATTGACTGTGAATAAACACTCTATAAATCAAAACTATAATTTCAATTATATTTCTAATAGTTTATATTGTACAATGTCAATATTAAAAAGCTCCACTGGTTTATCTTTGAGTTCAATATTAATTTTTATGTATTTACTCTGCACTCATTGATGTCTTTCCATATTACTTTCAACAATTGCATTTTAACATCTAAATTAGAAAAAAATCAGTGTTCACAACTTGTTAATGAGGAACTTTTGCACTAAGTCGAATGAGAAAAAGAGAGACAGAGACAGAGAAAGACAGAGAGATATCTTCTATCTGTTGATGCACTCCTTAAATGTCAGCAACACCTGGAGCTTGAACAGGCTGAAACCTGGAGCCACGAAATTCATCTGGGTCTCCTAAGTGGGTGGCCTGAACCATCACTCACCACCTCCCAAGTATATTAACAGTGAACTGGATCTGAAATGCACAGTACCTGGGACTGGAACCAGGCAATAGATATGGGATGTGGGTCTCCCAAGTGGGGCTTAATTCTACACACAACATCTGTTCCTGTACTAATTGAGTAAGAAATATGATACATCTAAATTTCATTTTCAGTTTAGATTCCATTTTGAAAATTCAGTTTGAAGATAGAATTAAAACTGATTTAAAACTCTTAAATTTTATTTAGCTTAAGGAAATACCATACTCTTAAATAATTCAGCTTAAGTCATGTTTCACTTTATATTTTGCATATCAAACATTTAACTATAATATTTTCTGATTGCTAAAAGAGAACAGAATCTATCTATTACAAAACCAGTTAACAAGACTCTTGAAATTAAGTAAATGGGGCTGGCACTGCGGCTCACTTGGTTAATCCTCCGCCTGTGGTGCTGGCATCCCATATGGGCACCAGATTCTAGTCCTGGTTGCCCTTCTTCCAGGCTAGCTCTCTGCTGTGGCCGGGGAAGGCAGTGGAGGATGGCTTAAGGGCTTGGGCCCCTGCACACGCATGGGAAGCACCTAGCTCCTGGCTTCGGATTGGCGCAGTTCCGGCCGTGGTGGCCATTTGGGGAGTGAACCAACGGAAGGAAGACCTCTCTCTCTCTCTCACTGTCTACAACTATACCTGTGGGGAAAAAAAAAGAAATTAAGTAAATAAGATGTGAAGAACTGATGTGAAGATTCTTGCTGAACAAGCACTATTCTTGTTTTGAGGTAGGACAAGCAATGAAGTTCTGGCTCCCTTGATTGTTTGGGAATGTTATTTACTCCAAGCCTTAGGGTATTCATTTCTCAAATGAGGATACAACACCCTTCCTTAGTGTTGTTTTCAAGTCCACTTTGAAGAAAATAAATGTGACATGTCTGAAACAATTTTTGGTATGTCACTGGAGCCTCATAATTTTGAGTAGTACTGCAAATGTTATACTAAAATCATAATAGCAACACATTGCATTACTTGCCTATTTGTAAACATGAAACTGTAGATGGTGAGAAAGAAAATCTTGAGTCATACCAGTCTGCTTCCTATTTTTAAAACTTTATTTGCAGTTGTTTACTGTTCATATTACTGTTTATGTTTTTTTCTTTAATTGTTAAAACTTCTCAAATCTATCCAGTATTTCCGTAAGCCATAAACTGTAAATTCTCTTCCACCTGCTCCACAAACCATTTCTCTGTTAACTCTGGATATCTGTTTCCTAAATTTCCAGTCCATATTGTTGACAGCTATTTGCATAGATGCCTGCTCACTACCACTCTTGTAGGTGAATATATGTATGGATGCATATGTAAGTGAATGAATGAACACCAGAGCACAACACTATGGTTTTAAACTCTATTATTAAATAGCTATCTGTGTTTCAATATTATGTATCTTTGAAAGATTAATATGCTTCGTTAGAGTATATGTTTCTGGTTGTTGCTTTCACTGTGGTTGTAGTACTTGCAACAACAGAATTTTAATTCCAAGCCCTTGGAATGATGACAAATTTCTATATGAACTCTTAAGCCTGAATTCAGTAAAATGTCATAGTCTGTACAATAATGAAGTTAACCAAAATGTGCATAAGTCACATTAACATGTGCTCCGCTGCTACTTTTTGAGAAAAAATATTTATAAATCAGTATAATAGCGAAACAAAATTTAAAAATGACATCACTCACTGTCCTTGATTATCTTGATAATCTCTTTATAAGTTTTTAAAAGAAGCTTTATTCTTCTAAACTCAGTAAGTGCATTATGGTAAACTGAAAAATGCAAGAAGCAAAAAACAAAGTCACCCACAATCACACATACTTTAGTTCAACATGTCCTTGTAGGTCCTGTGTGTGCATACACAATATCCAATTTTATGTGACTATCTTGAGCATTTTGATTCATTTGAGATGCTCCAAAAGATAACTGAAAAAGTTGGCATTAACTAGCAGTTTCATATGGGTTAATATCAACACTGGAATCATATTGACATATTTCAAATGCAACTCTCCAACCATGCAATTCTCCAACCATGTCATCTAAGATTGTTGCTGTGGATTCGTTCTAAGAGGAGGAGGAGTGTGGTAGGGGCAAGAGGCAGGGAGTCACCACACAGACTCTGGGAGTCGGGTGAAACCACACCAGAAGTGAGCAGCCTCCAGACTCATTAATTTCAGTTGGTACAGTAGCTTATATAGCTGAGGCAGCCAATCCAGTCAAGGGGCACTTTATGCCCTAACCAATCACTGCCTGTTGCCAGGCAGGCTCCTTTGCCAGGTGGGTTCCTAAGCCATTACTGAGTAACTGACACTCACTTGCCAGAGGCCATCTTGGCATGGCCTTCTCATTCCACCACATAAGACTTTGCTGCTTTGCTTTGTTTTTATTTCCTTCTTATAAGTAGATGGAAAAACTAATCACATTAAGGAATTATATTCATGAAAATCATTAAGGATATATCAGTCATATGGTAAATACTTCATATATACATATTTCATGTTACAATTGATTTTTATAATGATAACAGAAAGTTTAACTAAAATTTCTATATCTGAATTCCTCTAATGAATACAGTAATGAATACAAATGCTTTAATTATATGTACATATGGATATCTCTCTTGACTTCTTCTAAATATTGGACTAATTTCTATAAGAAAATATAACTGAGTTTGTACTTCAGATAACTCTATAACTTATAAAACAATAAATATTGGCCTTAAAATTACTTTAGAAATGTTTCCAAGGCATTTTTTTTTCTAGTCAAGATTTCTTCTTTCTGCATTTCACAGTGTTTCTGAGACTAGATTGGTGTTGGCAGGATATGCCATGGTGTTGGTTGACTATCTGCCCACTAGTTTCGGATTCTTCATAGCAGAAACTAATTTTTCAGTCATCAGTATTTCCTCTGTAACTCAGAATCATCCTCTCCAAGTCCTGAAACAGATGTCAATTAGTTTAAGCCAATTCCCCAGGTGACTGTTGATGTTCAAAATGTAACATGAGTAGGCCCAGATTATAAAGAATACTCAAAAATTTGGACAAGAAACAAAGATCCTCTCCCTTGTTTTCGTTCTTGGTTGGCAAAAAAGCAGGAAGAATTCAGCCTACCTGCCATTAGTAATGATAGTCTAATCATGAGTAGGTAACCATGTAAGCATCTCAGAAAAGCTCTGCAGAATCGAGGGGCTGAGAAATCAGACCCCTAATTGATTGCACCAACAAGCCACTGAACACACAATGTCAAGATTATATTTTACTTTTGGACTTAACACATTGATAAAATAAGAAATGTCTTTGTTGTATAAGAACATTTGAGTCATTATTTTGTGTTATTCCAGCCAAAAGCATTGAACCATACACAGATAACAATTTCTACTATCATTTATTGTTGAATATTCCTTATATTTAAGAGGTACAATTGTATTTCTATTCCTCATTACAGAAATCTATGGTCAGGAAGATAAACATAGCTTAATAGTATCATTAGTGGTCTGTTATCTCTTTTGGATATTACAATATCACCGTATTTGGTATTAAAATACTATTTTAAACTAATGTAGGGGAGTTAATAAAAATGATATCAATGAATGATGAAAATGAACACCTTTTTTAGATGATAGAGGAGACTACTTGGAATAAGGCTACATCACAACCTAAGTTTGCAGAATGAAGGTGCTCATACAGATCATGCTCTTCCAGTGTGTTCAATTATATTTATTGGTATTTTCCTAAAAAATTAAAAAGCATCTTGTTGTCAGGAAAATTTTAATATGCCGGAGTTATAATCTTGCTAGTTCATCTCTAAACATTACCAACATTTCAAGTTTTAGTTCTGCTAATATAATTTTAATAGATGGCCTCAGAATTACTATTAAAAATAAATCCTGATTTATGTTACAACTATAACATTTGTTCATATTAGGTCTATTTATGTATAAGATAGAAAAATGCTGTAGTTCCATGTATTTTTATTGTCACTGGATTATTCTAAAGATTTTTCCACAATGTTATAAAATTCCAGGCTGCTATTTCATTGGCCAAAATTTAAATGTTATTGAATTGCAAATTTAACAATCATGCTATTTGTTTCTTCAGGGAAAGAACCAATAAGTCTAGCATTATAACTTTTATACTGTATAAGAAAATTATTGTTTACCAGTATTCTCAACTAGTGTGTGTTAACTGTCATCAAATATCTAAGGTGCTGGCAGTGAACAAGCTTTTTCCAATTGAAGAGATGACGTTTGAGAACCTTGAATGCTGCTCTCAATTAAGTCACCTGATTATTTTCTGCTGTATGTCAATTCTATATGCATCTGGAATCTAATAACCAAGATATCAGTCACAATACATTTCACCTAAAACATTTTCAATAATATGATTTTGGCATTTTGAAGTAGAATGGCTACAGTTGTATCAGAAATGTATTTAAAGAAAATAAGGCCTTTCCTAGATAACAAAATGATTTTTGGATTTTAATTCATATTTATAGACCAAAAATAATAAAAAAAGTAAGCTGCAGGCACATACTTTTTAGCTTTAGTGGATGAGATGTCAGTTAAAATGCCCACTCCCTATATTGGAATACCTAAGTTCCATATCCAACACTGACTCCTTAATCTAGTTCCCTGCTATTGCATACCCTAGGAATCAGCGATCAAGACTTAAGTAATTGAGTTTCTGCCACCCACTTGAGAGACCTAGATTGAGTTCCTGGCTCCCTAAATTGACTCTGCTTTGGCCCTGCCCAGTCCTAGTGGCTGCAGACATTTGGAGAGAAACCAGCTGATGGGAATGCTCTCTGAATTTCTGTGTGTCTGTCTGTGTCTCTCTCTTGTTCTATATCTTAAAAAAAAAACAAAGACAACAAATGGCATCTACAAGACCCATGAATATCTGATAATTAGAAAAGAAAACACTTTTAAAGCTTTAATGGGAACATATGTTTTAAGAAGTGCTTAATGATCTGGTATTTCACTATTGAAAAGTAAATAGTATTAATCTATCCCAGTAAGGGCTTTCAAAGCCAACTGTTTCTCTTCATCTCTTGAAAAATTGATCAATTAATGCATTGCCAACTTGAGCTGGATTTATAAAATAACCTCTGAACTTGACTTATCTACAGTTATTTTCCTACTTTAAATCTATTCTCCCTCTGTAATCAGAAGTTATATTTATATAAACTATGAATATGAGCAAGATTTCTCCTCCTTAAAATATCAGGGACTCATTGTATAGAAGGAAATTTCAGTTCTCTGACATATCTCTAGCTGTATTTTCAATCTCATTGCCCACTCTTCCTTCCAAATATGCCAACATACTTTAAGCAGTTTCCTTAAATGTTGATTACTAGGGTTCAGCTGCCACTTACGATGCTGGCATCCTATATCAGAGTGCCATTTGAGTCCTGAATGCTCTATTTCCAATCCATCTTCCAGCAGCAAGTAACAGACAAGTATGTAAGTCCCTGAAGGAGACCCAGACGGAATTCTAGGTTCCTGGCTTCAGCTTGAACCAGCCTTGGCTGTTGTGGGCCTTTGAAGAGTGAACTAATGACAGATCTCCCTCTCTCCCACTCTCTCTCTCCTTCTGTGTCCATCACTATCCTTTTTGAAATAAGAAAATAATAAATAAACAAATGAATACAAATGAATAAATAAATATTCTTAAAAAGCTTTTAATTGACCAGCAAACATTGTACATATTCTTAGGATACCATGGTGATATTTGACATGTAAATTGTGCAATGACCAATAAGGATAAATATATCTGTCCTCAAATATTTATTATTTCTTTGTGGTAAAAATATTTAAAACCCTTTCCTCTAAGCTTTTTTCCTTTTTTGAAAAATAGACAGTATATTACGGTTATCTATAATCACCCTATTGTGCAACAGAACATGAAGACTTCTTACCCATATCCAACTATTAGTATTAATTAATTAACATTTCCCTTCTTACATAATTTCCCAGCTTTCAGTAACCACCATTTTACCACAAATTTCTATAAGATCAATGTTATTAGATGCCATATATAGGTGAGATCATATAGTACTTGTTTTTCTGTGACTAGCTTATTTCATTTAAAAATGAGATCTTTCATATTTTAATAACTATAATGTGTTGCACTCTCAAAATTCTTTAGCTCTGCTTTCATTATTTCTTGTGCTTTGGATACTATAACATGCTTTTTAATAATTCACAAGGACTGCTAATGTAAGACTTTATGATATTTGAATGAAAAAATGACTTACTTCATTCGTAGTTTTGATATAAAAGGAATATACAGTTACAGATTTACATCTATAGTGTATTTGAAAAGTTATGCCTTCTTCAGATATCAGCCTTTTCACTGTATTTTTCAAAATTAAATGAAAAATTGAAAATCTTAAAGACAAAATAAGAAGTTAAGATAGTTATTAACTTGTAATCACCTACAGTGATCCAGTAAATTCATTCTATCCCTTAAATAGCCTATATTGGGCTGGCGCCGTGGCTCAATAGGCTAATCCTCCTCCTGCGGCTCCGGCACACTGGGTTCTAGTCCCGGTCAGGGCGCCAGATTCTGTCCCGGTTGCTCCTCTTCCAGTCCAGCTCTCTGTTGTGGACCGGGAGTACAGTGGAGGATGGCCCAAGTCCTTGGGCCCTGCACCCGATGGGAGACCAGGATAAGCACCTGGCTCCTGCCTTCGGATCAGCGCGGTGCGCCGGCCGCAGCGGCCACTGGGGGGTGAACCAACAGAAAAGGAAGACCTTTTTCTTTATCTCTCTCTCTCACTGTCCACTCTGCCTGTCAAAAAAAAAAAAAAAATAGCCTACATTGAAGTGTACAAACCATTTATACTAACATTAACTTATAAATATCTAATTTGTTTACTTTACTATGTACCATGAGTTCCTGGTGGCTTAGAGGAGGGCAGCAACGGGAAAGAAACCCAGAAGACACAAGACATAGTTTTAAAGAGCTATTCTCTCAGAAGCCATATTGAGGAGTATAAAAAACATCTTAGAATTGATGCTTCCTGTCTTGCAGCTTGGGCTTAACGCTCATATGTAAAGCTATTTAGCCCCTTAGGAGCCTCAACTTCAGGTTGTACATGCAATAATCCAAGGGAAATCATTGAATCCTGAAGAGATGACTATTCTTGCCAACATTATCAATACTGCAAAACTATTTTTACTGCTTCCAGAGCCCACTGTTCATTCAGAACCTGAAGTAAAGGAATACATGGTAGTATTGCATCCTGCCGCAGAATATTCAACTTACTTATTTATTTATTTATAAATCACAAAATTTTTTGTGTTTCTTAGTTACTTTGAAACATTAACTTTCTGCTTATTTTCCAACCTAACAATGAAGTATTTCTTAGTACTAGATTTCAAAATAGCTATCTGTAATAATTTAACAAATGACAAACACCAAACACAATTAAAGGCAAAAACAAAAACTTTAAGACAATTATCTTTAAATAGTATTTTGTTATCTAAAGTGGCATTACATTTGCACAACAATTCATAGCATCATCTCACATTAATTTGCCAGTAAAAATTGCAAAATAGTATATGCATGTAGATGTTGACTGAAACATAATCTGGATGATTTAAAGATTAAAATCACCTGTAAGTAAAGCTAATTAATATTATTATTTACATGAAATATACTTTAAAAACAAATTTTATAAGACCTCAGAGGTCTACTGTATAAAAAGGAAAAAGCCGCCGGCGCCGCGGCTCACTAGGCTAATCCTCCGCCTTGCGGCGCCGTCACACCGGTTTCTAGTCCCGGTCGGGGCGCCGGATTCTGTCCCGGTTGCCCCTCTTCCAGGCCAGCTCTCTGCTGTGGCTAGGGAGTGCAGTGGAGGATGGCCCAAGTGCTTGGGCCCTGCACCCCATGGGAGACCAGGAGAAGCACCTGGCTCCTGCCATCGGATCAACGCGGTGCGCCGGCCACAGTGGCCATTGGAGGGTGAACCAACGGCAAAGGAAGACCTTTCTCTCTGTCTCTCTCTCTCACTGTCCACTCTGCCTGTCAAAAAAAAAAAAAAAAAAAAAAAAAAAGGAAAAAGCCATTGAGTAATATTTATATATTTGTTTAAGTTTTGTGAGTATATAAATATCATGTAGATGAATATAGATGTGCATTTGAATTTGTGTATTAAAGGAACAAGTGAGAGAGATATTCACCACATATGTGACCATGATATCAAAAAGAAAGAATGAATCTATCTAAATATCTGTCCTTTATAGTTCTTTGCTATTTTAATTTTAATCATGGCAATGTATTTGTCATTTAATGCAGCACATAGTCGATTGCCCAATGAAAGTTATAAATAACAGTAGATTTCACATCATACTTAAGAATGAACTTTAGAAGAAAATTCCGTAGTGTTCCAGGTATATAAGAGGTCTTCAAAAAAATCCTTGGAAGATGGATATTATGAAAAAAACCTGAACAATAATTACAGAATTTTTCACCAACATATAATAATCTCTTAATTCTGTCTATCCATGGAGTTTTTGAAGTATTCACATATTATTTTTGTTGAACTGCCTAATTTTAATGTCATAATTTTTCTTTCAAGGAAGAAATACACAGATTTACCCTAGAAAAAGTAGTGCAAAGGAGACCCATCCCTAGGAAATAATATTAGAAATAAGGCCTACACACTGGTGTTACATTTGATGTACGACAGTTCTTGCCAAATTGGTACTTTACTTTTTTTTTAAACTTTTATTTAATGAATATAAATTTCCAAAGTACAGAATATGGATTACATGGCTTCCCCCCCATAACGTCCCTCCCACCCGCAACCCTCCCCTTTCCCATTCCCTCTCCCCTTCCATTCACATGAGGATTCATTTTCAATTCTCTTTATATACAGAAGATCAGTTAGCATGTACTTTACTTTTTTTAAAATAATAACTACATCATTATACATCTTGTCTTACTATCATAAGGAAAACTCAAACAATGTTACTATAGCTTGTGTAATTATGCATGCAAGAACATAATTCTTTTTCACATTTAAGGCACATAAAAATAGATTCTAAAGAATACCTACCATTGTCTTTTCTGTAATCTCATTTTTAAGCTAACATGAACACATATTATATGTTTATGGGGTTCTATCAACATTAGAGTTCATACTTAGTGACCATATCAGATTAATCCCCAAAAATTGAAGAAAAAATTATTCCAAAAGTAAACAGGAGAATGTCAGCAAAGGATGAATTATAAATATTTAGGCAGTGGAAATTGAAAGCATACGTTCAATAAAATGCATAGTTGCCACTCTGTCTGAAAGTGGTAAAAATTGAAGCAAGAAACGCTCAAACATAACAAAACTCCTTGGTATTCTTTTCTCTTATCCAATAGTAAATGAATACAAGAAGCTTATTTCCACATCTGTCTTTCCTACCACCTTAGTTTTATGTTGAGAGTTGTTCAAATGATCATACCAAATTATCTTCAGGCAATCACCATGAAATGACTGAGTACTGCATATAGCCTAAAGCAAATGTAATCGTCACACTCATTTAAAACTGCCCCCAAACACCATGATTTAGAATGCATTTGTAAATTTCTGTCATTTCCTTTCATGAGGAATGAAAAATTCTGGAAAAAAAAAACTGGGATGGTGTGGAGCATATGAGAACAGTTTAAATTTCTTTCCCATCCTTATATTACACATATGTACTTGTTGCCTTACACATAAGAGTAGTATTCAATAATCAATTACTGTTCAAGAAAAGAATTCTGGAAAGAACTGAACTATCTCTTCCCCAAAATAAGTTGAAAGATAACATCATTTGGTGCAAAGGATAACAAGGATGTAATGGTGAAGATACCAGGCACAGATATTGAGAGTTTATTCAAAGGTGGTTATATCAAGTACAACTGGTTAATTTTCTAACTAATGAGAGTTTAAAAATCTTTGAAAATAACTCTGAATAGAGTATTGGTATACCTGCTTTTAGTGATATCATTTTAATGTATTAGTATTGGAATCAGACTATAGCGAATTGAAGATCCATGTCTTTACTAATTCAAATGCTGAAGAAAACATTCACAGGAAGGCAACCTTTATCATGGTGGAAGACGATGATGATGGTGAGAAATTTGATCTTAAATTAGAATACAGCACAGAGAGCGGGGAATTTGTAGCCAAGGAGCAAAATGAGGATCAGTAGTTAGAAAGTTACTAGGAGGAAACTTTAAAGACACTATAGACCAAATACGTATACCCCCTCCAACTTTATCTGTTGAAATCCTAGCCCCAAATGTGAGGGTATTAGTATGGGGAGGGGTATCAGGTCATGAGGATGGAGTACCCATGAAAGGAATTTGTGTTCTTATAACAGTTCCTGGAGAGCTCTCTGCCTTTTCCAGCCTTGTGAGGATACAGGGAAAAGATGGGCCATCAATGAATCAGTAAGCAGGACTTCACTTGACATTGAGTCTTCTGGAACTTTGGCATTGAATTTCTCCTCTAGAATTATGAGATAATATGGAAGTGACATTTTTAATTTTAATGATTCTCTGATTTGCATACAACAGGCTGTATACGCCCAATAACGGTGTGCAAGAGTTACTTTTCTTTGTTCTACACTCTCACCTCTTTATATAGATCAGCAATCATATTTTCAAGTAGGTATCCAAAAGAAATAAAATTCGAGCTGTCGAGGCAAGATGGCGGAATAGGAAGGGAGCACACTGATAGTCCGGGGAGAGAAGTTTAATAAAAGTGGAGATACTGCAGGTTCAAGGAAGAGTAGGGGAGGAAACAGCAGAAGAAACTCTTCCGGAACGCATGATTTACAGCGGACCTGCGTGGAGAGCGTGGGAGCCCACAGTTCGGGACACCAGCGGCAGACTCAACACACCAGCGCTGAAACGCGAGGTGAGCCGAACCTCAATAGCCCGAGACACCAGCAGGCAAGCGGAGAGAGGAGACTAGAGGGAACGACCCCCGGGGGGGGGGAAGTTCACCAGGCTAACTGGAAGAGAGAGAGAGAGAGAAAAAAAAAAAAAGGTGACTGGTACGGACATGGGTTTTTCTCTCTCTGCTCACCTCTCAAGGGCGAGCAAGACAAAGAGCAGGCGCCATCTTGGACATACGTCATAAGCAGAGCGACCTCAGGTCTGCACTGGCCCTGAGCCTAGCAGAAAAACCTGACTCTGGGCAGAGTGAATTAACAGATTAGGACCTAGTAAATTTGTGGTGCTACTGAACTGAGACTGTGAAAAAAGAGACGGTGGGGGAGAGAACTCACAGAATTCACGTGAGCACTCTCCAGAGACGCTACAATTCCGTAACTTTGGCAACCCAGTGGGAGACTGAAGGAGAATTTGAGCCCACTCTGAGGGCCGAACAGATTCCCTGTGTGGTCCTTGGGAAAGAGCTTCTGATCTCTGGCTCCTGTGGGTATATCATTTGCCTGCTAACTACCTCCAACTTCGTTCAGCTGTGCAGAATAACTTCCCTTTTGAATCAAAAAAAAAAAAAGAAAGAGAGAGAGAGAGAGGTTTACCATGCCTAACCTGGGAGTGTCACCTTTGGCACACCAAACAGAGCACTCAGGCCACACCCATCTCAAGCCCTAAGGCTCCATCAAAAACAGATAGTCCACTTAATCTAGAGTCATAGTATAACAAGAAAAAGCACCACAGTGAAGAAACCAAATATCTCCAATATGCCAAATAACAAACGCAAAAACCAAGGTAATAAAAACAAGGAAGTCACCATGACGCCCTCAAATGAAAAAGACACTCCAATTCAAGATTATGAAGATGATGACATAGAAGAAATGCAAGAAGCAGATCTCAAAAAATTGATAAGAACATTAAGAAGTTCTTAAAAACAAATTCTTGAACTACAGAAATCCTTAATGGACAAGATAGAAAATCTCTCTCGTGAAAATGAAATATTAAGGAGGAATCAAAATGAAACGAAACAACTAGTACAACAGGAAACTGGGATAGTGACTGAAGTGAAGAATTCAATAGATCAAATGAAGAACACAATAGAGAGCCTTACAAACAGAATGGGTGAAGCAGAAGAGAGAATATCGGACTTAGAAGACAGAGAACAGGAAAGGATACAGTCAGATCAAAGAAAAGAAGAGGAAATTAGAAATCTAAAACATATTGTCGGGAATCTTCAGGATACTATTAAAAAACCCAACATTCAGGTTCTAGGAGTTCCTGAAGGCATGGAGAGGGAGAAAGGATTAGAAGGCCTTTTTAGTGAGATATTAGCAGAAAATTTCCCAGGTTTGGAGAAGGACAGAGAAATCCTAGTACAGGAAGCTCACAGAACCCCTAATAAACACGACCAAAAGAGATCCTCACCATGACACGTTGTAATTAAACTCTCCACAGTGAAACATAAAGAAAAGATCCTAAAATATGCAAGAGAGAAACGTCAGATTACTCTCAGAGGATCTCCAATCAGACTCACAGCTGACTTCTCATCAGAAACTCTACAAGCTAGGAGGGAATGGTGAGATATAGCCCAGGTACTAAGAGAGAAAAACTGCCAGCCCAGAATATTATATCCTGCAAAGCTATCATTTGTGAATGAAGGTGAAATAAAGACTTTTCATAGCAAACAGAAATTGAAAGAATTTGTTGCCACTCGTCCAGCCCTGCAAAAGATGCTTAAAGATGTGTTACACACAGAAACAAAGAATCACGGTCATCAATATGAAAGAAGGTAAAGGAAGGAAACCAAGGAAGGAAACCTCAAAGCAAAAGATCACAGGGAATTCAAAGCATATATTAGAACTTATCTTTGGCAAATGGCAGGGCAAAGTTACCACTTATCATTAGTCACATTGAACGTGAATGGCCTGAACTGTCCAGTTAAAAGACACCGATTGGCTGATTGGGTTAAGGAACAAAACCCATCTATTTGCTGCTTACAAGAAACACATCTTTCCAACAAAGATCCATACAGACTGAAAGTGAAAGGCTGGAAAAAGATATACCATGCCAACAGAAATGAAAAAAGAGCGGGTGTAGCCATCTTAATATCAGACAACATAAACTTTACTACAAAAACTGTTAAGAGAGACAAAGAGGGACTCTACATAATGATTAAGGGATCAATTCAACAGGAAGATATAACAATTATCAATGTATATGCACCTAACTACAGGGCACCGGTTTATTTAAAAGGTTTGCTAAGGGACTTAAAGGGAGACTTAGACCCCAATACAATAGTACTGGGGGACTTCAATACTCCACTCTCAGAAATAGACAGATCAATAGGACAGAAGATCAACAAGGATACAGTAGATTTAAATGACACTATAGCCCAAATGGATCTAACAGATATATACAGAACTTTCAATCCTACAGCTAAAGATTTTACATTCTTCTCAGCAGTACATGGAACGTACTCTAGGATTGACCACATACTAGGCCATAAAGCAAGTCTCAGCAAATTCAAAAGAATTAGAATCATATGATACAGCTTCTCAGACCATAAAGGAATGAAGTTGGAAATTAGCAACTCAGGAATCCCTAGAGCATACGCAAACACATGGAGATTGAACAACATGCTCCTGAATGAACAATGGGTCATAGAAGAAATCAAAAGAGAAATCAAAAACTTTCTGGAAGTAAATGAGGATAACAGCACAACATACCAAAACTTATGGGACGCAGCAAAAGCAGTGTTAAGAGGAAAGTTTATATCAGTAGGTGCCTACATCAAGAAATTGGAAAGGCACCAAATAGATGAGCTTTCAATTCACCTCAAGGATCTAGAAAACCTACAGCAAACCAGACCCAAATCTAGTAGGAGAAGAGAAATAATTAAAATCAGAGAAGAAATCAACAGGATTGAATCAAGAAAAACATTACAAAAAATCAGCCAAACGAGTAGCTGGTTTTTTGAAAAAATAAACAAAATTGACACCCCATTGGCCCAATTAACTAAAAAAAGATGAGAAAAGACCCAAATCAATAAAATCAGAGATGAAAAAGGAAATGTAACAACAGACACCACAGAAATAAAAAGAATCATCAGAAATTACTACAAGGACTTGTATGCCAGCAAACAGGGAAACCTATCAGAAATGGATAGATTCCTGGACACATGCAACCTACCTAAATTGAACCAGGAATACATCGAAAACCTAAACAGACCCATAAGTGAGACAGAAATTGAAACAGTAATAAAGGCCCTCCCAACAAAGAAAAGCCCAGGACCAGATGGATTCACTGCTGAATTCTACCAGACATTTAAAGAAGAACTAACTCCAATTCTTCTCAAACTATTCAGAACAATCGAAGAAGAGGGAATCCTCCCAAATTCTTTCTATGAAGCCAGCATCACCTTAATTCCTAAGCCGGAAAAAGATGCAGCACTGAAAGAGAATTACAGACCAATATCCCTGATGAACATAGATGCAAAAATCCTCAATAAAATTCTCGCCAATAGAATGCAACAACACATCAGAAAGATCATCCACCCAGACCAAGTGAGATTTATCCCTGGTATGCAGGGATGGTTTAATGTGCGCAAGACAATCAATGTGATACACCACATTAACAGACTGCAGAAGAAAAACCATATGATTATCTCAATAGATGCAGAGAAAGCATTTGATAAAATACAACACCCGTTCATGATGAAAACTCTAAGCAAACTGGGTTTGGAAGGAACATTCCTCAATACAATCAAAGCAATCTATGAAAAACCCACAGCCAACATCCTATTGAATGGGGAAAAGTTGGAAGCATTTCCACTGAGCTCTGGTACCAGACAGGGATGTCCAATCTCACCACTGCTATTCAATATAGTTCTGGAGGTTCTAGCCAGAGCTATTAGGCAAGAAAAAGAAATTAAAGGGATACAAATTGGGAAGGAAGAACTCAAACTATCCCTCTTTGCAGATGACATGATTCTGTATTTAGGGGACCCAAAGAACTCTACTAAGAGACTATTGGAACTCATAGAAGATTTTGGCAAAGTAGCAGGATATAAAATCAATGCACAAAAATCAACAGCCTTTGTATACACAGACAATGCCATGGCTGAGGAAGAACTTCTAAGATCAATCCCATTCACAATAGCTACAAAAACATTCAAATACCTTGGAATAAATGTAACCAAGGACGTTAAAGATCTCTACGATGAAAATTACAAAACCTTAAAGAAAGAAATAGAAGAGGATACCAAGAAATGGAAAAATCTTCCATGCTCATGGATTGGAAGAATCAATATCATCAAAATGTCCATTCTCCCAAAAGCAATTTATAAATTCAATGCAATACCAATCAAGATACCGAAGACCTTCTTCTCAGATCTGGAAAAAATGGTGCTGAAATTTATATGGAGGCACAAGAGACCTCGAATAGCTAAAGCCATCTTGTACAACAAAAACAAAGCCGGACGCATCACAATACCAGATTTCAGGACATACTACAGGGCAGTTGTAATCAAAACAGCATGGTACTGGTACAGAAACAGATGGATAGACCAATGGAACAGAATTGAAACACCAGAAATCCACCCAAACATCTACAGCCAACTTATATTTGATCAAGGATCTAAAACTAATTCCTGGAGCAAGGACAGTCTATTCAATAAATGGTGCTGGGAAAATTGGATTTAAACTTGCAGAATCATGAAGCAAGACCCCTACCTTACAACTTACACAAAAATCCACTCAACATGGATTAAAGACCTAAATCTACGACCTGACACCATCAAGTTACTAGAGGACATTGGAGAAACCCTTCAAGATATTGGCACAGGCAAAGAATTTCTGAAAAAGACCCGGGAGGCACAGGCAGTCAAAGCCAAAATCAACTATTGGGATTGCATCAAATTGAGAAGTTTCTGTACTGCAAAAGAAACAGTCAGGAGAGTGAAGAGACAACCGACAGAATGGGAAAAAATATTTGCAAACTATGCAACAGATAAAGGGTTAATAACCAGAATCTACAAAGAGATCAAGAACTCCACAAAAACAAAACCAACAACCCACTTAAGAGATGGGCCAAGGACCTCAAGAGACATTTTTCAAAAGAGGAAATCCAAATGGCCAACAGACACATGACAAAATGTTCAAGGTCATTAGCAATCAGGGAAATGCAAATCAAAACCACAATGAGGTTTCACCTCACCCCTGTTAGAATGGCTCACATGCAGAAATCTACCAACAACAGATGCTGGCGAGGATGTGGGGAAAAAGGGACACTAACCCACTGTTGGTGGGAATGCAAACTGGTAAAGCCACTATGGAAGTCAGTCTGGAGATTCCTCAGAAACCTGAAGATAACCCTACCGTTCGACCCAGCCATCCCAACCTTGGAATTTACACAAAGGAAATTAAATTGGCAAACAAAAAAGCAGACCGCACCCTAATGTTTATTGCAGCTCAATTCACAATATTGAAGACTGGAACCAACCTAAATGCCCATCAACGGTAGACTGGATAAAGAAATTATGGGATATGTACTCTTTAGAATACTATACCGCAGTAAGAAACAACGAAATCCAGTCATTTGCAACAAAATGGAGGAATCTGGAACACATCATGCTGAGTGAAATAAGCCAGTCCCAAAGGGACAAATACCATATGTTCTCCCTGATCGGTGACAACTGACTGAACACCAAAAAGGAAACCTCCTGAAGTGAAATGGACACTATGGGAAACAGTGACTTGATCAGCATAGCCCTGACTGTTAATGAACAACTTAATACATTATCCCTCTTAGTAGTTTTTTTGTCTGTTCTACTTAATATGACTGGTTTAATTCTGTAATTAATACACAGTTATTCTTAAGTGTTGAAAATTAACTGAAATGTGATCCCTGTTAAACATAAGAGTGGGAATAAGAGAGGGAAGAGATGTATAATTTGGGGCATGCTCAAGCTGACTTGCCCCAAATGGTAGAGTTAGAAACATACCAGGGGATTCCAATTCAATCCCATCAAGGTGGCATGTACCAATGCCATCTCACTATTCCAAGTGATCAATTTCAGTTCACAATTGATCATAATGAAAGGACTAAGAGTCAAAGGGAGCACATAAACAAGTCTAGTACCTGCTAACACTAACTGATAGAATAAATAAAGGGGAGAGTGATCCAACATGGGAAGTGAGATACTCAGCAGACTCATAGAATGGCAGATGTCCTAAAGAGCACTCTGGCCTCAGAATCAGCCCTAAAGGCATTCGGATCTGGCTGAAAAGCCCATGAGAGTATTTCAGGCATGGAAAGCCAAGACACTCTGGCAAAAGATCTCTGTGAGTGAGATCCCAGTGGAAAGAACAGGTCTTCAAAGAAGGAGGTATCTTTCTCTGAAGGGAAGAGAGAACCTCCACTTTGAATATGACCTTGTCTAAACAAGATAAGAGTCGGAGAACTCAGAGGGCTTCCATAGCCTTGGAAACACATGACTGGAGCATAGGGAGATTACTGATGCCATAGACAGGAGTGTCAATTGGTAAAGTCAACAACAGGAGTCACTGTGCTCTTACTCCTTATGTAGGATCTCTGTCCTTAATGTGCTTGCATTGAGATTTAATGCTATAACGAGTACTCAAACAATATATTTCACTTTGTGTTTCTATGGGGGTGCAAACTGTTGAAATCTTTACTTAATGCATACTAAACTGATCCTCTGTAAAAAAAAAAAAAAAAAAAAAAGAAAAGAAATTATCAACTCCCAACTTGACTCTCACTGGGATTAAACATGACAATAGGTCTGCTCTGATTTCATCATCATTTAAAAAAATCATCTATTATTTTTCACTTTATGTTTCTGTGTGGGAGCAAACTGTTGAAATCCTTACTTAAGGTATACTAAGCTGATCTTCTGTATATTAAGATAATCGAAAATGAATCTTTATGTAAATGGAAGGGGAGAGGGAGTGGGAAAGGGGAGGGTTGTTGTGGGGAGGGACGGTATGGGGGGGAAGCCATTGTAATCCATAAATCGTACTTTGGAAATTTATATTCATTAAATAAAAGTTAAAAAAAAGAAATAAAATTCATATATCAAAAAAGTCTGAATTCTTAAGATTGTTCCATTATCTATCTGCTAATATATATTTCCATTATATTTATCCCAGAGAATATAAATCATTAAAGGAAATTAGGAAATAATGTATGATATGAATGATAACTCAACTAAGAGATGGAGATTTTGAAAAACAACTATACAGAAATACTAGAGATAATGAATCCGGTAAGGCCAATAAAAACACAGCTGAAAGCTCTAACAACTGACTAGATCAAGCAGAAGAAAGTGTATCTGAACTTGAAAATAGGCCTTTTGATATATCTCAGTGGGATCAAAAAGCAGGATAAAAAATTTAAAAGACTAAAATCAACCTTTGTGATACGTGGAGTATCATCAAATGAACCAAAAGTCAAATTTTAAAAATTTTCAAAGGAATAGATAAAAGGAGTGACTTCAAAAACCAATTCAATTAAATAATCACTAAAAAATCCCCAATTCAGAAAAAAGATATGCTTAGCCAAATGAGGAAAATCATAGGATTCTAAATAGGTGTGATCAGAAAAGAATCTCACCAGGGCATATTATAGTTAAACTTTCAAAAGTATAGCATAAAGAAAAAATTTTCAAATTTGCAAGAGAAAAGTACCAGGTCACTTTTAAAGGAAACTGCATTGAATTGATGGTGGGGTTTTCAATAGCAACGTTACTAGCCAGCATTGAGTGGAAACATGCAGTCCAAGTTCTGAAAACAAACAAACAAACAAACAAACAAAAACAAAAAACAAAAAAACGCCAACCCAGAATACTCGCCCACTGAAGCTACCTTTCATACGTGAAAAAGAAATAAGGACTTAGGACAAACCAAGGCAGAAGGAAATCATCACCACCTAACCAGAATTATAATTGACACTTAAGGATATACTACTCACAGAAACTGAGATTTACTTCATCATGTACATTTTTTGAATAAAAATGAACAAAGCTTAATAAAAAAAAAAAAATTTCTTCCTTGGCAGCTCATGACAAGAGCCTAGGTTGATTAATGATGCCATAAACAAGAGTGTCAATTTGTTAAGTCAACAACAGGAGTCACTGTGCACTTACTCCTCATGTAGAATCTTTGTCCTTAGTGTACATTGTGATTTAATGCTATAACTTGTACTCAAACAGTATTTTTCACTTTATGTTTCTGTGTGGGAGCAAACTGTTGAAATCTTTACTTAATGTATGCTAAACTGATCTTCTGTATATAAAGAGAATCGAAAATGAATCTTGATGTGAATGGAAGGGGAGAGGGAGTGGGAAAGGGGAGGGTTGCAGGTGGGAGGGATGTTATGGGGGGAAAGCCATTGTAATCCATAAGCTGTACTTTGGAAATTTATATTCATTAAATAAAAGTTTAAAAAAAAATGCTACGACCAAACCACCATTTAAAATAATTACCTTGTATGGGCCGGCCCCGCCGCGGCTCACTAGGCTAATCCTCAGCCTGTGGCGCCAGCACCTGGGTTCTAGTCCTGATTAGGGCGCCGGGTTCTAGTCCCGGTTGCTCCTCTTCCAGTCCAGCTCTCTGTTGTGGCCCGGGAAGGCAGTGGAGGATGCCCCAAGTGCTTGGGCCCTGCATCCGCATGGGAGACCTGGAGGAAGCACCTGGCTCCTGGCTTCAGATCAGCGCAGCGTGCTGGCCATGGCAGCAATTTGGGGGGTGAACCATTGGAAGGAAGCCCTTTCTCTCTGTTTTCTCTCTCACTGTCTAACTCTACCTGACAAAAAAATTAATAATTGCCTTGTATGTTAATAGACAAGATTCCACAATTAAGTTATAAGTTGGTTTAATAAATTTCTTTTATAAAGACAATAAGCTCTAACAATAAAGTGCTTGTGAGAAACACACGTGACTGGTAAAGACACATACTGACTGAAAGTGAAAGAAAACTATTCCATGCAAATGGAAATCAAAAGTGAATAGGTGTAGCTATAACTGCTACAGACAAAATGGACTTTCAGAAAAAAAACTGAAAAGAGAGAAAGAAAATCACTGTGTAATTATTGAAGTATTTGTTCAACAAGATGATGTGACTATTGTAAATAAGCATCCAATGCTGCAGTATCCAGTTTAAGAAAATTTTGTTAATATATCTAAAGGGAAACATAATTTCCAACACTATTGTTACTTCCACACCCTACTTTCACCTACGAAAAAAGAATCCAGCCAAAAATAAAAAAAATGGGTTGTTCTAAACTATTAGTCAAAGATTTTTTTTTTAATTTTTATTTATTTATTTTTGACAGGCGGAGTTAGAGAGAGAGAGACAGAGAGAAAGGTCTTCCTTTTCCGTTGGTTCACCCCCCAAATGGTGGCTATTGCCGGCTGCAGCTGGGTCGATCCAAAGGAAGCCAGGAGCCAGGTTCTTCCTCCTGGTCTCCCATGCAGGTGCAGGGCCCAAGCATATGGGCCATCCTCCACTGCCTTCGCTGGCCACAGCAGAGAGCTGGACTGCAAGAGGAGTAACTGGGACAGAATCCGGCGCCCCGACCGGAACTCGAACCTGGTGTGCTGGCACTGCAGGCAGAGGATTAGGCTAGTGAGCCACAGCGCTGGCCTAGTCAAATATTTGTAATAGACATTTACAAAACATTTCTTCCTACCGCTGCAGCATACACATTTGTTTTCATCAGCACATGGAACATTCTCTATAAAATATCATGCAGTAGGCCACAAAACAAATCTCTACAAATTCAAAATCACTGAAATCATAACATGTATTTTTTGACAACAGTGAAATAAAAATGGAAATTAGAATTAAACACCATAACCAGAGCTCAGGTAGAACTAGTGCAAATCAAGCAGTATCAATATGGAAATGTAAGCTGTTCACTGGTACTGAGGTGAAGAAAATGTAGGAGAGCAAACTTCGTAAAAGGAGAGAATTCCCAAAGAAGACTATGTTTTAGAACACAGATAAATTTAATTGAAGACAACATGTATTTTTGTAATTAGTGGAAATGGAAGTCTGAAATCAAGATTTACATGAAATATTTTCCCCACCTGAATTGTGAATATATGTCTGTTAAAATATGAGCCTTAAAATAATCTTGCCAAGGGAATGTCATCACTTTTCCTGTTTTTGTTAAAACCAAAATTAGACTCAAATAGGTTAACTGACTTTTCTTAGTCTTCAGTACAAAGTGAGAAGTGATGACAATATCAGAGTCATTTCTGTCGGGCTCTCGACAGTGCGTGTTTCAACCACTTCTCAGTGTCTTCTTTCCACTTTGAGCACAGTAACTGTAATTAATGGCAATGCTAACATTCTGTGAGCTTCCCCATCTGAGCAGATACCTGACAGCATCATTGCAGCAAAATTACTGTAAAAAGATTATTTCTGCCTTATTCCATTAAGCCCTAGGCTATGTGGCTTAGGATGCAAAAGCTCATCCATCGACATGAAAGTCTTGCATATTTAGGAATAATATTTTGCTCCTAAGGTTTAGTGTCTGAAATTTGAGTTTAATTATCAAGTCTTTGACTTCCTGTGGGTATGAACTTTGCATAACTTCTCAGAAGCTTATTTTTTTCATCAGTCCAGGGGATATTCCCTGTCTGCATCAGAGATGCATCATGAACAATATTTGGAAAAATATACATAAAATTGCTTTGCAAATGTTAGAAATGTCAATATAGATAATCTTTTAAATGCTAAAATCACTTAAACTTACTTTGTGGAATGATTAAGCTAAATATGACTAAGCATAGATACTGGAATATAAGTAAGGTAAGTATGTTATGGAAATTATTTGAAGATAAAATTCACTGTGAGGCATTAGCATAAATTTATTGGAATACTGAAATAATGGGAAACAATTAAGACCCATAATATTAAAGAATAAATTAAGCTAAGTGGCCCTGATATATTACATTTCAGGCATACCAGCTCACATTTATATTATTCAGTACTTAAAATTAGTACCATAATTTTTACATATATATATGCACATATGTGTGATGAAATATATATATGTAACAACATAATAGAAGTGATTTTAAAGTAAAATGTAAGCTGGACACCTAAAGTCAGGAAATATGCACATTTCCTCCTATATTGAAAATCAGTTTGCAATAGGATCTATGGAGTTTCAGGCCAATTTAATCATTACCTCTGTGAATTATATTTTGACTGGTGCTAAGAAAAGTGTAGATGTCTACAAAAGTAGATAAAATAGATAAGTCCAATTGAAGCTCAGAAGTTAAATTAAAGGATCACTTTGGTTCTTTGGAAGCACTTTTTTATATTATTTCTGTGCTTTTGTTTTTCTATTTTTCATCTAAATAAGAGTATAAAGTCATATATAGAGGTTATAAAGGATGTAGGCAATTAATTTTAAATTAATGAAATTAGTTTATGTATAGCAAAAACCAATTAATTGAATGTATGAGTACAGAGTTTATCTCAAAAATAACTAATCAGAATAGTCTTGCTTTTATGTCCTATCATTGCAAAGTCTACCACAGTTCTAGAGACTCAAAGAAGATTTTGTATGAGCAACCAATAATCAATTCACCTTTGGTAGAGAATGATTTTTTATAGATTCCCTATTAAATACCTTTCTTTTAAACTATCTTCATATGTCTTACTGTTATAGATTATTCAAATATCATTAAGAATAATATACATAAGTAAGGTACATGGCCTTGTGAAAACAGTAAACAAACGTTGATTATAACTTCCTTATGTTTTCTCTCTCTCTCCTAGCAATACTCTCACAGGTTTATTTACTTACTTAATTATTTTATTTAAGATGCAGAGAGAGGAATGAGAAGCTCTCACTGACAGAGTTCACCCTCTTAATGCCCAGGCTGGGGCCAGAGCCAGGATTTGGGCATAGAATCCAGGTCTTTCTATGGGTGGCTGGAATCCAGTTACTTGAGTTGTCACCACAGCATATGCATTGGCAGGAAGCAGGAGTCAGCTTGAGCTAGGAGTCAAACCCATGCACTCTTTTGTGGGGCATGTATATATGCCAAACACCCAATCCCAGATTTTTAAAGGTTTGTTCATTTATTTGAAAGGCAGAGTGGAAAGTGGGCACAGGCACATACACACACACACAAACACAGAGCGAGACTGAGAGAGAGAGAGAGAGAGAGAGAGAGAGAGAGAGAAAGAAAGAAAGATAATCTTCTATCTGCTGCTCCACTCTCTATATGGATACAATAGCCAGGTATGGGCCAGAATGGCAGGGACCCAAATACTTGAACCATCTTCTGCTGCCTTCCCAGGTGTTTTAGCAGGATGCTGGATTAGATGCAGAGCAGTCAGGATTCCAGTGAGCACTCCAACATAGGATGCCAGCATTATCAGTGCTGACTTAAATCGCTGGGCCACAATGCTGACCCCTCCCGGATTTTATTATTAAACTCATTTTCTTATATTGCCTTTTTTTTTAGGTCAATAAGCACATTTTTAAATCCAAGCATAAGAAAAGTCCCAAGAACAGTATCCTACTGGTTTATCTATACCGAGAACATGTAACCTAATAAGTTTTGATACAGGCCCATCTACTGAGTGCCTTCCACAGCTATTAAAATCCTACCATAATGTGCCACGTTAGATTTAAAACAAAGCTGATATGAGTCCTTTCTGTAAACTTTGCAAGCTTTCAGGATATTTAAATTCACCAATTAACCTGGTAAATCTATCCATGTATGTCTACTATCTACATACTCTTAACCTTTGACACAATGAGTGGTAAAACCCCATGAGTCTAAATTTTGTCATTCTAATACTTGTTCCTTTAAGTCTTTTTTTCCTTAGAGCTTCTGTAGGGAAAATATTTATTCTGTTATATATTGGCCTTCCTATTATGTTGCTTATATATCAATCATTTCTTTGTGATCTGGTCCTTGATATTATAAATATGAATTTCAGAATTACAAAGTAAAAACGTTTGTTTTCCACCTCAGTCACTCCAAAATTTCAATACTCTAATTTAGTAAAGTAAAATAACAACATATGAGAACTAAAATTTAAGAAATACATTTTATTCTATTATTTTAAGATTATTTATTTGAATGTCAGAATTATAGAGGGAGAGATGGAGGGGGAGAGAGAAAGACAGCGGGCTCTTCTATCCAGATGGTACACTCCCCACATGACTACGATGGCCAAAGCTAGGCCAGGCAGAAGCCAGGAGCCAGGTGCCTTATGAGTCATTCTCTGTTGCCTTTCCAAGCCATTAGCAGGGAGCTGGAACAGAAGTGGAGCACCCAGGATTCGACCAGTGGCCAGATGGAGTTCTGGCACTACAGACGGCAGCTTAACCAAGTAGGCCACACCTGACCCTGAAGAAGTACATTTTTATTCTAACTATCATTTTTAAAGCTTTAATTATTTATTTGAAAGGCAGAGTTACAGATGCAGAGACGGGGTGGGTGGGGCGGCGATCTTCCATCCGCTAGTTCACGCCCCAAATGGTCACAAAGGCCGGAGCTGAGTCGATCCAAAGCCAGGAGCCTGAAGCTTCCTCCAGATCTCCCACATGAGTGCAGGAGCCCAAGGACTCATGGCATCTTCCACTGCCTTCCCAGGCCATAGCAGAGAGCTGGATTGGAAGTGGAGCAGCTGGGACCTGAACCTGTGTTCATATGGGATACTGGCACTGCAGGCAGCAGCTTTACCGGTCACATCACAGCATAGGTCCCTCTAAATATAATTTGCACTCCTACCCCCTCTATGAAATAAACGTCAGCACAATGACCTTGTCACACCAGTAAACTGTACTGAAATAGAGAAGAATATGGCAATGGTTATCTTTGTACAATATAAAGCATTATAACTGAACTAAAGCATTAGTAGTACAGATGTTATCCTTCTCATACAGTATAATTAGCTTTCATGGTTTACCTTGTTCTAAACAGGACATAAAAGACACATCGATTTGCCATTCATATGTGTGAAACAGTAGAAAACTAATGACCTTTTTTTTTTTTTTTTTTTTTTAATTTGACAGTAGAGTTATAGACAGTGAAAAAGAGAGAGAGAGACAGAGAGAAAGGTCTTCCTTCTGTTGGTTCACCACCCAAATGGCTGCAACGGCCCAAGTTGCGCCAATCCAAATCCAGGAGCCAGGTGCTTCTTCCGGGTCTCCCACTGGGTGCAGGGGCCCAAGCACTTGGGTCATCTTCTACTGCTTTCCCAGGCCACAGCAGAGAGCTGGATTGGAAGAGGAGCAGCCAGGACTAGAATTGGTGCCCATATGGGATGGATGCCGGCTCATAGGCCGAAGATTAACCTACTGCGCCATGTTGCCGGCCCTGAAAACTAATGACCTTTCATTTTACCCCAGCAACAAACCAACCAAAAATACTTACCCTTGGTCATAACAGCATTTTCTGTCCACAAGGATAGGCACATTTGGATACGTCAGAAAATTCTGGAGGTTAAAAAGAGTTTTGCACATTTTCCCTCAATCAAATATGTATTCCCAGATAAGCACACTATATTCAAAATTTGTCTAAATGTATCACAGCTTTGGAATAGTCTTTTATGTTTTCTTTAACAGTCTTCGGGAATTTCAGTCAAGCATTTCCATAAGTATAACATTACATGCCATCAGTGATTTTCTTCTTTATTCTATGAAATGTTATGTTGACTCTTCATTGCCAGAAACTGACATAAAAGAGAGGTAAAATATTTTTCTTCTTCTAAAAGGATAACATAGTGAAAGGAAAAAATCATAACAGCAATTAGAATAAGCAAAACTAGAGCAAAATGTAATACTGTAACAGACTAACATGTGTAATACAACAGAAATTCAGGAAATGAGGAAGAGCAGTGTGTTAAACAAGGTTACATGAAGGAAATTTATGTTTTATTTGTTAATAAAATGATTATTCAAAATAATTTTTCTAGCTTTATTTAGAAAAAATATAAGGTTTGAGGAAAAATACAGTTACCCTAATGTGAACATTACGCAAGGTATACACAAATCAAAACCCCACATATAATGTCTACATTTGAAGTGAATGTGGCAAAATATTTAAAATGTTACAAAATATAAAAATACAAAATACAAAAAAACCTCACATGCATTTTGTATGTATGGCATTTTGTAAGTAATTATGTATGTGTTTATGTAATAAAAATGCACAATTTTACATGAAATTAAAATTTTAAATAAAACATCATTGATGTAAATTCACATAAAAATTAATTACAATTTTCTAAGTTGTGCTAAGCTTATCCACCCTTCCTTCACCCCCAGCCATTCCTTCTTTCTTTTCTATTTTGCTTTTCATTTTTAAATAACACATTCTCAGTTAAACTGTAGTTATCTATGTAAGTAATAACATTCTTGAATAGTATTTCATTTTATGGGCTTAAATAGTATATTTACCCTTTCAAAAGTTGATAGAAACTTAAGAATATTCCAACCTGAGGATATTATGAATAAAAACTTTGTTCACTGATATTACTCTGATTATTATTGGTAGAGTTATTGTTATAGTTTTTATTCACATTGGCTTGATTTTACTTATATTTTAATATTTGGGATTTTATTGTCTGTAAGATACAGTAAACCATAGCTACTTAATCATTGGAGAAGCATTTAAAAATTATCTAATATTCAAAGGGCAGGTTATAAAGCTACTAGGCACTTTAATATATATCTATACATATACAAAATACTTATATTTATGAATACTTACATATGTTAGTAAGTATGACTTTAAATGTATGTAATGACAAGAAAAACAAACAGGTTCGAGTGCCTTTGTCCAAGAGATGTGATTTGAAATTATTTTCCCAATTTTCTATATTTTCACAATAACATGAATCTTATACATAAAAATATTTTTAGGTTTATTTATTTGAAAGTCAGAGTTATAGAGAGGGAGAAACACAGTGAGCCATCTTCCATATGCTGATTTACTACCCAGGTGGCTGCAATGGCCAGGGCTGGAGCCAAAGATAGGAGTCTGGAGATTCTTCCAGGTCTGCTATGTGGGTGCCAAGTCCCAACCATTTGGGCCATCTTCTGCTCCTTTTCCCAGGCCATTAGCAGGGAGCTGGGTTGGAAGCTGAGCAGCTGAGACACAAACAGGTGCCCATATGGGATGACAGCATTGTAGGCGTAGCTTTACCTGCTATACCACAACTCCAGCTCCACAATTTTTTTTTAATTTTTAATTTTCTAAAAAAGATTTATTTATTTATTTATTTATTTATTTATTTTTGAATGGCAGAATTACAGAAAAAAAGAAAGAGGGAAAGAGGTAAAGAGAGGGAGATCTTCCATCTGCTGGTTCACTCTCCAACTGGTCATACTGGCCAGAGCTGGGCCAGGCTGAAGCCAGGAGCCAGGAATTTCTTTCCGTTCTCCCACATGGATGAAGGGGCACAAGGACTTGGGCCATCTTCTGCTGTTTTCCTGGGCACATTAGCAGGGACCTGGATCAGAAGTGGATGGGATGTACTGCAGACAGTGGCTTTACCTGCTATGCCACAGTGCTGGCCCCCCAAAAATATTTTAATTAAAGGGCTATTTAACATCAGAAAGAATTTCCTCATCCCCTTTACATTTCAAAGCTGTAGCATTCCTTAAAGTGTATCCACATGTGGTATTCAATGAAATATCTTTTGCCAAATAAACATTGTGGTGTATTAAATGCCTCATCACTTTTTATGAGATTCACAATGCAAATGAGCATATTAAACAATAGGAGATATTAGCTAGAATACAATTGAGCCCTTTTCCAAATACACTTAATATACGCTATTTGAAAATAATGCTTTACACTGTTGGATATATCATGGGTCATGTATCGAGTAGAGATGGTTCATCTTATAATGAGACAGAGTAAAAACTGTGAGGAATAAGCTGGAAAACTGAATACATAATTAGTGTTTACTACCATAATAATAAATTTCTATTGGGAATTGCCATCTGTTTTGTTAGTTATTTCTTAACACTTATTAGAGGAAAAATGTCTATCTCAGGAATATTATTTTTTTGCCTTTATTTTAGGATATAATATTTAAATACCTTGGTTTTGAAATATTTTCACAATTGTGATATGATGGATGTGTCCCTAACTTTCAAAAAAAAGAAAATATAGATTAATATATTGAAAACTGTTAGACATTATAGTGTAGATCTGCAAAGATCATTTCTTCAAAGCACTAAGTACACAAAAATTAAGTTCTAACAGGGTAATAAAGAATATTTAACTTTGAAACTTAACAAGAACACAAAGTATATCTATAGCATGCAAGTTATTTTTTAATCAATACTAATTTGCCACACAATTTATCAGATGTAATTAAACACTCCCCATACTTGTTTTTATGCAAGCTCTATCAATCTATTATATGCTTTTTCAAACAGAGTATTTGCTTTGCTCTATTGAAACTCTCAAAATACTGCTCATCGATACAATTACTTATTTTGCCTATTTTTAAAGATGGATCATAAAAGTGTTGTGTTAACTTGATAAAATGCAGAATGGCACTTGCTGCACTATGTGGTTTTCCCTGGAGACATCCTTAGATTTTAAGTGCTATTTCAGAAAGCCAATGTCTACTCTGAGGCTTTTAGTCAGTGAATGAAAAGTCTCCAGACTATCTTAGTACCATCCATTGCCATGACCAAACACATATCACTGACAAAGAGACTTGTCAGTTTATTTAAAATCTGAATGTATACAAGAGGAAACAACTGCCTCTTTCAGCAAATTAATGTCACTGGATCCAATTATTAAGAAAACAGAATATCTGTTCATAAATATCTCATAAGATACAAGTGCCTCATTTGTAATTTACCATTTTCTGATTGTTAGTGATGCTCATTATTTAAAAAGTGATAATGTAAATGTATTCAAACATATGGAATAATAAAAGTGGTGCTTTGTCACTATATTTGAAATAATGAAGTTACTAGAACTTGCTACAAAATAATCTCTCATTTTTTAAAAATATTTATTCAAAGGGGAGAGATTTGGACTGAAAGACTGAGAGAAATATCTCCCATCTACTGCTTCAATTTCCAAATTACCCTAGTGGTCAGAGATAGGCTGAAGCCAGAGCCAGGAGTTGCGAACTCAGTCTACATCTTCCTCATAGTTGGCAGGGACCTAACCACCTGAGTCATCACCTGCTCTTCCAGGATGCACATCAGCAGGAAGGCAGAACCAGGAGCAGAGCTGGTTTCATAGACAGGCACTCCAGTACAGACCAAGGGCATCCCAATGACAACTTAACTGTTACCCAACATATAATCTTTTTGAAAAAGGATGTCGGGAAGCCTATGCGGAGAAGTTACAAGAGGAAACTGTACACACACACATACTTACACACAGAGTTACATGAGGAGATTTTATACACTAACATATTTATATATTTATATAAAACAACAGATTGCTTAATTTAATCTGGTTGAAGAAGCTTAGTAATAAATAAAGGAAAAAAAGTCTGTTGCATATTTAATACTTTTTGGTTCAAAAATATCCTTTTGTATAAAAGAATGGCCTTTTCTACTTCCTTGAGATTCATTTCAAATATCAACTATCTCCTCATTGAATTTCCTGTGCCGCCTTGGATGGAAGTATAAGGCAGAGTAGGAACAAGAAGTGACTTACTGCTACCCACAGAGAAAACTCATGCGATGCACCTTTCTAAGAATTCCATTATTTTTGAAATACGAGCACTAGCAAAATATTGGTACGTATGTTCTATTGAGTCTAATGTTGAGTTTCATTAGTTTATCCTAATGCATCCAGTCTGAAGTCTTACCTCATTATTTTTGGTTCTCAAAAATCTATTTCATAACTTAAGGCTTAATTTATATTTCTTAATTTATATGACACTTATAAAGATCCCTTCATATAAAATACTATAATATACCAAAAGAGTGGATTATCCTCAGATTGAGGGAGTCTCTCTCAGACTACTCTCTCTTTAACTATTAGACTCAGAAATAGCTACAAATAGTAAACTAATTCCCTCCCTGTCAACCTCTTCTAGTTTGTCTACATCTCTTCTTTCTGCTGACTCAGTTCATCTAAAGTTTGTAAAATCAATACTGCCCTTTTATAAAAGGGTTCTGGAACTCTGGTTCTACATTCACATGACTCAGCAGCTAATCACATTGATATCTCAGACTTTGGTTTTTACATTCTTTCTGTACCCAACGCCTACACTGTGTTTGGCGACTTATATTTATTTATCTTCCCTGAGGACTAGCCAAGGTCATATCTTGCTTTTGCTATCCCTTCAAAACCTGAAGTTAAGCTTCTGAACTGGAGCCCCACAGATGCATCACTTTATTTCCTTGATGCCAGTTTTATTAAACTAAAAAGATATTTGTTTCACATACAGTATTTTAGAGACTATCTTAGAGAATAAGTTTAACATTGCCTTAATCATCAATTTCCATGTTGCTGAAAAATATTTTGACGGATACTGTCAATGATAAAATACAGGTAAGTTATAAAGAATGAAAAAGAAGGAAATGATTACAACACCTCAAAAGAAAAGAAAGTTTTCATAGAAAGATAGTTTTTTTAGAATGAATTTGATTTCAGAAAAATGGCATAAATATGAGACCAAGAAGAAAGCTTTGGAAAAATGGGTGGTTTTATAAGATCTCTATTCACTTTACAGAAATTCTTCTGTTATTTATTTTATTCTATTGTCTTCTGAATCTCCTCCACCATCATGATTAAAGCCTGATCTGCATTTCAGGCATGGAAAGCCATGACACTGTGTCAAAAAAATGACCTACATGAAAGATTTTTGTGAGTGAGATCCCGGAGGAAAGAAGGGGCCATCAAAGAAAGAGGAAACTTTCTCCAAAGGGAGGAGAGAACTTCCACTTTGCTTATTGCCCTGTCTAAATAATATCAGAGTTTGTGGACTCAAGAGGCTTCCATAGCCTTGGCAACTCATGACAAGAGCCTCGGGTGATTAATGACGTCATAAATAAGAGTGTCAATTGTTAAATCAATAACAGGAGTCACTGTGCACTTGCTCCCCATGTAGGACCTCTGTCCTTAATGTGTTGTACTAAGAGAATTAATAGTAAAACTAGTCGTCAAACAGTACTTCACACTTTGTGTTTCTGTGTACCCACAGAACAAATTGTTGAAATCTTTACTTAGTATAGAGTTGATCTTCTGTATATAAAGATAATTAAAAATGAATCTTAATAAAGAATGGGATGAGAAAGGGAGTAGGAGGTGGGACAGTTTGGGGGTGGGGGGAGGGTATGGAGGGAAGAACTGCTATAATCCAGAAGTTTTATTTATGAAATTTATATTTATTAAATAAAAGCTTTCTATTAAAAAAAAGCCCACTCTGAACAAAGTCTATATCTATCCTATAGCTTGTCTTACTGAATGTCATATCCTTCTGTGTTCCGTGTCCATAGACCACGAAATACAATCACAGTTTACTAAGCCTTGGATTGGTGACCAATCCAAGAGTGTCATGAAACATCTGACAGCATCTCTCAAGAGGTTGCCATCAAGATACCAGCCAGGACTGCAGGATCAACTGAAAGTCAGAGTGGAGCTACAGGGTCCACTTCCAAGCAAACTCACAAAGCTGCTGACAGGAAGTTTCAGTTCTTCACCACATGGCACCCTTCATTGAACTGCTCACAGCAGGACTGCTTGCAACTCTCAGTACAAGTGGAGACAGAGGGAGGGGAAGGGAAGAGACAGGATTTGAGATGGTGAGGTAAGAAAGAAAGGAAGAAAAAGATATAGAAGGAAGACATTGGGGATAGGAGGAAGAGTGCTCAAGATGAAAGCCTCAGTATCTTTATAACCTACTCTTTAAAGCGTTAGATGACGTGCACTCTACTCTTGATCATGAAGGCCAACATTAGCACAAAGTGAAAAGGAACAAAGTTGATTGACATACCTTTAAAACTCACTAGCTTTAGGGGTTGGCGTTATGGCATAGCATGTTAAACCTCTGCTGACACCAGCATCCCTTAAGGGTGGTTCATGTCCCAGCTGCTTCACTTGCCATCCAGCTCTCTGCTAATGTCCAGGGAAAAGCAACAGAGGATGGCCTGGGAAGTTTTGGCCTCTATCACCCACTTGGGAGACCTGGAAGAAGCTCCTGGCTCCTGGAGTGAATCAGTGACTGGAAACTCTCCCTCCCTCCCTCCTTCCCTCCCTCCCTCTCTCTCTCTCTCTCTCTCTTTTTTTTTAAAGATTTTATTTATTTATTTAAGAGGTAGAGTTACAGACAGTGAGGGAGAAATAGAGAGAAAAGTCTTCCTTCCATTGGTTCACTTCTCAAATGGCCACAACGGCAAGAGCTACGCTGATCCAAAGCCAGAAGCCAGGAGCTTCTTCCTGGTCTTCCACGCAGGTAAAGGGGCCCAAGGACTTGAACCATCTTCTACTGGTTTTCCAGGCCACAGCAGAGAGCTGCATTGGAAGAGGAGCAGGCTGGACTAGAACCCGTGCCCATATGGGATGCCAGGGCCGAAAGCGGATGATTAACCTACTGAGCCACAGCGCAGGCCTCTCTCTCTCTTCTCTCTCCTTCTATCTCTCTCTCTTTCTCTCTCTCACCTTGACCTTCAAGTAAATAGGTAAATCTTTTAAAAATGTAAAAATCAAAAATAAAACTGGCTAGTATTTTACTAATATTTGCCTAAGCATTTGATGCTAACAGTAAGTAACATTATTATGTAACACAGCTATAAAATTGTATTTGCACTTTACTTTCAAACTTGGTCATAAAAGTGAAACCAGCATCAAAAATTTTAGAAGAACATTCAAAACTGTGTTATAATCTAGAATTATGATAATATGTTTGTAATTTTTTTTAGATTTTTTTAATTTTAGATTATTTAGATTATATTAAAGATTGGACAGAATTCAAGACTAAGATTTATAGCCCTATATCTTTATTTACAGAAAAATCTTTGGTTTAATTATTAAATGCTAATTTGCCTTTTAAATTATTTTATTATTTTTGCTTAAATCAAATATTACATAATTTGCTAAAATTAAGGTTTACAAATTAATTTCAATAAAGGAAACTGCTTGTATCTCAATATTTCTCAATATCTGTAGTTTGTTTCTTTTCATAACCCGAATCCCATAGTTTGCTTTAATTATTTCATCTTAGATAGGGTATAACATACCATGACTCTATACCATTACTATACAGTTAATGTAATTCCTATTACTGTTTACTTGCTTTTCTTAATATATTTTATTTTCATATCTACTGTCTTTTTTAATGTATAATTTCTTCTTAAATCCATTTAATAGACTCTCATGTAATTGCTTAAATATGCATTTCCCCATTTTAATAATGAAGATAATATTAGGGGCTGGCGCTGTGGCGTAGCAGGTAAAGTCGCTACCTGCAGTGCCCGCATCCCCTTTGGGTGCCAGGTCGAGTCCTGGCTGCTCCATTTCTGATCCAGTTCTCTGCTATGGCCTGGGAAAGCAGTAGAAGATGGTCCAAGTCCTTGGGCCCCTGCACCCACGTGGGAGACCAGGAAGAAGCTCCTGGCTTTGGATCAGCGCAGCTCCAGCCGTTGTGTCCAATTGGGGGTTTAAACCAGCGATGGAAGACCTTTCTCCCTCTGTCTCTCCTCTCTCTGAGTAACTTTCAGATAAATAAATAAATCTTTTAAAGAAAATGAAGGTATTAAAAACATAACTTTAAACTTTTTTCTATTTTAAAAATAATTATCTCTGAATTAACTTTAAATTGTAATTATTCTACTTACTATCAAATGTTTTCAAAGACTATCAATACTAAGTAGTTAATATAAATTTTTTGTTTATGAATCCTCTAACATTGTGTTTGATTTGTAGTAAAATATATATAAACTATTCTAGATAAGTTGTTCAATAGTTTTTAATCTTCAATTTCCCAGTTGACAATATTGTTTTTTGATGTATTTGTGTTTTCATAAAATTTTTTTCAGTAGCTTATTTCTTTAGGAAAAATTACACATGTGACTGTTTCTTTAGTGTAGGGAAATATTCTTTTATCACATTTTTCATTAGTTCGTTCTAATTTTTGCCATCCATTTCTTCCTTCTACAATACTTTTCATATAAAGTTTCCTTGAAACTGCCTTCCAATGTTCTTACAATTATCTTACAATTGTCACAAATAAAAGTTCATATTGTTTCTCCTATATAAGTTTAATATATAAAAGTTTATATATAAGTTTCTGCTATATATAGAAATTTATTGTTTTCTCTCATAATAGAGAACCAGCGTTATGGTCGTTTATTTTGTCTTCTTTTTTTAAGATTTATGTATTTATTTAAAAGAGCTACTGAAAGTGAAGGAGAGATAGAGAGATATCTTCCATCCACTGGTTCGCTATCTAAGCTGCTGCAATGGCCAGGGCCGAGCCAGGGTGAAGTCAAGAGCCAGGACTTCATCCAGATCTCCCACACAGGTGTCAGACTGAAATATTTGGGCCATCTTTGGCTGTTTTTCTCAGGCCATTAGCAAACAACTGGATCAGAGGTAGTGCAGCCTGGACACAAAGTGGCACCAATGTGTGATGCTGGTGTCACAGGTGGCAGTTTTACAGGCTATGCTGTAAAGCTAACCCTCGTAGTTTAGTTTAGATACAGTGGTTCTGCAATGTTTTCAGACCTAGACCTCTTCCTGCCACATTAATGTCTGGTTTCATCTTCATAGCTCAGAGCATCATCTGAGTTTCTAGTCATCACAACTCTAATAACAGTATTTCAAAAAGTTTGGGGATAAATTGAATGAGTACATTTATTTTGGTTCATTTTTTTTGAAATCCAAAAATATGAGAAATTTATTATTTGTAACACATTTAGGAGCCCATGAAGGTCAAGGAATTTCCTAGAGAACAGTGACATTTTGCCCTTAAGTGAGTCTGGGCTCCTTGCACTGGTAACTAAATTGCAAAAGTCATGCAAATAGTCTGAGTTACAATGATCCCTTCCACCAAGATTTAATACTTTGGTTAAAAGTCAACCTTTAAGGGGCCAGAGATGTGAAGCAGTAGGTTAATCCCTGCCTGAGGCGCCAGCACCCCATATGGGCGCTGGTTCTAGTCCCGGCTGCCCCTCTTTTAATCCAGCTCTCTGCTGTGGCCCCGGGAAAGCAGTGGAAGATGGCCCAAGTCTTTGGGCCCTTGCACCCACATGGGAGAGTAGGAAGAAGCCCCTGGCTCCTGGCTCCTGGCTCCTGGCTCCTGGCTCCGGGCTCCTGGCTTCGGATCGGTGCAGCTCTGTCTGTTGTGGCCATTTGAGGAGTGAACCAACGGAAAAAGACCTTTCTCTCTGTTCCTCCCTTTCACTGTCTGTAACTCTACCTCTCAAATAAATAAATAAAAATCGCCTTTTTTTTTTTAAAGTTAACCTTTAGGTACCAGCATTGTGGTGTAGTGGGTAAACCCACTACTGTGGATGCTGGTATGTGTACCAGATACTCCACTTCTGATGCAGCTTCCTGCTAATACAACTGGGAAAATACTGTGCAATCTGGGTAACACATTTTCTAGGCCTTTGTTTCTAGATATATAAAGTGTTCATTATAAAGTCACTTGCCTCACAGAGCTTTATGTTAAGTTAGTGCATTAATTCATACAAAGAATTCACAGTGATGAATTTGGCAAATATTCAACTTTTTATTCCTATTAACCAATTTAAGATGATTCATTTTAATAGATTTTTTAATCTTCCCAGACATTTATCATTTCTTTATGGTGAAGACATTCAAAATCATTTTTTCTAACCATTTTAAATGAAAAAATACGGCAATTATCATAATGTATAGTTACCCTTCTGTGCAATAGAAGAACTAACTTCTTACCTGTAACTCTAAGGGTGAACCTGTTAATTAACCTTTCCCCAGTCCCTCCTGCCTCAACTCCCAAAACACTCTCCAGCGTCTGATAACCACCATTGTACTCGTAACTTCTGTAAGACCCATTTTTTTTTAATTCCACATAAAAATGTGTAAGAATGAAATCCTCATTTTGGGATATGGTTCTCATTTTTAGCCCTTGTTCATACTTCTGTGGAACTTTGGCCTTCCTCCTTTTTATTTATTGAATATTATGGTTAGTAACAAATAAATAATAAATAAATATGAATACATTCTAGCAGAAACTGATGGTGGGGGAGGTAGGGTCGGGTAGAGGAAGAGCAGGAGAGTTGGAGGCAAGTGTGGTTGCTTCTTGGAACTGTACCTACGGAATGTATGAAATATTCTCTCTTTATATTAGTAAAAACAGAAAAAACAGATTTCTAAAACTAGACCAAATTAACTCGAATGAGGGAGGAAATAAGCACAGTTCAAAATCCATGTTTATATGCACACCAAGGTGAACAGAATTTTTTTTGTGACAGCAAATCATGACTAAAACTGCTTAAGGACCTGGCCTTTCCTCAAGTTTATGTTGCTTAGAATGCATCTAAATCGAATCTGATCATCTAGAACTGAATCTCGTCCCCATGTCCCAGTTGTACTGTTGTATGACACTCCTCAGACTTTCTCCTCTGCCAGGTAAAGCGCATATTACATTTAATCTAGAAAACAGCACTTAACACTGCCATACACTTGCATAATTTATTAAAATAAACAACTATTATTTAACAAAACAATGAACATGTGATACAGATTTTTCAAAGTAGGAACAAAAGGAATTCAATGAGTCATAAGAAACTGATAAAATTACTTAAAACACATTTCTAGCTTATTGAGCCATCTCACTGCCTGTACCCAGCTGTGTTGTCAGTGTACTTTCAAGCTCTAAAGTGTGTGCTATTAGAGTATGTGCTAAACCTGAACAAAAAAAAATAGTGCAGTAAATTTCTATTTGATTTTTTGATTTGATACAATTGTATGTAGCACTATTTGACAGCAATTCTAAAATAAGAAACACACGAAAACAAGATATCTCTGCTTTTGAACCAGCTGACTTTGATTTAGTATTACATTGCTACCTTGCTTTATGAGTTCTGTAATATCAGCCTATTTGGGTCATAATGAATAAGTGATGAATAATTCATAGCATATAAAATTAATCAGAGAAGTCTGATTTTGGAGACCTTATTGTTAAAAAAGACCAAGCCTCAAAATAGATCATGAGGATCATTTTTTAAATAGCATTAATCTTTGTTAAAATTACTCTAAAATATAATATATTTGATAAACTCAAAAGCAATACTTTAAGTAAAAGCATTTTTTCTGACTAGGCACATTATAGGCAAGTGTAGATTTTTGCAAAAAATTCAATATAATCATGGGCAGACAAACAATCTTATCCTGCTTTTTCCATCTAATTTGAAATCACACTGAATAATAAATCAGTTGAACTGATGATTTGCATAAGGGCCTGACTTCTTTGGAGAAATAACATCATTTGTTATCAATTCCATAACCTTGGAAAAGTGCAACTGTGATTTGTAACATAAGTAAATATTTTTTAGTATACTGTGACAGTATTCTAAATCTCAAAATCTGAAATATAGAAGAATATATCTACCTCAAGGCTTATCTGAATATAATATCCTCACCAAGGTTTCATCGATACAAGGAGCCTATGATGATTGAATGTCCCCATAAAATTTCTGTTGAAATAAAATGTCCATTCTGATATATTAAGATAATGTAAACTTAATTTAAATATGATGTTAAATGTGTTGGATGTAGATAATTAAGGCTAAATGAGGCCATAACAGTGGGCCCCTAAGCAAGTGAGATTATGACTTTATAAGAAGAGCAGGAGAGACCCTGGCTAGGACCCTGTTTCATGTGGTACCCTGAAACACCTTGGGGCTCTCCAGAAAGTTCTGCCAGCATGAAGGACTTCATTAGATGTAGCTACCAGATCTTGAATTTTCCAGCCTCAGATTGATAAGCCAAAGAGAGTTTGACTCATTATAAATCACTCATCTGTGAATTTCAATTATAGCAACAAGAAATGGGCTAAGACAGAGCCTAACTGGAGTAGAGATCCACTGTTTTTGTTCCTGTCTCCTCTTTTCATTTTGCATGGTTCTTTTCTAAACTGAGTTGACAGTAACCTTAAAATGCCTAAGCCCTTCCATTTTGGTGTGAAAGAGGTTGAATTACCACACTGACTCAGTAAACAAATGGATCCGTTTAGTGCGATATCGGAATATATCTTGGATTAATAGGGGTAATCTACTAAGCCTTTCATTTAAAACCAGAAATATGTGATTAGGACTGAGTAGACAGAATTCACTGACTATGTCAATCCTCTCTCTTGTCTGAGTGAGATGAAAAGGAAGAGGAAGTTGCAAACAGATGAAATGTCTAAACAGGGACCAAGCCTGAAAAGGAGTATGGCAGGTGCTAGACCAGCAGAGATAAGAAGACCTAGGAAAATGCACCTCAAAATGACTTAGATCCCTGAGTTTTGCCAAAGCAAGGCTTTATTTTTCTTTTTGACTGTCTCCTGTGTGCTTTTCTTTACCTAATAACACTTTTCTAATTTCCATCCCCTGCACCTTTAAACCAGAAGTATTGCTCTTATTTTCGATATAATATTTGAAAGAATAGTTATTCTAGATTAACATAGGCGACATCACTTAGCCCACAGATTTAGTTGTGCAATAAATAATGTATTTCTTAATTGTGTTTAAATAATTGATCTCCAACTCAGAGACTACTTTGTGCTAGACTGAGAAGAAATTGCAGGTCGGGTCCTAACACAGCCTGGGGTATACTTTCCATGGACCAAAGCTAAAAAAAAAAATTCAATCTGAGGGCAGACAGGGTACAGTGAGTTAAACCACTGCTTGAGACACCCACTTATTATATAGGAGTGCTAGTTTGAGTCCTAGCTGTACCACTTTCAATTCAAATCTCAGAAAATATGCCTAGGAAGCAGCAGATGTTTGTCCAAGTACTTGAATCCCTGAAATCATGAAGTAGACCTGGATGGAGTCTTTAGCTCATATCTCAGTCTGACCCAGCCTCAGCTATTGTGGCTATTTGGGGAGGAAAACAATAAATGAAAGATCCCTTTTGCTATCACCCTCTCTCTCTCTCCCTCCCTCCCTCCCTCTCTCTCTCTGGCAGCTAGTTTTAAATAAATCTTCTAAATAATTTGACCTGAACACAGAATACTAGAGTTTGGGGTGGGGGTGGGAAGTTTAAATAATTGGTATCAAATCAGAGTTAGATCACAGGAATAGGTTCCTAGTGTTACATAGAATACTAAGGTAACTACAGTTCATAGTAATCTGTTATATATGAGCATATATATATATGCAAAATATGTATAAAGCTCATAACCTGTTATGAGGAAATAGAAGAAAGGAACTCCAAGGTTCCAAACATAAAGTATTGTCAAAGAAAGAAAAAATTGATCATCCTGGTTTGATTAGCACACATTTTATACATGTTTAAAATGTTGCACTTTACCCTGTAGAATATAAAGTTAAATTTAAATATTAGTAATTAAAAATTAATTTCAAAATTAGTAATTGAAAAGGCCCAGACCTACATCTCCACGTGGAAAATAGAGGAAGGATCTCTCATATCTGACCCAAAATAGTCACTGGGAATCTTCTTATCTTCCTTCTTACCTTCCTGGTCTTTGGTGCTGTGGTCCTATCAGCAGTGAACAGAAATTACTGCCAGGAAAGGAACTCTGATGTCTGATGTCTAGCCTTCCCAGTGGCACAACAGTCAGGGGTCTTCCTCATGTAATCACTCCCAGTGCACTGCCAAAAAGCACTAAGAAAGCAAGGATATGTAACCACTTCGCATTTGTGGAGCTAAATCTCGTATTTCTCTCTTAAAAAGCAAACTCATTTATTTTCCTCATTTTTAATTATCAAAATATTAGTTGCCAAAAAATGAATGGTCTCCACTGATTGCAACAAGCAGATGGGAGTCATTAGTGATTAGATCCCAAGATCAGCCATCAACCAACCAGTAAAAATCCTATCTAATTATACCCATTGATTAGATGCAAACTCAGTACAATTGTTAAGGCTATTCATCAATCTGTAACCATATTTTACATATGGCAATATATAAAACACTTTAATAACTAGCAGTGACAGCTAAATTGTAATAATCTGTTTTCCGACTATATTCTCTCATTTTAAAACTATATTACTCAAGATAACATCTGGGATATAATTTTTTTTTGTGATTAATCCAATAGAAAAATATTTCCTAGACTGTAATCCACTGATTGTAGGCCACAGAGAGGGTAGAACAAGGGATAAAGTCAAGGTCATTAACAAAAAAACTCATGAACTGTTGAATAAAAAAATTTTTTGACAGGCAGAGTTAGACAGTGAGAGAGACAGAGAGAAAGGTCTTCCTTTTTCCATTGGTTCACCCCCAAAGTGGCCACTACAGCCAGAGCGTTGAGGCCAGCGCGCTGCGCCGATCCGAAGCCAGGAGCCAGGTGCTTCCTCCTGGGAGCATGCAGGTGCAGGGCCCAAGGGCCTGGGGCATCCTCCACCGCACTCCCGGGCCACAGCAGAGAGCTGGACTGGAAGAGGAGCAACCAGGACAGAATCCGACGCCCCATCTGGGACTAGAACTCAGGGTGCCCGCGCCACAGGCAGAGGATTAGCCTAGTGAGCCGCAGTGCCACCCAAAAATATTTTTTTTTTTCAAATTACACTGTCCCCACACTATTTACTCCTTTTAAGTAAGATACAATGCCGGTTTTATTACTGAAAAATCATAGAAGACATGTAATCAGGGACATCACTCAAACACAGTTAAATCATTTCTTTCCTTCATGGTACCCTAAGCATTTTATTCACCGAAGATTAACTGTGACATATATATACCATTTATATTAAGCATATTGGAATCACTGTTATGCATTTCAGACCATATACATCCCATGTAGAGAAATAAAATGGCTTCTCATCCTTCAGTAACATGTCTCGCTATAAGGTAATGGTCATATTTGGAATATTGGAAAATCATCTATATTCTGACAACTTTAGGCAGTCTCATATATTTATTTGCTTTCAGTGAAACACACATCTAACTGAATATTGACATTGACTGTTCCTTCATGTGTGTCTGATTGTTTTAATTTTCCATAATAGTTACAAGTCATCCTGACTCTGAAAACCAGAACCTCTGTTAAAAATTGGCAAAGCAAGTACCCAACTGACACAAAGTTCTGTGGTCAAAACTGGCTTTCCTTGTTTCCTGAGTCCATATACTGAAAACTATGAATGTTGTATTAAGTATTTCAATTTTACTATTTATTAGTATTACTCCTATAAAATAAAACAGAGGTCAGACTTGAGAATCTCCAGCACAGACAAAATCGTTAGACCATATTAGTTTAGGTTGTTTATTGTAAATTTCTCTGATAATCATACATGAAATATAATTCAACTTCCATTTCACTTGTTGGTTTTTTTGAGTAGAGGGAGAGAGAGACACACAGAGAGAGAGAAAGCAGAGAGAGAGAGAGAGAGAGAGAGAGGGAGATACTTCCATCTACTGGTTCACTTCTCAAATGTACTTAAAGGCCAAAAGGCTGCAGGGAGGAGCACAGAACTCAATCTAGGTCTCTCACAGAGCAGACAGAGACCCAGTGACCTAGCTAATCTTAGGCATCAACTGTTGCCTCCCATGGACTGAATTATCAGAAAAGCAGAATCAAACTCAGGCATTCCAACCTGGAATGCAGCAGCCTTATGCATGTGTGAACTGCTAGACCAAACATGTGCCCCAAAATGTTCACTTTTAAAACTGCTTCCTAAATACTCCCACTGTAAAAATCAATCATTGTAAAGGTTAAACAAATTAATCATTTTCACTTTATTCATCAACCAGAAGAGCCATTTCTCTAAACTCTTTCTTAACAACATTTGGCTTGAGGTCTCTTGGTTGTGAACTGATCTTTCCAATGTAAGATAAACATTTTTCTTTTATTTTTTAAGTGACAAATAAAAATATGTATATTTATTCTGCAAAACATGATGTTTTGAAATATATATTCATATGTATATATATAAATATATATGTATATGTATACATATACATATATATATGTAGTGGTACTGCTAAATCAACCTAATTAAATTATGCATTACCTCACATAGTAAACATTTTTTCAGTAAGTGCACTTAAAATTTTCCTTAGCATTTTTAAAAAAGAACACAATACATTTATATTAACTAAAATAAACATGTTACACCTTAAATTTTTAAATTTTGATCTAATTTCACTTTTGACAGCAGTTTCTTATTTGTAATAGCCTAAGGAAATTCTGAAGGATTAAAATTATAAAATAATTTTTACAATAATAAATTGGAGTATAAAATAGAATATTTTGAAAATATAATATACATTCATATAATATGCAATATAAAATAATATATAAATATATTATAAAAGATAATCATATAATTAGAATAATATTTAAATTAGGTCCCATATTCCTCATTTCACAGTGTACTTTATTAAGATGACACTTAATGTGGAAGATAAACTGACATCATCCTTGAAAAGGAGCCTATTCTATATACTTATATAAGATATATAAATATATCTTATTGAAGGAAAGATGATTTCTCTGAACATACCAAATCTATTAAATTCCTTATCCAATAGAGACATATTTATTTATTTGAAAGACAGTTACAGAGAGAGAAGGAGAGACACACACAGAGTTCACTTCCCAAGTGGCCTCAACGGCCAGGACTGGGCCAGGCCAACGCCAGGAACTAGTAGCTTCATCTGAGTTTCCAACAGAGGTGCTGGGACCCTCTGCTGCATTCTCAGGTGCATTAGCAGGGAGCTGGATCAGAAATGGACCTGAACTGTCAACCATACGGGATGCTGGTGCGACAGGCAGCAACTTTACTTCCTACACTACATGCTAGTCCATATGTTTATTTTAATATATGGAAATATCCTTTCCTGAATTGATTAAAAATGACTACATGCCATGTCTGCTGAAAGGATTTGGAGCATTCTGCAGAATATCCCTGTGTCTATATAGATTGGGAACAGCAAGACAGAAAATTCCTGGACCAGACAAGATTGTGTACACTTATTAATCCAATAAGATAAGTGCCAATGATTCAGTCCAGGTGCATCATCAACACTTACATGTTCTAATGTAAGACTGCAAATGAAAAGCAAGCCAAAATGCAGAAGTAGGGAGACTCTAAGGTGAAAAAAGTGTGTCTGCATTTCCTTCACTGCATTTCAGCTACATGGTGCGACAAAAAGATAGTAGGAGATGGCAATCAAATTCAGTTCTATCTTAAGAATAAGATCTTATTTATCTTATGTCTTGATTCTAAGGAGTTAAAAGGAAGATTGAGAAAAAATGTCCCATTTCAAGAAAGAAACTTTTTCAATGATTTTATCTTTTTTTTTTTTTTTTTTTTTTTTTTTGCCAGGCAGAGTTAGACAGAGAGAGAGAGACAGAGAGAGAGTTATAGACAGTGAGAGAGAGAGAGAGAGAGAGAAAGGTCTTCTTTCCGTTGGTTCACTCCCCTAAAGGCTGCTACGGCCGGCACTACACCGATCCAAAGCCAGGAGCTGGGTACTTCCACCCAGTCTCCCATGCGGGTGCAGGGACCCAAACACTTAGGCCATCCTTCACTGCCTTCCCGGGACACAGCAGAGAGCTGGACTGGAAGAGGAGCAACCGAGACTAGTACCTGGCACCCCAACCGGGACTAGAACCCGGGGTACCAGCGCCGCAGGCAGAGGGTTAGCCAAGTGAGCCACAGCACTGGCCTCTTTTTTTTTTTTTTAATGATGTACACTTAGTCACATGGTGAGTGCTGTGGTTTTCATGTGCTGGAAGCATGGTCCCAAGTGTAACAGTACTGAGGGAGTGGAGAATTTAAGAAATTTTTAGAGGAGCCGGAGCTAGGTCTTAGTAGGTTAAATCTCCGCCTGTAGCACCATCTTGTATCCAGCTGCTCCTCTTGGATCCAGCCACCTGCTATGGCTTGGGAAAGCAGTGGAAGATGGCCCACGTGATTGAGTCCCTGCATCCACATGGGAGGCCCAAAAGCTCCTGGCTCCTGACTTTGGATTGGCCCAGCTCTGGCCATTCTGGCTATTTGGGGAATGAACCAAAGATGGAAGACCTTTCCCTTTGTCTCTCCCTCTCTCTGTAATTCTGCCTCTCAAATAAATAAATCAATCTTAAAATGATTAGGTCATAGGAGTACTGCATTTATAAATAAATTGATGCTTATCATGTGCAGTGGATTAAGTCTCACTGGGGTGGTTTTATTTCCACAAGAGTTGGATATTGTAAAAGAATGAGCAGCCATCTCCTTGCTCTTTGGCTTTCTATCCTGCTATGAGCCATCATTCTTTCACACTCACTCCTGTCATGTGATATTGTCTGCCTTATTATGAACCAGCCGTAAGGCCCTCACCAGTGGTCAACAAGATGGGACTGCCATCAGCCACCAAAACTGTGAGCTAACTAAATCTCCTTTCCCCATAAAATGTCCAATGTCAGTTATTTTGTGATAGCCCCACAGTCCACAAGGTGGACTGGACAGAAAGTTAGTAACCAGAGTAAGGTTGTTTTTTTGGTAACATTGTGAAAGTAGCTCTGGAAACAGGTAGCAAGCTGAAGTTGGAAATCTTTCAATAAACCAGTTTGAAAAGACTTATATAACTATAAAAGTCGCATTATATAGAAGATTCTGGTGAGAGCACAAAAGATAAAATGATTGAAGAAGTGTTAGAATTTAAAGTGTTATACTAAAAAATATCCTTTGAATCAGCAAAACCTATCTACTACTAAAAACTTAAAAAACTAAATAGAAAAAACTGAAAACACATGTATGCACTAATATTAAATACAGCATGATTAATATTGAATATAACCAGCAACACAGATATTATATAAATTATGATTTATCCATATTATCATAAAATATTTAGTCATTAAAACTCATCAGTAGGTAATGACTTGTCTGAAATAATTTTAAATTATATTTCAAATAAGTATATAAATATAATCTAAAATTATTAAATAACATATTAATAGGTAAGCAACTGAGTGTATTTTTAAATCCTGACTAATCTTTAGCTGTTGAGATTTTGAGATTTATTTTTGCTATTTGTCTCATTAAGATAAATATTTCTTGAGTATAGGTGAGTCATTTTAAAAGAATTCAAGTAAAGTATTTGAAAATTTCTACTAGGCATGTACAAGTTAGAAGGATAAAAAAATCACATGACAAAATATTTACAATTGGATGACTCATTGAACAAGTAATTTCTTGTACCCACACGATGGAAAAAGTAGTACTTGAATAGTAATTAATAAAATTGGAAGGACATGTAATTCTCAAATTAAAAATTACAAAATATAAATGCAATAGCAGTTGGGAGCATATATAATTAATGTAAATTGGACCCCAGATAGAGATTTCAAACTAGGACGTTATGAATAATACTCTAAGGGACAATGTACAAAGAAATGCTCACATGTAGAGAACTCAACTTCTGATTGTAGTATTTTGAATATTATTCCACAAATTTAGCCTGGTGTAAACATCATATATGCTTAAATCTTTTACCCTTTTTCAATTTATTGAAGATTTGTAAAATTTGTATGCACAAATTCACACAATTATACTGATATATATTAGTGAAGATCCAAACAAATTAATACAAAACTAAGAACAAAACTATTGCTTGAATAGAAATGCCAATGCTCTTTCAAATAAAATATAAGCAGCCTCTCCCATAATTCTAACAAGATTTTATACAGATTTGAAAGATTTGTTTTCTAAAACTAATATTAAAATGCAAAGCTTCAAGAACATAAAAGACAATTTTGATAAGGGACTTTCCCTATCAGACATGAATAGTTCATCTAAAGCTAAAGTAATTCTTACAGTACTATTTGCACAGCAGTGACTATACAGAACAAAAAAGCAGAAAAGGAAATTCTGAACAAGATCATGCATGGATATTACTTCAATATATGAAAACATCGGTATGAGAGACTTATGAAGACAGGAGACTATCTTTCAGAACTTCGTGTAAGATTTCTTAAGATTAAAAAGAACAGCAGTAATAACAGGCTATGAGTCTTAATAAAATTTTAACTAAATTTAACTACGTTAACATTAGAGTCTTATGGGAAAAAAACAAGTTATATCTGGGAAAAATTTTTGTCAATGCACATCTGTGAAATGATTGGTGTGTGAACACTGTAAACTATGAATCAATAAAATTGCCTACAGTCTTGCAGAAAATGGGGAAAGCATGTGAATAATTAGGATTAATGCTCGGCCAGGAAAATACAATCGAAGCTTGATGTCATTTACATCCAGCTTTTGTTCTTATTGGTATGATATCTTTTTACTTTGGTTGTTATCTTTCCTGTGCCAGTTGTTAAATGTTTAAAATATCACACTATGAACAGGCATTTCATAGAATCTGCAATGCATATGGCCAATAAACATAAAAAAAAACAAGCAATGAGGGAAACACAAATCATAGCCTTAATGAGGATATTTACAAGCAATGGACTGGGAAACTATGAGTTTTTACAATAATAAATGATAAAGGGAAAACAATTCATTGTAAGCAGTAAGTGGCTATGTGAGTTTAGATCCAAAAATTTGGAAAACAATTTGGGGTTTTCTATAAAACTTGAGTATTTCATTGTACCCAACTGCCCTCTTATTCCACCCATATATGTTGACAATTTTGTTATATCCTACAGCCCCACTACACCACCCTTGGGAATATATGCATGAGAAATGCTTGCATGTGTGCAGAATTCTCATCTTCCTTTTTTTTTAATGTTTTCTATCTTAGGGAGTCTTGTCTCCATTCTGTCTTGGAAAATATTTGTCTCTTCAAGTCTACTATTTTCTTCAAGGCTTCCAGTCTACTAATCCCTCCAAGCCCAAGCTCACCAATGCAGTTTGTATGATGATCATTTCTGCATTGATGCCTGTAGTACCAAGGGAATGCTGGTACTTGACTATGCAAGTAAACCAGGGTAAGAAAAACAGAATGAGAAGGAAAACCGATATCAACATCCACGTAAATTACAATTTATTTTTCTGTACTGAAGTTTTTTTTTTTTTTTTTTTTTTTTTTTTTTTTAAAGGAGAAGAAGAATAGTCACCTTTGTGGAGAACACAGTAAAGCTGCCACCTCCGACGCCATATGGACGCCAATTTGGGTGCTGGCTGTTCCACTTTCCATCTAGCTTCCTGCTAATGGCCTGAGAAAAGCCTGGAAGATAGTCAAAATGTTGGGCCCCTGCCACCCACATGAGACACGTGGATGAAGCTCCTGGTTGCTGGCTTCAGTTTGGCCGGTGCTGGCTGTTGCAGCCATCTGGAGAGTGAACCAGTAGATGGAAGTCATCTAGATGATCTCTCGATCTCTCTCGCTCTCGCTCTCTCTTGCCCTCCTGAGCCCCCCCCCCCCCCGCCCCCGATGTAACTCTGACTAAAATAAATCTTTTTAAGAAAGAAAATAAAAAAAGAAATGGATAGGGGGAAATAATGGGGACTCTTTGGGTCCTAGTAATGTTTTGCTCTTAAAAGATTAATTTATTTATTTGAAACTCAGAGTTGTAGATTGAGAGGGAGAGACAGGTAGATACCTTCCATCCACTGGTTCACTCCCAAGATAGTTTCAATGACCAGCGCTGAGTCAGGCTGAAGCCAAGGGCCAGGAGCTTTTTCCAGGTCTCCTAGGAGGGTAGCAGGGGCCCAAGCACTTGGGCCATCTTCTACTGCTTTTCCCAGGCCATTTGTAGGGAGCAGGATCAGAAGTGGAGTAGCTGGAACACGAACTGGTACTCATATCAGAATATCGGCATCACAGGCAGCAGCTTAACCCAACTACGCCATGACACTGGCCTCATTTTTTTCTTAATTTGGTTGCTGGTTATATGTGTGTTCAGAGGGAAAAAAAAATCCCCTTTTCTATAGCTGTACATACATTTCTTGATATGTATACTATATTCCAATAAAATACTTAAATAAAAAATTTCCTTCACTCTACTGATAACTTCTGTTACCAATTAGAGTGTTCACTCTATATGAACCACTTTAAAAGCATCTACCATGATTAGTTTATCTGTAAAACATTTCCATACATTATGGGCTATTATTGTTAGTATTATTATAAAAAGTAGGACATCAAGGGCCGGCGCTGTGGCTCACTAGGCTAATCCTCCGCCTGCGGCGCCGGCACACTGGGTTCTAGTCCCGGTCGTGGTGCTGGATTCTGTCCCAGTTGCCCCTCTTCCAGGCCAGCTCTCTGCTGTGGCCAGGGAGTGCAGTGGAGGATGGCCCAAGTACTTGGGCCCTGCACCCCATGGGAGACCAGGCTAAGTACCTGGCTCCTGACATCGGATCAGCGTGGTGGGCCGGCCGCAGCTCGCCTGCTGCAGCGGCTATTGGAGAGTGAACCAACGGCCAAAGGAGGACCTTTCTCTCTGTGTCTCTCTCTCACTGTCCACTCTGCCTGTCAAAAAAATTAAAAAAAAAAAAAAGTAGGACATCAAGACACAGAAAGGTTAAATGGTCCAACTTTCTACAGTATGGAATTCCAACCCAGATGATCTGACTTTTCAGAAGCCCCAACTGTGAACACCACATTTAACCTTCCCCAGTCTATTACTACTTACCCAAACTAACACTGGTGGCTGCTGAAAATCATCCTACAAAGCTTGACCTAAGCTCTAAACATGGTTAATTGGGTCACAGTTGGAAAATTTATCAGGGCAAGTTTATCAGTGACCTTTCTTTGGGGTTGTGGATTTTGGAGAGAGCGGAGAATCTCAAACACAAATTCTGAGAGACCATATTTGGAGAAACAGATAGCTGTGAACTTATGACAAAATATCATGCCACTAAGTACTCCAGACCATTAACCAATAATAGTTTTTAAAAATAGTATTTTCTTTTGGTTAGAATAGATGAAATTTTTATTAGATTTGGACTTGATTTCTTAAAAATATGACCTATCAGTAACTAAATAACTAAACTATCAAAATCTAATAATGTTTTACTAGTGTTCTATGGCCTCCAAAGTGTTGTTATTTTTATTCATTTTAGCCTGACTTTAAAAAAAAAAAAAACTATTTATTATTTGAAGCACAGAGAGAGTGACAGATCTTCCATCTGATGGTTCATTCCTCAAAGGCCCACAATAGCCCAAGCTTGGTCAGGCAGAGGCTGGATCCAAGAATTCTATCCAGGTATCCCAAAAGGTTTGCAGGAATCTAAGTACTTGAGCCATCTTATGTTTTTTATTAGGATGGGCAGTAGCAGGAAGCTTGAATCTTAACCAAATCCAAGGCATGCATTCTTTGATGGAATGCAGGGATCCCAAGCAGTGTTTTAAGTGCTGTACTGAATGTCCACCCTAGAGCTTGATATTTAAAAAGAAAACAAATAATAGATGAGAAAATTAAAGGTCAGGAATTTGAAATCATTATCCAAAATTACTGTAACCCTTACTTCTGAATTCAATATTAATGGTATATCTTTAAATTACTGTCTTTAACAGTATGCATTTTCATATTCTTATATTTTCCTACAAGTCATTTTTTATCCAAACAAGATTTATTATATTTATTTACATGCTTTCCTGCTCCCACCAAAATGTCTTTACCCTCGATTTAGTTAGTATATGTTTTAGCTGATTGCATTTTCTTTCTTCATATTAACTGCAAAAAATAAAATTTGTTTTCATGACATAATTCAATGTCTTAACAAATTAAAACAACTTAATACAGAATATGACCCCAGGTAGCCTCTTACTGAGATAATGTACAAGATTGGAGAGTCAAGCATGATAGAGTTTATTCAGGAGGACCTCATTCAAGCACGGCTCAGAGGCACAATTCAGATTGCACAGCATGTTACAAATTCATTGCATTTCCACGGTGAAAAGGGGAGGATAAAAAACATTAAGAATTATTTTGTTATTGTTGCTGGAGTTACATGAAAATGCAGTCAACAGTGAAATGTAAAATGTTAAAAGATAGAAAAGATTATATTCTAGTGTATATTGGTTTAACTCTGCCATAGTTTAATTTGGAAAATGTCATATGTAAATATAGCTCTAGAGCTTCTACATAGATTAATCTAAGAAAAAAGAGTCTGTATACAAAAAATGGAACTCTAATAAATAAAGCCAACACTGGGTATATAAAATTTTGTTCAATAATTTAACAAATTTTAAAGTCATACCATAATTATATTAACTATTTTGGAACATTAATCAAAATTTCCAAGTTACACTATTTTAAAAACATAGATTTTATATCAAATGTTTAAAGCATTTTAGATTCACCATTAACATATTAAATATTTCATGCAGCATTTTATTTAAAATTATAATTTCTTCATAAAAGTTCTATGATTATCTGATGGCAGTATACTGGTGTGCTCCAAGTGTTTATAAGTCCTCTAGTTTTAGATGTAACTACAGAAGCACTTTACCAAAAATTGATCTTCATATAATATTTTAATACCATCCAGTCCTTTTAGAGAATAATTTACATGAATGTGGTCTTTTCTCTCAAATATTTGTTATAGACAGAAAGATACTGTGATGAAAAAAAATCATTTTGCTATTAATCTACCTGTAAATACTGCTTGATAAAGAGCAAAGTCACTGATAACTTAGAATATGATATTCTGTTTTTCTTCATTTCAGGGGATTTCACAGTGAAGCTGTGAAAGTGAAGCTGTGAAAGTTTTTTATGATACTGTCAAGAAGTCAAGTGTGTGCCGGCACTGTGGTGCCACAGGTTAAGCCATGGCCTGCAGTGCCAGCATCCCATTGGATGCCGGTTACAAACATAGATATTCCATGTATGATCCAGCTCCTTGCTAATGTGCTGGGGAAAAAAAAGTCAAGTTAGTAAATAGTAATCATGTTGGCTGCAAAAGGCTTGTTAAGTCCACTGTGACTTAGCTAATACAGAATTTGTGAGCTATTTAAGAATATTTAATGCAGAAGATCAGAGAAGTGACAACAGAACTAGAGGTCAGAAAAATGCGGCCGTAAATGCTAGAATGTGATGGCTCAAGAAGAAAATTAATTAATTAATTAACTAATTAATTCTCCCCCTCAGCCCTCTAGAACACAGAGCCATTTTACATTTTGATCTTCAGAACTATAAATTAATAAATGTGTGATATTTTAAGCTACTAATGTGTGATAATTTGTTAAAACAGCAACAAAGTACTAATACATCATCTATCTGGTTATAATTTAAAGTAGAAGTCATCATTTATTTCTTCAAATCTCTCTGTTCATAGCACCCAAAAATTGTGTTATAGCATCTCAAAAAATATTTGGTTAAAATAAATGGAATCTAAGGCTTTGATGATAAACTAACATTTTTAATATCAACCTGGAGCAAAATACCCCATAATATTCACAGATTTTGCTATAAAACAGAGGTCAAACGTAATTTCATTATTTTAATAAAAAGGAGTCTTGCAGGAAAAATCTAATAAGAATAATTTAGTGATATGTTCTAAAAAGTAGAACAAATCTATTTCCACTATGAAATTCCATTGACAGAGTTAAATTTAAGTCTCTCAAAAATGTCTTCTGAATTGCTTCACTTTAAGACATGTGTTTAACCAATTTAAATATAGTACAGAAAAACTATTTTTGCAGACTTTTGGAAAGAAAATAATGACTTTCACCATAAGTTTTAGTAATCGAATGTGCCTTATAAGCTCAAGGCAAGGCATACACACAATAGGACTCCTTCATCTGACTATGTCAAGCCACTAGACTATAAATTTCATTTAACTGCAATTTAGAGTTCGCCAAAATTAGTTTTTACATAAAACATTTTTGACATAAAATGGTAAAATGGATTTTTCTATTTATGAATGATAAGTTGTATCATAACAATTGTTAATTAGAGCTTCCTATCTATCTGCATCTTGTCTCTGGCAGCTATCTACCTAGAGAAAGTTATATTTTGAGAAACTGGCACACAGTATCTTGCAAGCAGGCTGGAGATTTCAAGAAATATTGATGGTGCAGCTGGTGTCCAAAGGCAAACTGGAACAGAATTCCTTTCTCTTCAGGGAGATGTCAGTGTTTGGTCTAGTAAGGCCTTCAACTAATTGCATTCATCTTATCCAGATTATGGAGAGTAATTTACGTTATTCAACTCATTCTGATTTAAATGTTAATCATTCTCATGATAAAAATACTTTGCAGCTACATGTAGACCCATATTTGACCAAATATCTAAGTACCAAAGCCTAACCAAGTTACACATAAAATTTGCCATAACATCTTATATGTTTCTTCCCTCCAAGTTCAGTTCCTGTGTACATCTCTATGCTTGCTCTTTCACCAACGAAAGCAGGGGTTGAAACTGGGCAGTGTTCTTGGCAATGTTATTCCTGTTCATCAGTTCATATCCATTTATGTATGCTACACAATTTATAATAGAGGATTGATACATTCAAAGTATAAGGAAAAGTTTTTGGTTTCCTGCATTATTAGAATTTTAAGAAAAAGTTTAATGTTTAAATAAATTTTAAAACTAAGAAACACAGTTACCATAGGTAAAGTCATTTAATTCTGTTTAGATCAAGCAAGATAATGCTTCAGTGCTTTTGAATGACATGTAGTAATTCAATAAAAGGAAGTTTTGAATACTCACATTTCACATTTTAGTTATTTTATTATAGCACTAGCGTACAAGTTTCTGGAGATCACAACCAGATTTGTTATTGTTGATGTTGTTATTTTACTTTGTTTTTTATTTGAAAGGCAGAGTGATAGGAGAGAGAGAGACAGAGAGACAGAAAGAAAGAAAGAAAAAGAAGAGAGAGAGAGGCAGAGAGAGAGAGAGAGAGAGAGATCTTCCATATGCTATTTCACTCCTCAAATTCCTGCAATAGTATAGGCTGAGCTAGGCCAAAGACAAGAACCTGGAACTAATCCGAGTCTCCCACATGAGTGGCAAGGACCTAAATACTTGGGCTATCACCTATTGCTTCTGCAGGTGCACATTAGCAGGAAACTGGTATTGGAATCAGAGGAGGGGCTCAAACCAAGGCCCTCCTATGTGGAATGAGGGCATCCTAAACAGCATATGCCCAACAACCAGGTTTATTATCTTTCTATTTATAAAGAGAGGTACAGTGTCTGATATTTTACGATGCTACAAAATTATTCTCTTTGTTTTAACAAAGGCTTAAATGAATGATGCCCGTGATCATCAAAAATAATTTTAAATTTTTTTTATCAGAAGTATTGGTTAAGATGAAAAGGGGAGAGGATGGGGAGGGCTTATTGCACCCCTCTCACACTTTCTTCAAGCATGATTTCTCTTGGAAGACTCACAATGCAATTAGACCAGATAAGGTCTCTTCTGTTTTGTTTAGACTAAAATACCTTGAGAGAAACTTAATAGGAGAAAAGTGAGATGGCCTGTAATATCATAGTGTATCCTTTGTGGGTGTTCAGAATAGCTATCCCCTTCACAGAAGACTGATAAAAAATGAAGAGGAATCAAGATTTCAAGGGATCTTTAGAAACTGAAGAAGTTGTTTATCCTCAATTCTTTTAGAATCCACTGTCAATTTCTTACCTTGTTTTTCCTTCTGACAATTAAAAAGGAAAAAATTACTGATGTAACCAAAAGATTAAGTCACTTTTAGATTCTTCTGATTATTATGGGGATGGCTTGGATAGGTTCTTTTATAAAAGCACATCTTTACTTTAAGAGTATTTTATTTTTTAGTGTTTAGCTGAAGATTAACCATTAGTCCATGCTATAACATAAATGCTCCCTTTCAAGGATTCATTTAACAAATACTTGTTGAATATCATTTAAATATAAAAAGGAAATTATGGAGAAAAAACAATCAGAAATAAAAGCATTTAACAAAAATATTACATATGATCTACTGTGTGTGTCTCAGTAAACACAGATGTATGATTGCTATAATTCAGAAGATATTTATTTATTTTTTTTTCAGAAGATATTTATTAAAATGTTAAAAACAGATCAATATCTTCCAACCACTGGTTCACTCTCCCAAATGCCTAAAGTACCCAGGATAGGCCAGACAGAAGTCAATAACCCAGAACTACACCCAAGTCTTCCATACAGATGGCACTGGCCTAAGCACCTGATTTATCATCAACAGCCTCCAAAAATGCATTAGCAGAAAGCTGAATTAGAAGTGGAGTAGCTGGGACTCCAACAGGCACTTCAATATGGAATGTCAGCATCCTGAGTGAGTTTAACCTGCTGTACCATAATGCCCATGCTGAATATTTTTAAAATATTATTTAATTGAACTCATAAATCTTGAATATTAAAACATTGGATTTTCTTATGAATCTTCCAGATTATATCATTGTACAATAATTCTCTTTTTTTAGTTAATATTACTGCTTAGGTAAGAAATTCAAATTTACTTCAATAGCTGGTAGATCCTTAAGATACTTAAGAGATACTTTATTTTGGTGCAAAAAGAGGAATTTGATGCATAGTTCTTTTTCAAAATATACATTTCTACAAACTTTTGTAGACCCCTTGTACATATTTTTAACTAAAATGCTTAAGACCTCTTGAACAGCTTCAGTCAGTATAGAATAGTTTTGATTGGAGTGCCTGGGTTCAAGTCATGGCTCTGCTCCCCACTCTAGCTCCCTGTACATTACAGATCCTGGGAAGCAGCACAGGTGCTTGGATTCTATGACTGAAATTGGGACCTGAACTCAATTCCTGGCTCTAAGCTTCAGCCTTGGCCCAGCCCCAGCTATTATAGGCATTTAGGCAATGAACCATAAGTGTCCCTCTGTCTTCCCCCCTCTCTCTCTGTTTCTCTGCCTTTCAAATTGATAAAACAAGTAAATAAAATATTTTCATATTAAATATGTTGGCAAAGTGTCTAAATCCAATGACATTAATTCCATGGTGAGAATTATGGAAGACTGATTTTGTTGCTAAACTTTACATTGATTTAACATCACACTAAATAGTTAGGGAATTCCTTTCATCTTGAGTGTTCTCAATGATAGAATGAAAAGAACAACAACAAAGTTCAATATGTGTCGCTCCCCCTCTTCGTGGAGGAACGACACTAAACCCTGCCTAGGCTTCCTATCCGAGTCACGGCACCATTATGTCGCTCCCCGTCTTCGTGGAGGAACAACACAGGACCCTGCGCTGTTCTTTTGTCTGCTCGGCCCTTCCCGGGTTTGCTGCTGGTTCTTCCCGGGTTGGCTACCGACCCTTCCACCTCCGTGGAAGGGCGGTTCCCCCTGCCACTTTCCCCACTTCCGCGGGGGAGCGGCACACCGCCGGCCGGCTCTCTCGGGGGCTGCTCAGGTGTTCCTCAGATGTTCCTGGTGCATGTTGTCTCTCTCCTCCTTTATAGTCCTCTTCCACCAATCCCAACTCTGCTACCCACACGCCGAGTACGCTGCTCTCCTCCAATCAGGAGCAGGTCCTACAGTTTATTGGTTGAACTGGAGGCAGCTGTGTAGAAGCTGTTCACTCCTCTCCCAGCGCCATATTGTGGGAGAGCAGATGCATAGAATAAGTCTTAATTCCAGTAACAGTCTAGTCCGAGTTGCTCCCCACAAATATGGAAATTAATATTGAGAAGGTTACACACTGTTGAGAGTTTTGTTAATAACTTCAATGTAGTAGTATTCAAACAGTCTGCTAATACACTAATAAAGTGATGATAAATTTAGCAGAAATGATTATTATACATATTAGGGTACATCAATCTTCACTATTAGTATCTATAATGTATAATTTATAATACAGATTTATAATATCAAAAACATTTTAATGCAGTGCTTCATAAATAATAGGGTATCTTTAATACCAGTAAACACTAGTGAACCAGACAACAGTTATATTAGGGTACAAAGAGGAAAAACATATGAAGAGTGGGTGGGATCGCTGAAAAATTGAGAAAAAAGAAAGAATAACACTAGAAAGAAAAGGCTAACAAACTAGTTTGGTTTTTATAATTTTAAATTTTGACTTGGAACTACTGGAAAGCAGTTTTAATAACCGAGGAAGTAAACAAGTGTAACAAATATTATGGAAGAAAAAGAAATTCTTAGCTTATAAAAATCCCACATAATAGCAGGATTCACTAATACAACTAAAATACATTTTATATTTATAAATATATTTGTATTTTATGCACAATATTACTTGATCATAAACAATCATATTATTTTCATACCATTAAATTCTTTATCAGAAAGAATGAGAACCATAAAATCTGAAACTAAAGTGCAGCTGTCTCAAACTGTTAAATTTTCTTTCAAAGATATAATTAGTTACTCGGCAGGACTTCTGATTTTCTTGTATTTTCACAGTGAACATAATCCCTGTGAAGCTGAAAAATTTCTCTGTACATTGCATCCCATGCTTACTGATAACTTTGCAAAGCATGTTTTCAGTGCTGCTTTACATGTGGTACTCTGCAGTACACATAAAGATGAACTAGAAATATAAGCCCCAATCTTGTAACTCAACCAAACAGCACCTTTCCTAGGGAGAAGTTGGCAAGGAAAGACTCATATCTCAGAGTCAGGGATATTTGTGTACTGATTCTGTACTCAGGGTAATAAGCAGGAAAGAACAAATAAACAATGAGACCCTTGAATCTGAAAGAAAGTGCAACACATACAGCTGATTGAGGACAGATCTGATAGTCTTGGAAGTCTTGGTGTGGGATAGACAGACTCATGCACTGATATTTTAAATTAACTAATCATTAACGATTATTGACTATGTTCTCAGATGAGAAGTTTGTCTCTGGGAGTTTTTTGTTACCTGTGTGAATTTTAGCTCCTTTTGGAAGGTTAAGTGACATGGCATATTTTAGCAGTTAGCACAATGTCCCACAGATACTAAGAGCTATATAATAAATTGCCTTTCCCAAACTCTTCTTCCACCATTTCAAGAAGTTCATATTATCTTTATTTCAAATCCAAACGCAGAGCAGGAATAAACTTTTACAGCTTCCCCTCCCTTCCCCTCCTGCCCCCCAATCATCCTCCACCACTACTGCTAATAAAGGCAACAAAGTTGTGTACTATCCTTCTAGAAGCAACCTGATCTCCTTCATTGATGAGGCGTCCTTCCAAGGTGTGTGAAGTCGTCCCACTTGGGTTTAAACCTCAGAATATTTATGGTTTATAGTCTCATGCAGCATTGTGTCACACAGAGTGAAACAACATGACTAAGCTCTATTTCCTCTTCCATAAAACATCAATTACAACACATATATTAAAGTGTTTTTTTATTTTCATAAGATAAAAATCAATTAATGAAAGTGAAGAATGTTGTAAAACACAGTAGCTAGCATAATTTAAGCAGTCTCTATATTTTTACAAATTAAACAAAGAAGATAGAGTCATGTTCACTTCTCAGAGACACATGAATGCTCCCAAAATAACTGGACTTGGGACGGCTGTCATCAAATACTTCAGGTATCTTATTTACATCCCCAGCCATGGATCTGTGCGGCCTGAAGAAAGGGATTGCTAGCACTTTAGCTCAGTTTCTAAGGACTTTAAACTTTACACATGTATGTTTATACCAAAAAAGCATTATATAAATTATAATTCACAAAAATGAGCCTCAAATTAATCATGCCAGATGTCTGCAAATATTTCTCAGCATTGTTATGGGACAATGATATTAATGACTGTCTCCAGAAAAATTGAGGTTGATCCCATGAAACTCTGCCAAATGTTATATCTACTAGTTATTCCAGATTGCTATTGAAAGTATTTTGTTACACTCATTACATAAAGATAGCTCGGTCCAATTTGTATACAATTAGCTAAAGTTAAAATAATTTGAATAAATATGAAAATCAGTATTCCAGGTTTTTTTAAACACTGCTGCATCTGGTCATTAAGGATGACCGGAAGTTTAGAATGCTCAGACCTATGAATAACCTTTAAACGTTAAGTAATATTTGAGAATATGAAATAATAAACCTAAAAGCAGTGTTTTAGGCTTCTTTTTCACATGTGTTTAGATACAACTGAAATTTTGTTAAAATATTTATATGTTTAGTACTGAAAATTATCTGATTTATTTCTGTGGCTGATATCACCAATATCAGCATGTTATTCTGAGAAATAAACGGATGATTTCCAAGTATTTTTGATTTGATGGATATAACGCATATTCACCAAAATTAATGATAGTATTGAGAAATATAAAGTCATTATTGGCCAGAAAACTAAATTTTTCTTTCCAACAACAAGGCATGCTCCAACTGCAAAATTTTCTTGGGAGCCCTAACATAACATCATTAGTCTTCTAATTCTGACCCTGAAATTCTCTTGTTTCAGATCCCTATAACTGACTATATTGACCACTTTTTGTTTTGTATCTGAATATTCCTGGTTTTGTTGTCAACTGTATGAGGAGCTTTCAAAAAGTTCATGAAAAATGCATGTTATTAAAAAAAAACTATGCATAGATTTTAAAACTTTTTTTTTGCACCAAAATTAGCTTATCTTTTAATTATTTTTTTTCCAGGAACTTTATTTTTCCAGGAACTTTTTAAAGCCCCCTTATATTTTGAAAATTTTGCTTTGCTTTATGTCTGCAGTAAATTAGTAAGTTCCTGAAAGGTAATTATTCCTGCCTGCAGATGGAGGTATTGATATTAAGGAAGTTAATTAGAGGCATCAGATGCTGTAGGAGACCAGAGTGAGGATGAACAGCCAAAACACAAGCAGAGGGTGAAGTCTATACAAGGGGCAGTTCAAACCCTAAGCTTACATACTACTTGGTACATGCACAAGTGGCTTTGCTTCTCTTCTGTATTCTAAGAGTTACCTGGCTGAATTCTCAGAAATGCAGTGTGAGTGTGGTAGTATGTTCTGAGACAGAAAACCTAAAAATTAAGTTAAAAAGCTTTTTACACAACTGTGAAACCTCTGGTGTCCGCTTCTGGGCTCTGGGATAACAGCTAGGCTATTAACCCACAGGCAAGGGACAAGATTAACTTCTATGAAGTAATGAGCTTCCCAGAGAAAAAGTCTATGCAATCAAATACATGAGGGTCTCCACTGACAATCTGATAGCAACATATTCATCCTATACTAACTCACCAGGATCAAGCCTCTAACATGCAGAGCTTTAAGATTTGCATATTCTTAAGGAATATACCTAGTACAAGAGATAGAAATTTAAAAATGAGGAATAGAAAGATAAATATATATATACTTGAGTTGACGGAGGGTTCAGAAACAGCAAAATGAATTTGATGGAAAGGATTATTATTTTTTAATGTTTATCTAAAGCAAATTATCAGAAATCTTGAAGTGAGAGGGTATGGTGTTAGCAAGCAGTTTTCATTTTGTCAAGTTGCAGAAAACCGGAGATAAAATATCATTTTTCACTATTCCACTATGCATAAGTTTGAGAATCAAAGCAGCAGCTGAGGGATTGGTATCACAGTGCGGTAGGTTGGGCCATGATTTATAACACTAGCATCTCATACCAGAGTCCTAGTTTGAGTCCTGGATTTGTGATTCCAATCAAGCTCTCTGTTGGTATATCTGGGAGGGCAGCAGAGAATGCCTGGGGTACTAGGTCCCTACCCTCTTGGGAAATTCAGAGGACATTCTGGGCTCCTGGATTTGTCCTGCCCCTGCCTCTGCGTTGCAATCACTTGGAGAGTTAACCAGAACATGGAAGATCTCTTTCTCACTCTCTATCTTTCCCCCCTCCTTGGCTGTCACTCTGCCTTTCAAATGAATAAACATTTTTTTTCTTAAAAACAGGTATCTGCATTCCCAATAGCAACAATAAAAGATTAAAAAAATGGGGGAAATGCCTTCAAACATATAAATTACAATAGATTCCAAATTAAAATTTTGATCCATGAAAGTGACTTTCAATATAATGGTATATTAGAAAGTTTTTAGATGCAAAGTTTGAAAAATAAGTGTAGTTACTATTACAACCCTGTCTCAGGAAGCTCCTGCCATACAAGTGCCAGCAAAACAAGTAAATACATATGGAAAAAATTCATATTGTATCCGGGAAGGAGGGTGCTCAACATTTGAAACAAGGAAAAAGAATTCAAAGGGTGACAAAAATATAGCATATTGTGAAAACTGTCAGCACCAAAACAGAATCATTTATGTCAAAGCCAGGCAAAAATGAAAGCAGAAGAGACTCACATACACAAATGCTTATGAGCAAAATTATTGCAAGAACTCTCTGAAAACTATACATAGTCCACATAATTGGCTATATAAAGACATCTCCCCAGCAACAGTCAGTATCACCTATGATTATTCACCAGTTTCTGTGTTAGCATCTGAGCCAGTGAGGTTTATTTCAAACAACTTCGACAGACTTCTCATTTTTTTTCCTTAGAAAACTGTATCTTCCCTAGCTTCTTCAGATATACCTATAGTCTGCCCTACTATGTGTAACCTAGATTCGATCCCTTGCTTCTTCCTAATACAGTGTATGTTTTGGGAAATCCTCTCCATTGTTTTTTTTTTTTTTTTCAGTTGACAATATATGCAAAAAACAAAACAAAAACTATCCAACAGGGCTCTAGAATGCCATGAAAGACTGCACAAAGGGAAAATATGTTTTGACTAACATGATCCAGATGTTCCATTATCTAAATATTTTATAGAATTATGAATTATTGGGGAAAGTCTATGCTAAACGGTCCAAGAAAATCAATATATAAAAAACAATTATTAATCCCAGAAACTGCAGAATATCTACAAGACATGGAATGTGCCTGTGAATATTATTTAGAACAGAATTTAGTAACATTTAAAAAGCCAGAGAAAAGCAAAACACTGAATATGTATTTATTCAAATTTGAAGTAAAGCTATTCTGAGAGTATGGGTTGAGCTTAGAAGTGGCTAAAGAGTGCTGAGATAATATTAAAATGCTGAATTAAGAGACACCAAATCTCTAATATTAGAAAAATCAATTTGATATGTTTGTAAGATAGTAATGTATTTTGTTGTATATTCAACAATGGGTAAAACTGTGTGGCACAGTGTTGACCAGGGATTATTGGGTTTATATTTTTATAGACTTTCATCACCGGGGCCGACGCTGTGGCGCAGCAGGTTAATGCCCTGGCCTGAAGCGCCAGCATCCCATATGGGCACCCTATCTAATCCTTGCTGCTCCTCTTCCAATCCAGCTCTCTACTATGGCTTGGGAAAACAGTGGAGGATGGCCCAAGTCCTTGGGCCCCTTCACCCACGTGGGGGACCTGGAGGAAGCTCCTGGCTCCTGACTTCGGATCGGCGCAGCTCTGGCCATTGAGGCTATCTGGAGAGTGAACCAGCAGATGGAAGACATCTCTCTGTCTCTACCACCCTCTGTAACTCTTTCAAATAAATAAAAAAAAAACTTTAAAATAAATAAATAAAATATAAGTTTTCATCACCACTTTTTTAATACTATGTATATATAGTAAATATTTTAAGTTAATAACAGCAGAATACTGACCAAATATTTGAAACAATATTTGTAAAATTAACAAAAGCAGGTTTTCATTACTGCTCACAAAATATAATATTTGCTATCTTCTTTCATCCTATTAAAATACAAATGAAATCAGAGAAAAAGAAAGAATGTAGTGATAGCTTCCCTGGAAATGTGAAATGAATATCCACCAACTCAAATATGACAGAAGCCAAATTCTAAAATCTCTAATGGTTTGTTCATAGACCATAGAAACACAAAAGGAAAGGAAAAGGAAATAACATGGAAATTCATGTTCAAAAGTAACCCAAACATTAGAATCAGTACTATAGACTTGGGCTATACTTCTCTTCATGGCTGACAGTATTTCAAAGACAAATAAATACCTAGCATTATACTCTGAACTATATAGTAATGTCAAATGCAGTAGACTAGGAAGAGCACAAGGAAGAGACCACACACACAAGGATTACTGGGAATTATGGTTATATATTAATATATGTGTAAGGGAAAAATACTATGAATAGTCTCATAGCTATAAATAGATTTACCTTATCCTACACAGGAAAAAAATAATAGCAAATTATCTATCAGAACTGCAGAAGAGTATCACTAGCATATGCCCACACTCTCATATACTCCAGCTTAGCACCTTAAAGTAGAATACTATAAATGCTCTAAGCAAAGCAGATGTTGTTGGGTGAGAGGAGCCTTGGGGAAGAATTCTTTTTTTAATTTAACACATAAATGAAGATTATTTATTCTATGTAAGAACACTCACAGGAATCAGCAACAAATAATGACAAACATATCAGAGCTTGAACATATCAAAGTACTCTGTATAGTGTAAGATTATTCCTAAAATAGGCAGAAAATTAATTCCTTTGAAAAAGAAAGGTTACACAATAGTAGAACTTTACTGTAAATCTGTTTATATTCTCATTCATTCACACATAAAACAAACCTTTACTGAGTACCTATTGTGTAATAGACATGGCTTCTGGGGATGAGGATAGAATATTTACAACAATAGAAAAAAATCCATATTTTCATGGAAAATTTCTTTCAAATGTTTTAAACGGATAATAATCAAGATACCTAAGAAAATAATAAATATGTTAGATGGTGATACAAACTAAGACAATTACAGAAACAGAATAGAAGTATATGAAATGTCAGAGGGAGGTATTTTTCTAAGTTTAGATAGGGTGACCACGAAGGGCTCCCCTTGAGCAGGTGGGCATTTAAGTAAATACCTGTTTGGCAAAACGTCTAGGAATAAAACTTTACAGATAGAGAAAACACCAAACACAAAGGGCTTGAGAAAGGAAGTGTTGCCTGATCTTAACAAAGTACAGCAAAAAGACCAGAGTTGTGGGTAAGGTGAAGAAGAGAAAGCAGGTGGAGAACAATCTGAGAGGAGTCAACAGTCACATCTCACAAGGCTTGGTGAGTCATGATAACTATTTGGTCCTTATTTTCAGAGAGATAAGTATCATTGGGAGCTCAGCTCTTTTTATATTTGAAGATTATTTCATCATCTGTTCTGGAACAAGACATTACAGAAGGAGGAGTAACAAGCAAACTAATTTTGATATTATTGCAATATTCCAGATGATAAAATTATGGAGGTGGGGGCTGGCCCCATGGTGCAGTAGGTTAATCCTCCACCCATATGGGCGCTGGTAAGAGACCCAGCTGGCTCCTCTTCCAATCCAGCTCCTGCTCTGGCCTGGGAGAGCAGTAGAAGTGGGAAACCAGGAAGAAGCTCCTGGCTCCTGGCTTTGGATTGGCGCAACTCTAGCTGTTGCAGCCATTTGGGGAGTGAACCAACGGACAGAAGACCTTTCTCTCTGTCTCTCCCTCTCACTGTCTGTAACCCTATCTCACGAATAAATAAGTAAAATCTTTAAAAAAAAAATTGCGGAGGTGGAATGGTGAAATGTGGTTTAATTCTGGATATGTTTTGAATAATAGCTTGAAAACATTGTTGAATAATTGAATATGAGGTCATTGATAACGTAGAAATTCGAAGGGTGTGGTCTTATCAATTAGAAGGATGGCATTACCTTTAAGTGAGATGTAGGGAATTTTGGCAGGCAGCAGCTGTTTAGGGAATATTAGTGGCTGAGTTGGGCATTTTAAATATGAGAGGTTAGATTCCCAATGAAAGTTATTAATAATCATGAAATATATGAATCTGGAGTTTGGTAGAAGGATCTCAGCTGCCTATTAAGTAAATAAAAATAATTGAATATGTGAGTTGTGTGAAATCAGATTACTCATTCACAAATGCACACACACACATGAATATATCCATGTACTGCATATATGCATGTATGTGTGTGTATAATTTACATATACATATTATAATTTACATGTGCATATATATGTGTGTACAATTTATAATTTTCTGGATACTATATATGTGAAAATAATAAAAGGTAAGCAATTAAAAAGACCACCTAATTTTATGATATGGGCAATGTTTTTAATGGGTTCAAAAAGATAGTTAGGGCAGGCGCAGTGGCTCACTTGGTTAATCCTCTGCCTGCAGCGCTGGCACCCTGCGTTCTAGTCCTAGCTGGGGCGCCAGGTACAGTCCTGGTTGTCCTCTACCAGTCCAGCTCTCTGCTGTGGCCCGGAAGGGATGGCCCAAGTGCTGGAAGGGATGGCCCAAGTGCTTGGGTCCCTGCATGCGCATGGGAGACCGGGAGGAAGCACCCAGTTCCTGGCTTCGGATCAGCTCAGTGCCGGACGTGGTGGCCATTAGGGGAGTGAACCAATGGAAGGAAGACCTTTCTCTCTGTCTCTCTCTCTCTCTCTCTCCGTCTCTCTCTCTCACTGTCTAACTCTGCCTGGCAAAAAAATTAAAATAAAATAAAATAACAAAAAAGAAAAAAATCCCAAAAAGATAGTTAAATTAACATCTTGAGATTTGATTTTTTTTATATTTTAGGCAGTATTCCTTTAAAAAATTTTTATTAATATAAAGAGAATAGATTTCATGTATTCCACAGGTACAATTCTAAGAAGATAACCATATTTCCCTCCCTTCCTTCTCTTTCTCCCTCAATCCCCCCTTCTTTTCTTTCTTTTTTTAATTTTTGCAAAAAATGATTTCAATTTAGTCTATAATCACAGGCTTAATGCACCACTAACTGTACTATCCAACAAGTTAAAAGTAGAAGACCATAGTTCCACAGGAGTATAAACAAGAGCTAAAAACAGCAACCAAATCCCAAGATGACCTTCATTCTTAAGCATTTTTGTGTGTGTTGTCTATGTTCCTGTGGAATAGTGGTCTTTTTTACTTTCTTCTTATGAATTCTTTGTTTAGTAAAGAATTAAGCCTGTCATTATCAAGTGAATTGGCATCACAGTATTCCAAAATTAAATGGAAAAAAATAAGGAAACAAAGGAAGGTGGAGGGAGCAGGGGAGGCAGGGTGGGAAGTATAATTATGCACTTAAAATTGTATATATGAAATACATGAAATCTCTTTCCCTTATATAAGTAAATAAATAAATGAATGAAATTCAAAACACAAATTTGAAATGTACAAAACAATTCCCAAAGAAATTAAAAATGGGATATTTTAACAATCACCACACACAAAAATATAGTTTCTTTTCAACTGTCCATGATTCCCTTTAAAAATTATCAAAGTGTACTATACACAGAGAAAAATGCATATATAAGTGTAGCCTATCAAATTCTCATATGAAAATATACAGACAATGACTCTGGCTAAATTATCAACATCCTAGTAGCCACTTCATGTCTTCTCTTTTTTTAAATTTTTTTTTAATTTATTTGACAGGTAGAGTTATAGACAATGACAGAGAGAAAGAGAAAGGTCTTCCTTCCATTGGTTCATCACCCAAATGGCCACTACAGCCAGAACTGTGCCGATCTGAAGCCAGGAGCTTCTTCCTGGTCTCCCATGCAGGTACAAGGGCCCAAGCACTTGGGCTATCCTCCACTGCCTTTCCAGGCCACAGCAGAGAGCTGGACTGGAAGAAGAGCAGCCGGGACTAGAACCAACGCCCATATGGGATGCTGGTGCCACAGGCGGAGAATTAACCAAGTGAGTCACAGCGCTAGCCCCCATGTTGTTTCTTAATTTTATCTCTTTAAATCTCCCAAGAGTGAACCCTATCCTGATATGTAAGGCTATCATTTCTATTTTTAGACTTTATAAACATACATTATGTGTTCTCTTGTGCCTGTTATACTGAGATTTATGCTTATGAAATACACCAATGTTATTTATTATATCAGTTACTTATTTCCACTGCTATTTGTCATTTAAAACATTCCATAAATTATTATATATTTTATTATTAATGGTCATAATATTGAAATAAGGTATACTTCTGCGTATGTTAAGACTATTACAAAAATATACCTGCAGATTCTTGTGTTTCTTATTCATGGATGTACACAGTTCAGTTAGGTATACAGTTAAGAGTAAAATTAGGGCCAGTGCCACGGCTCACTAGGCTAATCCTCCGCCTGCGGCTCCGGCACTCCAGGTTCCAATACCAGTTGGGGCGCCGGATTCTGTCCCGGTTGCCCCTCTTCCAGTCCAGCTCTCTGCTCTGGCCCGGGAGTGCAGTGGAGGATGGCTGAAGTCCTTGGACCCTGAACCAGCATGGGAGGCCAGGAAGAAGCACCTGGCTCCTGGCTTCGGATCAGCGCAGCGCACTGGCTGCAAAGCACTGGCCGTAGCAGCCACTTGCAGGATGAACCAACAGAAAAAGGAAGACCTTTCTCTCTCCCTCTCTCTCTCTCTCTCTCTCTCTCTCTCTCTCTCTCTCACTGTCTAACTCTGCCTGTCAAAAAAAAAAAAAAGAGTAAAATTAGGGGGTCAGTGCTGGGGCACAGCAGGTTGAGGCCTCAGCCTGCAACACCGGCATGCCATATAGGCACTGGTTCAAGTCTCAACTGCTCCTCTTTCGATCCAGCTCTCTGCTACAAGCTGGGAAAGCAGTGGAAGATGACCCAAATCCTTGGGCCCCTGCACCCACATGGGAGACCCAGAAGAAGCTCATGGCTCCTGGCTTTGGATTGGCACTGCTCCAGCCGTTGCAGCCATCTAGGGAGTGAACCAGCATAATGGAAGACTTCTCTCTCTAACTCTGTCTTTTAAGTAAAGAAAATAATTCTAAAAAAAAAAAAAAAGAGAGAGAGAGAGAGAAATTAATTGGCCATTCAGTAGTCTATTGCATAATGCAAAGCAATTAGGTAGAATGCATATGACTGTTTCATTTTTCATACTCATTGTCAATGTATGATCTTTTCAGTTTCTCAGAATTCTTAGCATGTTTGTTATTAGAGGGAATAAAGTTACTGAAAAACAAAAAATATTCAGAGAGCACCGACTCTTGGTTCATTGGTTAAATCACTACCTGGGGCACCATCATCCCATATCATATTGGCATGTTAATGCTTATCTTCTCCACTTCAAGGCTCAAGTGCAGGTCTCCCTGCCGCTAACTGGGAGACTTTATTTAATTCAGGGATCCTGGCTTTGACCTGGTCGAGCCTGGCTATTTTTTGAGGAATGAACCAGCACATGGGAGATGTCTCTCTCCTGCCACCCCACCTCCTTCTCTCCTTCCCCTCATTCTCCTAGCTCCCTCCTTTCCATTTAAATAAAATAACTTTTTTTAAAAAAAAAGATTTATTCATTTATTTGAAAGTCAAGTCACAGTGAAGCCAGAGCAGAGAGAGAAAGAGTTAGAGAGAGAGAGAGAGAGAGAGAGAGAGAGAGGATCTTCCATCTACTGGTTCACTCCAGATATGGCCACAATGGCCAGGGCTGGGTCAGGCTGAAGCCAGGAGCCTGGAGCTGCTTCTGAATCTCATATGTGGGTGTAGGGGCCCAAGAACTTGGGCCATGTTCTGCTACTTTCCCAGGTGCATTGTAGGGAGCTGCATTGGAAGTGGAGCAGCCAGGACTTGAACCAGCACCACTATAAGATGCTGACACTACAGGAGGAGGCTTAACATTCTATGCAACAGTACTAGCCCGGTAAATAACTTATAAAAGAAGAATGTTCAAAGAGGAAATAGGGGATAGTGTTCTACAAAGGATGAAAACACACTCCTCAGCTTCAGATACTGCAATAAAATCAAGCATGATAAAAAGAAATCCTCATCCTTAGATATCATATTCAAATTGCACAAACGAGAAACAGAGATGTTAGAAGCACCCAGAAAGAAGAGACAAATTACCCACAGAATAGGAACATCAAAATGACAGTAACAATAACAGCAGAAGAGAGTTGAATAATATCTTCCCAAAAGACAAGAAAATAGCAGTCTAATGAAAATTCCACAGCAAATAGAAACTACCTTCCAGTAATGAGTTTAAGGAAAAAGCAGAACTGCACAATGGAAGGGATCGGCTGACAGCAACTTAATCCATGACCAATCTGTGTAAGTGCTGGTAGGGCATCTCCTGAAATGAAGAATGTTAGGCTACACAATAGAACCTATAATACATTCTGACTGGAAATTTTCAAGTCTGTATTCACTAACAATGTGCAGAACATAAGGAAGAGTAAGGAATAAACCAAATACTCAAAAAAAACAATTGAGCAGAAATATCCAGAAGTAGCATAGTATCTCCAACAAAATATAACAGCTTTAATTGAAAAGAAATTTAAAATACAAAAACTAGATGTGTAGTATGATTCTGCATTTCTACTGGTTTGCAAAACCAGTCAAAAAGAGCATATTTTGGACAAATAAAATTATTTGAATTAGAAAGAGTTCTTAGCTGTTATCAAGGAATTGTAAAAATATAACTATGCGAGAAAATACAATCTTTCTTTAACATTTTGTCCAAAAACTAAAAATAACATTTTGAAATGTATTTTAAAAAAAAACAAAAAGACTCCACACAATGGATAACCCTGCAAGATATAAGCACAGGCAAAGACTTCTTGGAAAAGACCCCAGAGGCGCAGGCACTCAAAGCCAAAATCAACAATTGGGATTGCATCAAATTGAGAAGTTTCTGTACTGCAAAAGAAACAGTCAGGAAAGTGAAGAGGCAGCCAACAGAATGGGAAAATATTTGCAAACTATGCAACCAATAAAGGATTAATAACCAGAATCTACAAGGAGATCAAGAAACTACAACAACAAAACAAACAACCCACTTAAGAGATGGGCCAAGGACCTCAACAGACATTTTTCAAAAGAGGAATCCAAATGGCCAACATACACATGAAAAAATGTCCAGGATCACTAGCAATCACGGAAATGCAAATCAAAACCACAATGAGGTTTCACCTCATGCTGGTGAGAATGGCTGACATACAGAAATCTTCCAAAAACTGATGCTGGTGAGGATGTGAGGGAAAAGGGACACTAACCCACTGTTGGTGGGAATGCAAACTGGTTAAGCCACTATGGAAGTCAGTTTGGAGATTCCTCAGAAACCTGAATATAACCCTACCATACAACCCAGCCATCCCACTCCTTGGAATTTACCCAAAGGAAATTAAATTGGCAAACAAAAAAGCTGTCTGCACATTAATGTTTATTGCAGCTCAATTCACATAGCTAAGAGCTGGAATCAACCTAAATACCCATCAACAGAAGATCGGATAAAAAAATTGTGGGACATGCACTCATAGAATACTGTACGGCAGTCAAAAACAATGAAATCCGGTCAAGCCAGGGGATTTCAATTCAATTCAATCCCATCAAGGTGGCATGTACCAATACCATCTCATTAGTCCAAGTGATCAAATTCAATACACAATTGATCACACTGATAGGTCTAAGAGTCAAAGATATCACACAAAAAAAAGACTAGTGTCTATTAATACTATCTGATAGAATCAAAAAGGGAGAGAACCATCCATCATGGGAAGCGGGATACACAGTAGACTCATAGAATGGCAGATGTCCTAAATAGCACTCTCGCCTCAGAATCAGCGGTTAAGGCATTCGGATATGGCTGAAAAGCCCATGAGAGTATTTCAGGCATGGAAAGACAAGACACTCTGGAAAATAAAAAAAACCTAAATGAAAGATCTCTGCGAGTGAGATCCCAGTGGAAAGAACAGGCCATCAAAGGAGGAGGTACCTTTCTCTGAAGGGAGGAGAGAACTTCCACTTTCACTATGACCCTATCTTAGTAAGATTGAAGTAGGCGAACTCAAAAGGTTTCGATAGCCTTGGCAACTCATGACCAGAGCCTAGGGTGATTACTAATGCAATAAACAAGAGTGTCAATTTGTTAAGTCAACAACAGGAGTCACTGTGCTCTTACTCATCATGTAGGCTCTCTGTCCTTAACGTGTTTTACAATGTGAATTAATGGTATATAACTAGTACTCAAACAGTACTTTACACTTTGTGTTTCTGTGTGGGTGCAAACTGTTGAAATCTTTACTTAATATATACTAAATTGATCTTCTGTATATAAAGAGAATTGAAAATGAATCTTGATGTGAATGCAATGGGAGAGGGCGCGGGAGATGGGAGGGTTGTGGGTGGGAGGGAGGTTATGGGGGTGAAAAAGCCACTGTAATCCATAAGCTGTACTTTGGAAATTTATATTTGTTAAATAAAAGTTTAAATACCCCAAAAATTGCAAGTTATAAGAATACTTGAATAATGGCATTTTCACAGAAATATCTAAATATATGATTCATTCCAACAGAAAACCACATTATCTTGTCTTGCTTTGAATGAGGAAGGATTTTCTATAAACATACCTGGCCACAGGCCCCACCCCTTGTTTTTTTCATGAAAGTCAAGTGATTAAAATGGAGGTTAAGTTACATTCACTGATTTGCATTATTCTATTGGATGAAGACAGTGTGTGATAGGAGGGGTCCAAACATTTGGGAATTGCTCATGTTGTTTTAATATGTCTAAGCCAAAAGGAGTCATAAACCCAGCAACAGTGTCTTCTCTGCTGACCTGAACATTAGGTGGACCCTTCAAAGATCTGTGTTAAGGGTAGGAAATTACCAAGTCTATTTGTCATTCACATTCTGCTATATGCTTCAATTCTGGTAGTATCAGCAATAAAATTAATTTGTTTATCCATAATGATGGGACACTTATTTCTAAGTTACTTTATTTTGGAATTGGAGAAGTGTGGTGCATTATCTCCTGATTCCACAAAACTGTAAATGTCTTAGTCACATGGCAGAATAATGAGAGAAATAAATATAGAATAAAATTTTAGGTATCAAAATTCAGTGATGCTTACATGGGTACATAATGGAATTGAGGGGCTGTTTTAGATAGGTTAGTGTCCAAGCTGAGACAGCTGAGGTGTCAAGCTGGTGTCTTTTTTTTTAACTTTTATTTAATGAATATAAATTTCCAAAGTACAGCTTATGGATTACAATGCCTTTTCCCCCCCATAACTTCCCTCCCACCTGCAACCCTCCCATCTCCCACTCCCTCTCCCCCACCATTCACATCAAGATTCATTTTCAATTCTCTTTATATGCAGAAGATCAGTTTAGCATATATTAAGTAAAGATTTCAACAGTTTGCACCCACACAGAAACACGAAGTGTAAAATATCGTTTGAGTACTAGTTATAGCATTAAATCACAATGTACAGCACATTAAGGACAAAGATCCTACATGATGAGTAAGTGCACAGTGATTCCTGTTGCTGGCTTAACAAATTGACACTCTTGTTTATGGTGTCAGTAATCACCCTAGGCTCTTATCATGAGTTGGCAAGGCTATGGAAGCCTTTTGAGTTCACATTTATCTGATCATATTTAGACAAGGTCATAGTCAAAAAGGTACCTCCTTCTTTGATGACCTGTTCTTTCCCCTGGGATCTAACTTGCAGAGATCTTTCGTTTAGGTCATTTTTTTTTTTTTTTGCCAGTGTCTTGTCTTTCCATGCCTGAAATACTCTCATGGGCTTTTCAGCCATATCCAAATGCCTTAACGGCTGATTCTGAGGCCAGAGTGCTATTTAGGACATCTGCCATTCTATGAGTCTGCTGTGTATCCCGCTTCCCAAGTTGGATCATTCTCTCCCTTTTTTATTCCATCGGTTAGTATTAGCAGACACTAGTCTTGTTTATGTGATCTCTTTGACTCTTAGTCCTATCATTATGATCAGTTGTGAACAGAAATTGATCACTTGGACTAATGAGATGGCATTGGTACATGCAACCTTGATGGGATTGAATTGGAATCCCCTGGTATGTTTCTATCTCTACCGTTTGGGGCAAGTCAGCTTGAGCATGTCCCAAATTGTATATCTCTTCCCTCTCTTATTCCCACTCTTATTTTTAACAGGGATCACTTTCAGTTAAGTTTCAACACTTAAGAATAACTGTGTATTAAGTACAGAATTCAACCAATAGTATTAAATAGAACAAACAAAAAAAATACTAGGAGGGATAAAGTATTAAGTTTTTCATCAAAGGTCAGGGCAAGCGCTGATCTTAAATAAATGTGTGGTACTATGCAAAATGTAGTGAAAGATGTTTCAGCATTAGAGAAAGATAAAGGACATTTTCTGTGTCCTGAAGCACAAGGCTCAACAAGTGTATAGAATTAGTGTTCTAAGCAAATACCAAGATAAAAATCTATTTCAAGGATGTAAGCCAAGACAAGAATAGATTGATTCCAAGTCTGGAACAGATGGGAGACAACTCCTTGGGTAGGATTATCCAACTGAGCAGATAAAGATGAAAACTCTGATTGAACCATGGATGTTTTTGGAAGACCCAGAACTTCCTGATGCCATACCTCAAACTGTGGAAGACTCTTCCAGCCAAAATGTGCATGGATATGTTAGAAAAACTAACATCTAATAAAAGAGACAATGAAAGGTAACACAGTTTTCTAAATGTGTCAAAAAGTACTAAACCACATGTGGGAAAAAAGATCAATTGCAGAGTTTGTTTAATTCTTAAAAATGCAACTGAACCATTCTGTCAGGACTTTCAAAGCAGCAGAGGTAAATAAAATATGAGAGGCAATGCTTATGTCAACAGAAAATGATGCAGACACTGCCTGTGTCCCAGAGCATAACAGAGCACATTGAAAAAGTGAAGAGTGCTCAAGAGGCACCTCAGAGCCCAATCTTTAGACATGTCACAGGAGCTTGGCAGAGACTGGCTACTTAGCTGAAGCATTAAGGGAATGAGGAGGAACCCCCACCCCCAGGAGGAAAGTTTTCAGGTACTGGAAATTCTACAGCAAGGACAGCAGAAACAATGCAATTCAGGAATGAAAATGCCTGCTTATTAGAGTTAGTGACAACCATGTCCCTTGTGTAGCCACACCTACACAACCTGAAGGTGCCAAAAACATAGTACAAAGAGAGGAAGTGCCAGTGGGGAGGCTCTGAATATAACAGAGGGAGGTAGGGAAACCCACCAAATGTAAGATGAGGATCAACATGATATGTTTTCCTTAAATTGGCAATGGAATATATTTAAGCACCATTTCTTAAATGTCATTCACTGATGAGAGGACAGGAGGTGAATACATATTATGACTCCACATATCTGGTAATATATATTATCAAAAGTATTTCTTTACTCAGTTATATCTCTACCTTATTTTAGCTTCATAAATAATAGACTACACAACCCAAGTTAATTAACTTCTTAATTATCCATAACTTCAATAAATACTTGAGATCTTTTCAAAATTTTAGGACCTTAACACCTTAAATTTCTCTTCCCCAGAAATCTTGGATTCCATTCTATGTCATCCTGTCATTCTCAGAGTCATTGCATATAATTATTAATAACTTTAACTCCTCTATATTTCCAATTTCATTCTCTCCCTCTCTTGTCATCACTTTATCCCTACTTTACCCTGCTTAAGTCTAATGTTAGATTTTAATAATTACTTCTTGGACTCCCTTTCCTTTATTTTACTTAATTGTATTTTCTTGTCAAAACCACAGGTTTGGGCATATCTAAATCACTCCCTAATTTATTAATGCATATATTCAGCTAAATCTAAAAAGAAAAGATGCAGTCATCCTGATTAATCTCCATTGAAATTTATGAATTTTAGAATTTAAGGTGATAATACTTAGGACAACTGATATAGTTCAATACTGTCCCTGGAAGAGCAAGGCATATGATACAATAGCCATAAACAAACAAAAATAATAATACACATACAATCTCAAATGTCAATAGCCTCTGGGAGGAAAAAATATATGATAAGGATAAAATGGGTCATTTTAAGATGACTTTTATTAAAATGTAACAATAAAATAGAATGCAAGTTGTAGACTTAGAGAATATTTTAGCATCATTTTGAAAGAATAAATTCCTTCTATCCAGAATATATTAGATCTTCTGCAAATTAAGAAGGAAAAAGCAAGTCTTAGTAAAAAAAAGAAAGAAAACTTGAAGATAATTTTAAAAAGAAAACAATATGCAATGTAAATATACAAAATATTGTTTAACTTCTTTAGGAAAAACAGGAAATTCTGATTAAATCTACATTGAGATACCTCCCCATTCACAAAAACTGCTTAAAAGAAAAGACAGTGTCAGATACTGGTGAAAATGTGGAGCATAAATATCCTCACACTTTTATAATAGGGATGTAAAGTGGAGCAAACACTTTAAAAACTAGTTCACCAGTATCTTGAACTGTGATATAAAATTTATCAGGTGTCACATAACCTATGATCCAACAATTCCAAAAATATATACTCAATAGAAATGGACATAATACACACATAGGAAGAGATATATATTAAAATGTTACAGCAGCCTCATTAGTAATAATTTTAAACCAGTCTAAATGACCATTAACATGGAAATGAATAGGTCAATTGTGCTGTATTATGACATATATGAAATATAACTATATAGAATAACACAGATTAATCTAATAGAGATAATATTGAAGAGAAATCAGAGAGAATACATAGCAAATGATCTTACTTGTCTCCTGCTAGAAATTACCACAGTGTTTTAGGAGTAATAAATGGATAAAGGGAAGCAAAGAAACGATAAAAAAAATCTGTATTGTAACAAAGGAGAAAAAACTTATGAAAGCAAAGAAATTTTAGCAGGTTAGGTATGCTAGAAGTAGTCTATGCCTTGATATGATTACTCTAGTATTCTCTTAGTGATTTTTGAATAACATACCAAGGGATATATTATGTTTTGTGCTCCTATGGACCCATGTTTCAAAAAATTTAGATTATTTTTAAAGTTCGTATTTCTTTCTTTTTTTTTTTTTTTTTTGACAGAGTTATACAGTGAGAGAGAGACAAAGAGAAAGGTCTTCCTTCCGTTGGTTCACCCCCAAAATGACCACTACGGCCGGTGCACTGCGTCAATCCAAAGCCAGGAGCCAGGTGCTTCCTCCTGGTCTCTGGTGCAGGGCCCAAGCACTTGGGCCATCCTCTACTGCCTTCCCAGGCCACAGCAGAGAACTGGACTGGAAGAGGAGCAACCAGGACAGAACCAGTGCCCCAATCGGGACTAGAACCCATGGTGCCGACGCCACAGGCAGAGGATTAGCCTAGTGAGCTGCAGCACTGGCCAAAGTTTGTATTACTTTCTAGAGATGTTTCCTTAGTACTAATCAATTTACATTATAATATCTAAATGTAATTCTCTAAGATATTTCATTGGTGATGCAATTTTCTCTCACATCAATGTGAATCTTATTTTTAAGTGACTTTATTTATTGACTTATTTGAAAGAGTTACAGAGAGAGAAATAGAGAGGAATTCCACCTGCCTAGTTCACTTCCCAAATGACCCCAATGGCCAGAGCTGAGTCAAGCAGATCCCAACAGCCAGGAATCTCATACAGGTCTCCAACATGGGTGGCAGACAAGTACTTGAGCCATCTTCCATTTCTTTTCCCAGTTAACTAATGTCAAACTGCATCAGAAGTGGAGTGGCTGGAACTTGAACTAGCACCCTTATAGGATGCCGTTATCACAAATAGCAGTCCTACCCACTATGCCAAAACGCTGCTACCTAAATTATTTTATTTTAAAGAATATGTATTAACATGTCTTGTTTTTACTTTTTTAATGTTCACAGTAGTATTTCAACATTTATATGCAGCATAAAACAATCAAACTAGTTAGCATTTCTTTTTCCTTTCCTTTTCTTTGTGTTTAGAGCCTACCAGTTTCTCCCTTCCAGTTCTTTACACAGTGAATGTGTATTTCTGTAAACACCCTGGTCTTCTGTGGAAAAACTGAACCTGTTACTTCTACCTGACTGTCTTTTAGTAACTGTTTCCAATCTCCATCTATCACTTCAGTCCTCTTCCTTGCTGTCCTCTTGTAATCACTATTCTTTTTTTCATTTTTTTATGTAAAAGGCAGAGTTAGAGACAGAGAAGGGGAGATGCACAGACACACACACACACACACACACACACACCGAGAGAGAGAGAGAGAGAGAGAGAGGGAGGGAGAGAGAATCTTCCATCCAGTAGTTCATTTCTCAAATGGCCACAAGGATCATGTCTAGGCCAGGCTGATGCCAGGAATTGGAGCTACTTCCAGGTCACCCAAATGGGACCCAAGTGCTCGGGCAGTCTTCTGCTGCTTTCCCCAGACCCATTAGCAAAGAGCTGAATAAGAAGTGGAGCAGCTAGATCTCAAACCAGAGCACATAATGCTAGCATCGCAAGACAGAGGCTAAACCTGCTATGCCACAGTGCCAACCTCCTAGTAATCACTATTCTAATTTCAGATGAATGATGCTTTTTAACTGCCACACATCATGGAAAACATGCAGCATTTGTATTTCTGTGTCTGGATTATTTCACTGAATCTAATGGTTCCCAGTCAACTCACTTTACTGCAAGTTTCAAAATTTTGTGTGTTTTTATGGGTGAGTAATAATGCATGGATATTTTTATTTTAAAAATTCGTTTATTTTATTCATTTGAAAGGTGGATAGATGAAAGAGAAAGATCCACCATACACTAGTTCACTCCCCAAGTGCCTGCAAGAGCCATGAATGAAGCAGGCTAAAGCCAATAACCAATAACTCAATAAAAGTCTCCCATGTGGTGGCAGAGATCCAAGTACTTGTGTCATCACCTGATGCCTTCCATAGTATACTTAAGCAGCAAATTGAAATCATTGGTAGAGTGAGACTCGAATCCAGAAACTCCAATATAGGATGCAAACATCCCAAATGATGTTTTTTATTTGTTTGTTCAACTTTTATTTAATAAATATAAATTTTCAAAGTACAACTTTTGGATTATAGTGGCTTTCCCACCCCCTTAACCTCCCTCCCACCTGCCACCATCCCATTTCCCACTCCCGCTCCTATCCCATTCTTCATCACGAATCATTTTCAATTATCATTATATACAGATCAACTTAGTATATACTTAGTGAAGATTTCAACAGACCACACCCACACAGAAACACAAAATATAGAGTACCATTTGAGTAGTAGTTTTACCATTAATTTGCATAGTACAACACATTAAGGACAGAGATCCTACATTGGGAGTAAATGTACAGTGACTCCTGTTGTTGATTTAACAATCGGCACCCTTGTTTATGACATAAGTAATCACCCGAGGCTCTTGTCATGAGCTGCCAAGGCTATGGAAGCCTTTTGAGTTCACCGACTCTGATCATATTTAGACAAGGTCATAGTCAAAGTGGAAGTTCTCTCCTCCCTTCAGAGAAAGGTACTTCCATTTTTGATGACCCATTCTTTCTGCTGGGATCTCACTCATGGAGATCTTTCATTTAGGTCTTTTTGGATTTCCATGCCTAAAATACTCTCATGGGCTCTTCAGCCAGATCCGACTGCCTTAAGGGCTGATTCTGAGGCCAGAGTTCTGTTTAGGACATCCGCCATTCTATGAGTCTGCTGTCTATCCCACTTCCCATGTTGGATTGTTCTCTCCCTTTTAATTCTATCAGTATTAGCAGACACTAGTCTTGTTTATGTGAACCCTTTGACACTTAATCCTAACATAATGATCAATTATGAATTGAAACTGATCACTTGGACTAGTGAGATGTCATTGGTACCTGTCACCTTGATGGGATTGAATTGGAGTCCCCTGGCTTGTTTCTAACTCTCCCATTTGGGGTAAGATCGATTGAGCATGTGCCAAACTGTACATCTCTGCCCTCTCTTATTCCCACTCTTATATTTAATAGGGATCACTTTTCAGTTAAATTTAAATACCTAAGAATAATTGTGTGTTAATTAAAGAGTTTAACCAATGGTATTAAGTAGAACAAAAAGTACTAAAAGGAATAAAGTATTAAGTTGTTCCTCGACAGTCAGGACAAGAGCTAATCAAGTCATTGTTTCTCATAGTGTCCATTTCACTTCAACGGATTTCCTTTTAGGTGCTCAGTTAGTTGTCACATATGATTTTTTTTTTAATTTTTTGACAGGCAGAGTGGACAGTGAGAGAGAGAGACAGAGAGAAAGGTCTTCCTTTGCCGTTGGTTCAGCCTCCAATTGCCGTCGCGGCCGGTGCGCTGCGGCCTACGCATCGCGCTGATCCGATGGCAGGAGCCAGGTACTTATCCTGGTCTCCCATGGAGTGCAGGGCCCAAGGACTTGGGCCATCCTCCACTGCACTCCCTGGTCACAGCAGAGAGCTGGCCTGGAAGAGGGGCAACCGGGACAAAATCCGGCGCCCCGACAGGGACTAGAACCCGGTGTGCCGGCGCCGCAAGGCGGATGATTAGCCTAGTGAGCCGCGGCGCCGGCCATAGTTGTCACCTATGATGTTTTAACTCTTATGATAAATATCCACCCTCACATGTCTTTCTGTATTGAGCCATTGATTAACACCTAGTTGATCCTATATTTTAGATGCTGTGAATTGTGCTGAAATAAAATTTGAATGAAGGAGGTCTGATTCATATGCTGGGTGCATTTATTTTGAATGTATATCCAGAAGTGGGAGAGCTGGGTCATAGGTTAGAGTTATTTTTAATTTTTTAGCAACCTCCATACTGTTCTCCATAATGGTTGTATTAATTTGTGTACCCACCTACAATGAATAAGGATTTCCTTCTATTTTTTAAAGATTTATTTATTTACTTATTTATTTGAAATGCAGTTGGGGGTGTGTGATTTTCCACCTGCTGGTTCACTCCCCAGCTGATCACAATGACCAGGAATAGACCAGGCTAAAGCCAGGAGCCAGGAACTCTATCTGGGTCCCCCACATGGATAGCATGGGCTGCTTTCTCAGGTGCATTAGCAGGAATCTAGATTGCAAGAGCAGCTGTAACTCGAACTGGTGCTCATATGAGATTCTGGCATTGAAGGGGGAAGCTTAAACCACTGTGCCACAACATCAGTCCCAAGGGATTCATGTTCTTGACATCTTTAAAGGAATTTGTATTATTTTTGTCCTTTTGATAATAGCCATTCTAACTGGAATGAAATGACATCACATTGTGGTTTTAATTTACAGTTCCTTGGTAGAGGGATATTGCGCACTTTTTCATATGCTTATTGGAAATTTTAGAATTATAGAAAGAAATAAAGAGATAGAAGGAATTTACATAGAAGTGCCCTATGATGTTCTATTTTCTTCCACTTTTATTGTTTCAGTCCTGTAAATAGTAGGAGGAAATATCCTAGGATATTCATTAAAATATTTCAAAATGTATAAAATATCTATTGTCTATAAATCAGGGCTCTCTCATGTGTTTTTTAGTAAAATAAAATTTTAAATATATGTATGAACATAAATAACACAATTTATAAACTATTGTCTATGTGTTTTTTACTTTTTATTTATATTTTTTATTTATATAAATGGAACAAATTTCATGTATCTCACACATACAGGTTTATTTGTTTAATGACACTTCCCACCCCATAACCCCTCTTTCCCTCACCCTACCTTTCCTCCTGCATCCTTTCTTACTTTTATTTTAATTTTTGCAATAATATCCTTTTTTCAGTTAGAATAAGTGTTATCATCAATCAAAGAAGCATCTAAGGAAACAGGCAATGGAGTTGGACACTTAGGTCTACCTAAAACTTATGACACCTAAGAATATCCTCCATTTAACACACTAATATGAAGTAAATCTTTGCAGTAAGTTTTATTGTTAATTTGCATGATACAACTCTTTGAGGACAGAAGTCCTGCATGGGAAGTTAGTGCACAGTGACTCCTGTTGTTAATGTAACAATTAACATTCTTATGTACGACATCAGTGATCACTCGAGGCTCTTGAAATGAGCTGCCTAGGCTATAGCAGACTTTTGAATGCACAAACTCCATCAGTATATAGACAAGGCCACATGCAAAATAGAAGTTCTCTCCTCCCTCCAAAGAAAAGTACATCCTTCTTTGATGACCACTTCTTTCCAGTGGGATCTCACCCACAGAGGTCCTTCATGTGTGACACTTTTTGCCACAGTGTCTTAGCTTTCCATGAATTAAATGCTCTCATGGGCTTTTCATCCAGCCCCTAAGGCCTTAAACGCTGATTCTCAGTTCAGAGTGCTACTTTAAGCAGTTGTCTTTCTATGATTCTGCTGTATGGTCTGCTTCCCATGTTGGAGGTTCATGCTTTTTTAATTCTTTTATCATTACTTAATCCTATTTCTATGATTTCTTTAACTCTTAATCATATGCCTCTGATCATTTTAACACTTAAAGTGCTTTTATTAACACCCCACTCATGGGGATTTGACTTCCATGGAAAGTTTTTAAGCTGCACCCTTAGAAGTATAGTCCTTAGGAATGTATATAGAACTATAAAACTTTACAGTTATAAGGTTCATACATTTCATTATTACAACTTTCAGAACATGATGATTCTTCCCATGGAGCTTGCTCCCACATGCCCACATCCCTTCCTCCTCCCTCTCTTATTCCCACTCTTATTTTTTTACTAAGATCTACTTTCAATTAACTTTATACACATAAGATTAACTCTGTTAAGTAAAGTGTTCAACAAATAGTATGAAAAAAAAAAAACCTGTTCCTCAACAGTCAAGACAAGGGCTGTTCAGAGTCATTGCTTCTCAAAGTCTCAAATTCACTTCTACAGATGCCTTTTAGGTGCTCTATTTGTTGTCACAGGTCAGGGAGAACATATGATATTTGTCCCTTTGGAACTGGCTTATTTCACTCAGCATGATGTTTCCCCATTTCATCCATTTTGTTGCAAATGACCAAATCTCTCTTTAAAAAAAAAAAAACAAAAACAAAAACAAAAAACCTTTCTTTGTATAGTATTCTGTCATGTACACATCCCATACATTCTTTAATCAGTGTTCGCTTGATAGAAATTTGAGTTGATTCTGTGTCTTAGATATTGTGAATTGAGCTGCAATAAATATGGTGGTACAGATAACTCTTTCATGTACTGATTTTATTTCCCTTGGATAAATTCCTAGGAGTGGAATGGCTGGGTCATATGGTAGGTCAATATTCAGATTTCTGAGGAATCTCCATACTTTCTTCCATAGTGGCTTTCCCAGTTCACATTTGCACTAACACTGGATTAGGATATGTTTTCCCCACATCCTCGTCAGCATTTGTTGCTTGTTGATTTCTGTATGGAAACCATTCTAATGGGGGTGAGGCAAAATCTCATTGTGGTTTTGATTTGCATTTCCCTGATGGCTACTGATCCTGAGCATTTTTTCATGTGTCTATTGGCCATTTGGATTTTCCCCTTTGAGAAATGCCTGTTTAAGTCCTTTGCCCATTTCTTAATTGGGTTGTGTGTTTTGTTGTTGTTGAGTTTATTGATCTCTTAATATATTCTGGTTATTAAATCTTTGTCAGTTGTATACTTTGCAAATAATTTCTTCCATTATGTCAGTTGCCTCTACACTTTGCTGATTGTTTCTTTTGTGGTAAGAAACTTCTCTATTTGATGTAATAACATTTTTCAATTTTGGCTTAGATTGTTCCTCTGGCGTCTTTTCCTAGAACTCTGCTTGTGCCAATGTCTTGCAGGGTTTCTCCAAAGTTCTCTAATAGTTTGATGGTATTGGGTCATAAATTTAGGTCTTCAATGTATTATGAGTGTATCTTTGTTTAAGGTGTAACTTAGGGGTCTTGTTTCATACTTCATAATGTGGAGATCCAGTTTTCCCAGCACTATTTGTTGAAGAGACTGCCCTTGGTCCAGGAGTTGACTTTAGCTCCTTTGTCAAATCTAAGTTGGTTGTAGATGCTTGGATTGATTTCTGGTGTTTCTATTCTGTTCCATTGTTCTGTCCATCCGTTTTTGTACCAGTACCAGGTTGTTTTGATTATCGTAGTGATCTCTGACATCCTTGGTTAAATTTATTCCAATGTATGTGATTTTTTGGGGGCAGCTATTTGAACGGGATTGGTCTTAGAAGTTCAGTCTCAGCCTTGGCATTGTCTATGTATAAAAAGGCTGTTGATTTTTGTGTACTGATTTTATATCTTGCTACTTTACCAAACTCTTCTATGAGTTCCAATAGTCTCTTTGTGGAGACTTTTGGATCTCCTGTTTATAGGATCATGTCATCTACCGATAGGGATAGTTTGACCTCCTCCTTTCCAATTTGTATCACTTTGATTTATTTTTCTTGTCTAATGGCTCTGGCTAATACTTCCAACACTTCCAACTTTTCCCCATTCAAGAGGACACTGCCCTTGGGTTCGTCATAAATTGCCTTGATTACGTTGAGAAATGTTCCTTCTATACCCGATTTGCTTTTAGTTTTCATCAGGAAAGAGTGTTGTATTTTATCAAATGCTTTATCTGCATCTATTGAGATAATCATATATTTTATGTTCTTCAGTTTGTTAACATGTTGTATCACATTTACTGATTTGTGAATGTTAAACCACCCTTGCACATCAGGAATAAATCCCACTTTATCAAGGTGAGTAATCTTTCTGATGTGTTGTTGGAATCGATTGGCTAGCATTAAAACCTTTATTTAGTTTTACCTATAATCGACTAAGGATTTTTAAATATCATTTTTCTTTTTTATGATTTTATTATTTTTAACATTTAATTTCAGAATAGTTTTATGTTTACAAAACAAAAGTTGTGAGATAAGGCCACCACTCTGGCATAGCAGGTAAAGCTACCACTTGCAGTGCTGGCATCCCTTATGGGTGTCGGTTCCAGTCCTGACTGTTGCACTTCTCATCCAACTCTCTGCTATGGCCTGGGAAAGAAGTGGAAGATGGCCCCAGTCCTTGGGCCCCTGCACCCTCGTGGGAGACCCAACATAAGCTCCTGGCTCCTGCCTTTGGATTGGTGCAGCTCGAGCTATTGTGGTCAATTGGGAAGTGAACCAGCAGATGGAAGACCTCTCTCTCTCTGCCTCTCTTTCTCTATGTAACTCTGACTTTCAAATAAATAAATAAGGTAGTAATATAGAGCTACTATATACAGCTCACTCTATTTGCCCTATTAACTTCTTGCATTTATATCTGTGCAACAATTGATGGAACTTTGATAATCATTGACAGCATCTAAATGGAGATTATTGAAGGTTTGGAAAGTATCTATCTGCAAATGATTAGGAAAACAGGAAATCAAATATTCATTCCTACTTTTCCTTATTTAGTAACAAGAATGACAGGAAATCAAATAGAAAGGCAGCTAACAGCCAACTCAGGAGTATTTATAGTTTATGAGTGATTAGGTTTAATACATCATTAATATTCATACATAGTAATATATCCTTTCCTTAGTTTTTATTTCTACATATATTTTATCTTCTTTTGGTTATTAATTATGATAATGGATACATGGAAGTTATTCCATCATGGTATATTAGATTGCATTGGCTCCCAGATAAGCAGTAAATATAATCTTAAATAATGCTAACTTTAGTATGATCTTAAATAATGCTAACTTTAAAAGAAAAAAACTAGACTTTAGTATTCACTTTAGGCCGGCGCCGCGGCTCACTAGGCTAATCCTCCGTCTAGTGGTACCGGCACACCGGGTTCTAGTCCCGGTCAGGGCGCCGGATTCTGTCCCGGTTGCCCCTCTTCCAGGCCAGCTCTCTGCTGTGGCCAGGGAGTGCAGTGGAGGATGGCCCAGGTGCTTGGGCCCTGCACCCCATGGGAGACCAGGAAAAGCACCTGGCTCCTGGCTCCTGCCATCGGATCAGCGCGGTGGGCCGGCCGCAGCGCGCCGGCCGCGGCGGCCATTGGAGGGTGAACCAACGGCAAAAGGAAGACCTTTCTCTCTGTCTCTCTCACTGTCCACTCTGCCTGTCAAAAAAAAAAAATTAACAGAGAGAATCCATTAAATAGCAATATATGAGTAGTCCTAGTGAAAACAGTATAATTTGTAATTACTTTTTTTCTATTATCTCTTCTTATTACACTGGAAAACACTGGTATCCCAAATACTGAATTACATTCACTGTTCACTTTAATTTTGCATATCCTACTGTTTTTCCTAATTCCTGCATGGCAAACACAAATGTACAAAAAAATAAAGCTTATGCAACAGATACACTGAGATTTTATTGAAATAGGAATTTTACTGCATTTACCAAAAATATTTATTAGTTGACCTATTGAGCATGGTTGGTTTCACTTGAACATGTGTAGTGAAACTCAAGTGTCCTTTTGAGCTTAGACTTTTACAGGGAATGTGTTACATTCTTACTGTGACTTACACATATGTGTTAAAATTTTAGTTATTCAAGCAATGGATTATACTGTCATTCTAGAATAAGTTCTCTCCCATAGAAGACTTCTTGAATATTCTCCTACTCTGTAACTCACAAATATTTGTTACACTCTTCTTTCTGGGAAGGCTCTCTAATTGGAAAGGAGAATTCTAAATGTCATGTCCACTCATTTTAACTGGACAGTCCCCAAGATCTGCCAATGTCAATGACAATTAGTGCCAGTCCTCACCCTCATGAGAGGTGTGGTAAGCTGGTAAGAATCAGATAACAGTTTTGTAATATGAAATTCTAGACTCCAGTCAGGCATCTTGGTGTACTTAAACTAATGAATTTCAGACAGTTCTACTTGTTTACAATCTGACAACATATACAACAGGTTTCTTAACAAAGGATAAATTCAAATAGAAAATTTTTAAAAAAAGTAGTGTATATACAAAGAACTGGGGTATCATTAACAGTTAAACCAACAAATGATCAAGCCCATGCTGTGTACATCTACTGAAATACTGCACTGTACACCTTCAATTGTTTATAAGTGTTATGTCAATAAAAATTTGAAAAAAAATAATGATTAAAAAGAGAAAAAAAAAAACAACTAATTCATGGAACATCCCCTAATTTATTAACCAAGGGCATATTTGACAAAGTTTACATTTGTATACATGCAATAAAATTTTATCTCATTTTTTTCCGACTTGATTCCCTTTCCTATCTTGAATCTATTACACCTATTTTCTAGAACGGAAATAATTAGACTCTGGCAGTAAGAATGTAAACAACTGACGATCCCATCTCTTACAAGCAAATTTATATAATCTGCCTCACAAAAATGAAGCTTAGTGAAATTTTGTTGTTTTTAAATACCTATGTATATATGGGGCCAGAGTTGTGTGTAGCAGGTAAAGCTACCTCCTGTGATGCTGGCAAACCATATGGGTACCAGTTCATATCTTGGCTGCTCACTTCTGATCCAGATCCCTGATAATGGCCTGGGAATAATAGCAGAAGATGACTCAGACTTGGGCTCCTGATTCTCATGTGGGATACTCGTATGGACTCCTGACCACATCTGAGAAGTCAACCAGTGAATGGAAGAATATCTCTCCCTCTCTCTCTCTCTCTCTCTCCCTCTGTCCCTCTCTCTCCTCTCTCTCTCTCTGACTTTTAAATAAATAAATCAATGCTTTTTACAAAGTTCAATATGAAAATGCACATTATAAAAAACGTATGTGTTGGGGCCTGCACTGTAGCTTAGTAGGTAGAGCTGCCACCTGCAGGGCCAACATCCCATATAGGAGGTGGTTCAAGTCCCGGCTGCTCCACTTTTGATCCAGCTCTCTGCTATTGCCTGGGAAAGCAGTAGAAGATGGCCCAGTCCTTGGGGCACTGCACTTCATGGGAGACCCAGAAGAAGCTCCTGGCTCCTGGATCCTGGCTTCAGATCCACCCAGCTCCAACTATTGTGCCAACTAGGGAGTGAACCAGTAGATGGAAGACCTCTCTCTCTCTCTGCTTCTCTGTCTCTCCCTGTGTAGGTCTTTCAAACAAATAAATCTTAAGAGAAAAAAAAAAAAGTATGTGTCTGGGAAGTGAGATACACAGCAGACCCATAGAATGGCAGATGTCCTAAATAGCACTCTGGCCTCAGAATCAGCCCTTAAGGCATGCGGATCCGGCTGAGATGCCCACGAGAGTATTTCAGGCATGGAAAGACAAGACACTCTGGGGAAAAAAAAAACCTAAATGAAAGATCTCCACGAGTGAGATCCCAGTGGAAATAACGGGTCATCAAAGAAGGAGGTACCTTTCTCTGAAGGGAGGAGAGAACTTCCACTTTGACCATGGCCTTGTCTAAATATGATCAGAGTCGGCGAACTCAAAAGGCTTCCATAGCCTTGGCAGCTCATGACAAGAGCCTAGGGTGATTACTAATGCCATAAACAAGAGTGTCAATTTGTTAAGTCAACAACAGGAGTCACTGTGCACTTACTCCTCATGTAGGAGCTTTGTCCTTAGTGTGCTGTACATTGAGACTTAATGCTATAACTAGTACTCAAACAGTATTTTTCACTTTATGTTTATGTGTGGGAGAAAACTGTTCTGTTCTTCCCATATGGAATGTAAGGTTTAAGGAAAGCCAGGTACTCATTCTTCTCATTCTTGTGTGTGTGTGTGTGTGTGTGTGTGTGTTTGGGGATTTTTTTTTTTTTTTTGCGATATTTTCAAACTGACAATAGTTTCTGGCTTACAAAATTGTTCAGTAAATATTTGTCAAATTGATAATGAATTAATGAACCTATGGATAAAAATATACTCTGTTTTTAGTAGACATTAGCTGTTTAGCAGCCCTCAATATAAAATTGTGACTTTCTCCCCAAATTATCTCTTTTTATTTGCTATTGTTTCTTCATCCTATCATTTTTCTAAGTTGTAAGTAAATGTTTTCCATGGCAGCTTTAAAAATTACAAGATAATTGTAACTTAAGCTTCCTTTACAAAATAAAACATTTTTACTATTTTGGTATTTGAAATAGGTTATTGAAATTCTTCAAAATAGTCACTAATTCCTTAGAACCAGAGACACACAATTGCTTCCCCTAGCATCACTGCTTCCCTATAACACACCAGAGATCATCATTAGTTTCTTCAGGTTATTATCTGCTTAAACCACAGAGAAACCAAAATGTGCTTGAACCTGACTTTACAAAATTTATGTTGCACCAAAAAATCTTCTGAGAATTTAATGATATGTTTCTTTATACCCAGATTACCCCTGAGAATCTATGAAAATATACTTAGTTGTGGCCAGTAGCAGTGGAGCCTTACTTCACATCTCTGCATTCGGTCTCCCCTGTTCAATCATACACATCCTGATATGTGTATGACATGATAGGCATTCAAAAACTGTTTATTATCTGAACTAATCTTAAATTGGTACCTTTTACCACACATAAACCAAGAACTTTTGTGAAAACCTTCCCATGGTAAACTCGGTAATCTTCATGAAAACTATGTCAACAAGTGACTGTGTAGAAAGTATACATTTTCCAACCTCTTTTTGCATTTCATTTCTTATTGTAGTGAGGGACATTTAGCACTTTTTGGGATTAAGAGGGAAGTGGATCCCACATTCTACTAGGAAGATCAAAATCCCAGGTGATGGCTTTACCAAATTCCTTAAAATTTCAGCTCGAGCAGATATTTGAAACACACACAATATTGTCACATATTAAACTGACAACTAATGATAAAAAATATTTTCTGCCATAAACAATCATCTCAGTTGGAGAGACAGTTGTAATCACCTTAATTTCCCAATAGCATCACTGTCGTGTTGGGACAAACTGCAAAATTCAGTCCTCTGCAGTAGTGATACATATCCTAAACAGAAAACCTGTGTAGAGTGTTCTTTTGCTTCTTTTTGCACCACCCCAATTGGGTGGACTTGTTTCTCTAGATTCTCAGTGATTTCTGAGCTTCATAATACTATTCAACAAATCATTTTAATTAACCATTCACAACAGATTTCAGCTCTTACAACTAATGTATTTAATTGATATAAGCTTGTCACTTCAGATCAACAAAGATATTTCATTCTTCATTAATAAAATTAATGTAGGAGGGATCCAAGATGGCAGAATAGGAAGAGAGTTCACTGATAATCCAGGAAAAGATAGTTTAATAAAAGTGGAAATACTGTAGTCTCAGCGAAGAACTAAGGAAAACACTGCAGAGGAAACTCTTCCGGAATTATAGGGACAGGGTGGACTTATGTAGAGGGCACGGGTGCCCACGGCTCAGGACCCCAGCTGCTGAGTCTACACACCAGCGCTGGAATTGGAGATGAGGTGAAACTGCAGTAGCCCAAGACACTGGCAGAAAAGTGGCAGGAAGAGCCTAGAGGGAATGAGGCTTGAAGCCCGTGGGGGAAAGTACATCAGCCTAACAAGAGGAGAGGGAAAAAATAAATAAAAGAGACCGGTACAGATATGAATCTCTCTCTCCACTCACCTTACAAAGGCAAGCAAGACAATAGAGCAGGCAGCATTTTGGACATACATAACAGCTGCACCAGCTCATGGCTGTGCCTGCCATCAGCCAGGCAAAAAAAAAAAAAAAAAAGGCAAAAACAAAAACAAAAAAAAAACGCAAACTGACTCTGGTAGGGAGAAATAACAGGAGACTAAGACTTAGGGAATGTGTGGTGCTTATGAACTGGGACTGTGGAAAAAAAAAAAAAAAAAAAAACCTGAGGGTGTGTGGGAGAACCCACAGTGTGCCTGAGACATGAGTAGCCTCGGTGGGAGACACCACAAATTCAGGCAGCTTTGGTTACCCAGTGAGAGACATTGCAGGGGAATCTGAGCTTACACTGAGGACTGCACAAATCCTTTGTGAGGTCCTTGGGACAGAGCAGACAAATATTATACCCACTGGGGCTAGCACTCAGGTACTGATTGCCATCAAGGAGAAGAGCTCAGCTGGGTGGAATTACTTCCCTTCTGAATGAAAAAAGAGAGAGTGAGAGAGAGAGAGAAGATTTACCACACCAAACCTGGGTGTGTCACCTTTGGCACACCCTTAACCCTGAAGTACTGAACAGAGCTCTCTGGCCATACCCACAACAAGCCTCTAGAGATTCACCAAAAGCAGACAGTCCACTTAATCTAGAGTCATAGTATAACGAGAAAATCCACCACAGCAAGGAAAAAAAAGAAGAAGAAACCAAAGAATATCTCCACAATGCCAAGCAACAAGCACAGAAACCGAGGAAACAAGAAAAAAAGGAAGATATCATGATTCTCCCAAATGATCATGACATTCCAATACAAGATTATGAAGATGATGAGACAGAAGAAATGAAAGATATGGAATTCAAAAAATTTATGATAAGAACATCTAGAAGTTCTCAAAAATAAATTCTTGAACTACGGAAATCCATACAGTACAGGACAGAAAATCTCTCTCATGGAAATGAAATCTTAAGCAGGAATCAAAATGAAATGAGGAATTTAGTAGAACAGGAAGATATTGAAGAGAAACCAAAATGAAATGAAGAATTCAACAGAACAAATGAAAAAAACACATTTGAGAGCCTTAAAAACAGAATCAGTGAGATAGAAGAGAGAATATTGGACTTAGAAGACAAAGCACAGGAAAGTATACAGTCAAACCAAATAAAAGAAGAGGAAATTAGAAATCTAAAAAATATTCTGGGAATCTATAGGATACTATTAAAAAAAAAACAACATTTGGGTTCTAGGAGTTTCTAAAGGCATGGAGAGAGAGAAAGGATTAGAAGGCCTTTTTAAAAAAGTGAGATACTAACAGCAAACTTCCCAGGTTTGGAAAGAAAAGAGACATCCAAGTACAGAAAGCTCATATAACCCCCAATAAACAAGTCCAAAAGAAATCCTCACCAGGACACGTTGTAATCAAGCTCACCACAGTGAAACATAAAGAAAAGATTCTAAAATGTGCAAGAGAGAAACATCAGATTACTCTCAGAGGATCTCCAATTAGACTCACAGCTGACTTCTCATTAGAAACCCTACAGGCTAGGAGGGAATGGTGAGATCTGGCCCAAGTATTAAAGAAAAAAGATTGCCAGCCCAGAATTTTATATCCTGCAAAGCTCTCATTTGCAAATGAAGGTGAAATAAAGACCTTTCATAGCAAAGAGAAATTGAAAGAATGTGTCACCAGTCATCTAGCCCTGTGACAGATGCTTAAAGTTGTGTAACACACAGAAACACAGAAACATGGCCATCAATATGAAAGAAGGTAAAGGAAGAAAATCTCTCAGTAAAAAATCCCAGGAAGTTCAAAGCATATATTAGAAATATATTTGGGAAAATGGCAGGACAAAGTCACTACTTATTAATAGTCACATTGAATGTAAATGGCTTCAACTCTCCAGTTAAAAGGCACAGACTGGCTGAATGGATTAAAAAAAAAAAACATCTAGTTGCTGCTTACAGGAAACACATCTTTCCAACAAAGATACATGCAGACTAAAAGTGAAATGTTGGAAAAAAATATTCCACGCCATCAGAAACCAAAAAAGAGCTGGCGTAGCCATCTTAGTATCAGACAACATAAACTTTAACACAAAAACCTTTAAGAGATACAAAGAGGGGCACTATATAATGATTAAGGGATCAATTCAACAGGAAGATGTAACTATTATAAACATATATTCACCTAATTATAGGACACTGGTTTATTTAAAAGATATGTTAAGGAACTTAAAGGGAGACTTGGACTCCAATACAATAGTATTGGGATACTTCAATACTCCACTTTCAGAAATAGACAGATCAGCCGGACAGAAGATCAACAGGGAAACATTAGATTTAAATGACACTATAGTCCACCCAAATGTATCTAGCAGATATCTATAGAACTTTTCATCCTACACTCTACATTCTTCTCAGTAGTACATGGAACATACTCTAGGATTGACCACATACTAGGCCATAAAGCAAGTTTCAGCAAATTAAAAATAATTGAAATCATACCATGCATCATCTCAGAGCACAGTGGAATAAAGCTGGAAATTAGCAACTCAGGAATCCCTAGAGCATATGAAAACACATGGAGACCAAACAACATGCTCCTCAATGAACAGTGGGTAAAATAAGAAATCAAAAGAGAAATTAAAAACTATCTGGAAGTAAATGAGGATAACAACACAACATATCAAAACTTATGAGATACAGCAAAAGCAGTGTTAAGACGAAAGTTTTTAGCAATAGGTGCCTACGTCAAGAAATCAGAAAGGCACCAAATAAATGAGCTATCAATGCATCTCAAGGATCTAGAAAAACAGCAGCAAACCAGATCCAAAACTAGTAGGAGAAGAGAAATAATTAGAATTAGAAAAGAAATCAATAGAATTGAATCAAAAATTACAAAAAATCACCCAAATGAGGAGCTGGTTTTTTGAAAAAATAAACAAAATTAATCTCCATTGGCCCAACCAGCTAAAAAAAAGAGAGAAAAGACCCAAATCAATAAAATCAGAGATGAAAAATGGAATGTAACAACTGACACCACAGAAATAAAAAGAGTCATCAGAAATAACTACAAAGAGTTGTATGCCAGCAAACAGGGAATTCTATCAGAAATGGACAGATTCCAGGAAACATATAACCTACCTAAATTGCACTATGAAGACATAGAAAACCTAAACAGACCCATAACTGAGACAGAAATTGAATCAGTAATAAAGGCCCTCCCAACAAAGAAAAGCCCAGGACCGCATGGATTCACTGCTGAATTTTACCAGACATTTAAAGAAGAACTAACTCCAATTCTTCTGAAACTATTCAGAACAATTGAAAAAGAGGGAATCCTCCCAAATTCTTTCTATGAAGCCAGCATCACCTTAATTCCTAAACCTGAAAAAGATTCATCAGGGAAAGAGAATTACAGACCAATATCCCTGATGAACACAGATGCAAAAATCCCCAATAAAATTCTGGCCAATAGACTGCAACAACACATCAGAAAGATCATCCACCCAGACCAAGTGGGATTTATCGCTGGTATGCAGGGATGGTTCAATGTTCGCAAATCAATCAATCTAATACACCACATTAACAGACTGCAGAAGAAAAACCATATGATCATCTCAATAGACAGAGAGAAAGCATTTGATAAAATGCAACAAATCTTTTCATGATGAAAACTCTAAGCAAACTGTGTATAGAAGGAACATTCCTCAATACAATCAAAGCAATTTATGAAAAACCCATGGCCAGCATCCTATTGAATGGAGAAAAGTTGGAAGCATTTCCACTGACATCTGGTACCAGACAGGGATACCCACTCTCACCACTGCTATTCAATATAGTTCTGGAAGTTTTAGCCAGAGCCATCAGTGAAGAAAAAAAAATTAAAGGGATACAAATTGGGAAGGAAGAAGTCAAACTATCCCTCTTTGCAGACAATATGATTTTTTTTATTTAGGGGACACAAGAACTCTACTAAGAGACTATTGGAACTCATAGAAGAGTTTGGCAAAGTAGCAGGATATAAAATCAATGCACAAAAATCAACAGCCTTTGTATACACAGGCAATGTCACGGGTGAGAAAGAACTGCTAATTTCAATCCCATTCACATTAGCCACAAAAACAATCAAATACCTTGGAATACACTTAACCATGGATGTTAAAGAACTCTACAATGAGAATTACAAAATCGTAAAGAAAGAAATAGAAGAGGATACCAAAAATGGAAAAATCTTCCATGCTCCTGGATTAGAAGAATCAATATCATCAAAATGTCCATTCTCCCAAAAGCAATTTATAGATTCAATGAGATACCAATAAAAATACTGAAGACATTCTTCTCTGATCTAAAAAATGATGCTGAAATTCATATGGAGACACAGGAGACCTTGAATAGCTAAAGCAATATGTACAACAAAAACAAAGCCAGAGGCATCACAATACCAGATTTCAGGACATACTACAGGACAGTTGTTATCAAAACAGCATGGTACTGGTACAGAAACAGATGGATAGACCAATGGAACAGAATAAAAACACCATAAATCAATCCAAACATCCACAGCCAACTTATATTTGATCAAGGATCTAAAACCAAATCCTGGAGCAAGGACAGTCTATTCAACAAATAGTGTTGAGAAAACTGGATTTCCATGTGCAAAAGCATGAAGCAAGACCCCTACCTTACACCTTACACAAAAATCCACTCAACATGGATTAAAGATCCAAATCTAGTACCTGAAACCATCAAATTATTACAGAACATCAGAGAAACCCTGAAAGATATAGGCATAGGCAACGACTTCTTGAAAAAGACCCCAGAGGCACAGGCAGGCAAAGCCAAAACTAAAAACTGGCATTACATCAAATTGAGAAGTTTCTGTACTGCAAAATAAACAGTCAGGAAAATGAAGAGGCAGCCAACAGAATGGGAAAAAAAATATTTGCAAACTATGCAACAGATAAAGGGTTAATAACCAGAATCTACAAAGAAATCAAGAAACTCCAGAACATGAAAACAAACAACCCACTTAAGAGATGGGCCAAGGACCTCAATACACATTTTTCAAAAGAGGAAATCCAAATGGCCAACAGGCACATGAAAAAATGTTCAGGATCACTAGCAATCACGGAAATGCAAATCAAAACCACAATGAGGTTTCACCTCACCCCGGTTAGAATGACTCACATACAGAAATCTACCAACAACAGATGCTGGAGAGGATGTGGGGGAAAAGGGACACTAACCTACTGTTGGTGGGAATGCAAACTGGTAAAGCCACTATGGAATTCAGTCTGGAGATTCCTCAGAAACCTGAATATAACCCTACCATACAACCCAGCCATCCCACTCCTTGGAATTTACCCAAAGGAAATTAAATTGGCAAATAAAAGAGCCGTCTGCACGTGAATGTTCACTGCAGTTCAATTCACAATAGCTAAGACATGGAATCAACCTAAATGCCATTCAACAGAAGACCAGATAAATAAATTATGGGACATGTACTCCATAGAATACTATACAGAAGTAAAAAAAAAAAAAAAATCCGGTCATTTGCAACAAAAGGAAAGAATCTGGAAAACATCATGCTGAGTGAAATAAGCCAGTCCCAGAGGGACAAATATCATATGTTCTTCCTAATCGGTGACGGCTAACTGAGCACCTAAAAGGAAACATATTGATGTGAAATGAACACTATTAAAAAACAATGTCTTGATCAGCCCTTGTCCTGACTGTCAAGGAACAACTTAATACTTTATTCCTTTTAGTATTTTTTTGTTCTACTTAATACCATTGGTTGAACTTAATTAACACACAATTATTCTTAGGTGTTTAAATTTAACTGAAAGGTCATCCCTGTTAAATATAAGAGTGGCAAAAAGAGAGGGAGGAGATGTACAGTTCAGCACATGCTCAATTGGACTTACCCCTAATGGTAGAGTTAGAAACATGGCAGTTGATTCCAATTCAGTCCCATCAAGGTGACAGGTACCAATGCCATCTCACTAGTCCAAGTGATCAGTTTCAGGTCACAATTGATCATAATGATAGTGTTAAGTGTCAAAGGGATCACATAAACAAGACTAGTGTCTGCTAATACTAACTGATAGAATTAAAAAGGAGAGAACAATCCAACATGGGAAGCGGGATAGACAGCAGACTCATAGAATGGCAGATGTCCTAAACAGCACTCTGGCTTCAGAATCAGTCCTTAAGGCATTCGTATCTAACTAAAAAGCCCATGAGAGTATTTCAGGCATGGAAAGCCAAGACACTCTAGCAAAAAACCAAAATGACCTAAATGAAAGATCTCCACGAGTGAGATCCCAGCGGAAAGAGCAGGCCATCAAAGAAGGAGGTACCTTTCTCTGAAGGGAGGAAAGAACTTCCACTTTGACTATGACCTTGTCTAAATAAGATCGGAATTGGTGATCTCAAGAGGCTTCCATAGCCTTGGCAGCTCATGACAAGAGCCTCGGGTGATTACTGATATCATAAATAAGAGTGTCATTGTTAAATCAACAATAGGAGTCACTGCGCACTTTGATCTTCTGTATATAAAGATAAATTGATCTTCTGTATATAAAGATAATTAAAAATGAATTGTGATGAAAAATGGGATGGGAGGGGGAGTGGGAGATGGGATGATTGCAGGTGGGAGGGAGGTTATGGAGGGAAAATCCACCATAATCCAAAAGTTGTACTTTGGAAATTTATATTTATTAAATAAAACTTAAAAAATAAAATAAAATTAGACTAATTTAATATATTGACTGCAGTTGTTGAGCCCTGTGGAAGTACAATAATGAATGAGTTCCTCATGACCTTATGGTTGAGTAAATGAATTAAGACATGTTAATAACTGCTATATAATTAATAAGTGCTATAAGGAGAAATAAAATATCCAAAGAATCCACTAGGAAATAGATTATTTGTAAGGTGTTTTCTAGGAAGGTTCATTTGAATTAGGAAATTTTGGTCTGTTCCTAAAAGTTTGGGAATATTGGGAAGGAGAAAAACAAAGACTGTTGAGATGGTTCAGGGTTCATCTGTCAGTCTTTTGGGAGCTGACTGAGGAATATCTAGAGAAGACTGTAATCCTAAGTGACTACTGGGTAACAGGATACTTGATGGGACTACAAACAAGCCTGGGATGAGGATACCAGTGCAGTAATCTGTAGTAACAGTGACTCAGCCTCTTACAACATTTAGTTTTGTGTTTTTTTTCACACAGTGTTGATGAGATAAAATAATGCTACAGCTCATAGTTTTGGACTGTTGGCATATGGTATCTGAACTTTTCCAGGGGATGCACTGGCATTTTCTCAGTACATGAATGACAGAATCAAATAAGCAAGTCAGGAAATTAACTCAATAGTGTTCTTTAAAATAAAATTGGAGACAAAATTATTCAAGTTCATCCTTTTAGCAACATTGAGAATTATGTGTGGAAGAGAAGTATGTTATTTTTAACTTCTACTGGGAATTCTATCATTTTCTCTCATCAGGTCACTACCTTTGATCAATCACATGTGAGTGATTTCCTACCTTCTCATCCATATTTCTAAATTATTTAAGTGTAATCCTAAATCCTATTGCTAGGATGCCAAAAAATGAGTTGGCTCAAATAGGTTTTCAGTTTATTTCACACCCAACTAACAGAATCTGCTAGGTGAGTAGAATCAGCTTCAGGATTCATTCTAGGAAATTACATTAGATAGGAAGCTCTATGATCCTACATACTTTCTGTTGTCAAAAGTTTATGTAGAGGTTTTTGTTGATTGATTAGTTGGTTGACAGGGTAAAGAATGGAAAGTTTTGCCATAAAACAAAAATTTTAATGCATTCTTTGCTTCAGATGGAATGGAGTATTTTCAATGACATTTCTGTGATAACCTGCCTTCAAAATCTCTTGGTGAATTCCTGCCTCCTGCTGTTCACACTCATTGGAGTTTGTCTTACTGAATTTGGCTAACTGTAGCAAACATATTACTGTGGAAGGGGTGGTGTAACTTTTTGAGACTGCTATAAAAGACACCTAGGTTCTAATTGTCATCGTTCTGAGGGAAAGCAAGAACATATGATCAGATACATTCATATTCATGACCAGTATCACACAAGTGAGATAATTTACTCTCAAAATGTATTTATTTATTTGAAAGGCAGAGTTACAGGAGGGGCTGGGAGAAGGAGTGGGGGTGAGAAACCGATCCAGAGGGCGAAATGACGAGAGACAGGGGGAGTAGGAGAGGGAGAGAGAGAGAGAGAGAGAGAGATTGTCTATTCTCTGTTTCACTCCAAAAATGACAGCAGTGGCCAGGACTGGACCAGAAAGAAGCCAGGAGCCAAGAACTCCATCCAAATATTGCATATGGATGGCTGGGACCCAAGCACTTGGGTCATCCTCTGCTGCTTTCCCAGGTACATTAACAGGCAGCTGAATTTGGATTGGAGCAGCCATTTCTCAAACCAGCAAACATATGGGATGCTGGTGGCATCACAACCAGCAGCTTAACCCACTACACCACAATGCTGGTTCAAGAAGTGAGATAACTTTTTTTTACTTGCTTAAATGTATTTAAAGGAAAATTTTATCTATTTCATATGTACAGTTTTAAGAGCCTAATGATACTTTCCACCCTACCCTTCTAATTTTTACAATGACATACTTTCAATTTACTTTTCATTCTCTAGCTTAACCCTCCACTAAATAAATAATTCAGCAGAGTACAAGTGAAATATCTTAAAGGCATATTATCCATGCACAGGCAAGTCTTCAGATAACTGCAGAACTGCTGGCATCTTAACTGTATATCATGAGACACTTCCATGCCAGAGCCACCAAGATAAGTCACCAAGATAAGTTTCTACTCCACAGAAACTATTTAAACAAAAAATTTGATTTTTTTACCTGTGGGAATTTTTATTGGGATTGTCTTAAATCTAAAGATCAATTTGCGTAGAAGTGACGTCTTAATATTGAAAAAATACAATCTATGAGCACAGAATACTTCTCAATTTATTTTTTGTTCCTTTTCTCATTGAGGTTTTATAGTTTTAAGCAAAAAATATGGTACATATTTCATTAATTATTCCTACAAATTTTACATGTTTATGTTATTGTAAATGGTGCTGGAATTTTTTTAAGTTGCTAACATATTATGGATATTAATGCTTTGTCAGATAGGTAATTTGTGAATATTTCTTCCATTCTGTTAGATGTCTCTTCATTCTCTTGATCATTTCCTTTGCAAGCAAAGCTTCTGAGCTTGAAATAGTCCCATTTGTTTAGTTTTGCTTTTGTTGCCTGTGCCTTGGGGGTCTTCTCCAAGAAGTCATCTCTTACACCGATGTCTTGGAGTTTTTCCCCTACATTTTCTCCCATCAACTCCACAGTCTCACATCTTAAAGTTAAGTCTTTGATCCATATTGAGTTAATTTTTATATATGGTGAGAAGCATGGATCTAATTTCATTCTTCTATGTATGTTAAGTCCAGTTTTGCCAGAAATATTTGTTGAAGAGACTATCCTTACTCCATTGTATGATCTGAGCACTACTGTTGAAATTCAGTGGGTTGCATGTATGTGGGCTCTCTCTTCTGTTCCACTGATCTAGGTATTGGTTTTTATGCCACTATCATACTGTTTTAATTACTATAGCTTTGTAGTAGGCTTTGAAGTCTGCTGTTGTGATGCTTCCAGCTTGAATTTTCTTGTTCAGGATTGCTTGGCTATTCTAGGTCTTTGTGATTTCATATGAATTTTAGGGTTGCTTTTTCTAGTTTTGTAATGAATGCCATTGGTATTTTGATAGGGATTACATTGAATCTGCAGATTGCTTTAGGTGGTATAGATATTTTAATGATATTGTTTCTTCTGATCCATGAGCAAGATTATCATTCCATTTTTTTTGTGTGTGTGTCCTTGATGATTTCTTTCATCACTGTTTCATAATTTTCTTTGTAGATATTTTTCACTTATTTGGTTTGATTTTTTTGGTGGCTATTGTGAATGGAATTTCTTGATTTCTCTTTCTGTGATTTCACCATTAGCATACAAAAAACTGCTGTTTTGTATGTTTATTTTGTAACCTGCAACTTCACTGAGTTGGTTTATCAATTCTAACGGCTTTTTGGTGAACTGAATAATTGTTATCTATGTTTATGAGGTAGAATGTGATTTTTAATATATGTTTATAATGGTGAATGGTTATGTCAGGTTAATTAACATAACCATTGCTTCATCTTTCCTAGATAAAGAGGAGATATTGATGAAAGAATGCAATGCTTCAGTTACACAAGATAAATACTAATTTAAACTATCAACTTTTTGGGAAATTAGTTATAGAGCAATATTAAACTAATGTCATTCTTAGTACATTAATAGCAATGTTTCTCTTACACCAACATGCATTACATTCTGTTAATCACAACCTTGAAGTTTTCATAACTTTCCCTCAAAATTGTGTTATGTTTTTGTATTCATTCTCATGTGCAGGAATTAACCAGTGAACTTCATAGACCAAACTTGATCCATGTGTGCTACAGAACTGACTGAGGTTCGTTTTGTTTCTTTCTAAGACTGTTACCTAGAAGATCAAAGAGAATCATCAGATTGCAGTGGGGAAGAAATAGTACCCAGTGAAGTGATAGAAACAGCATAATCTCCAACAAGTGCACCCCAGATGCATTATGGCCCAAAAATATGCATGATTATGCAAAAACCCTATAAAACACATCTGAAAAAAGTAGTTTTTACCACTTCCCCTACTCTAAGATTACGATCCCAGTTGACATTACCAGTCACAAAAAATGCTCCACCCCTCCTACTCCCTTCCCTCCACTTCAAACTCAGTGTTGAATGCAGATCAGAAACAAATTTTCAAAATGTAATGGAGTAGAAGAAGTAACAGACTGCCCCTCCCTTTCATTACAGACTTCTTCACTGTAGAGAGTCCAAATTGATGGGGGAGAGAAACGGTAGGTATTTTGGCTTTGGATAAAGTTCCATTACGATTCTGACAGGACAGTATTAATAAACTGCAAGAAAAGAAGGGAGAAAAAAGGCTTCTATATTTTTTCCAATACCAAGGGGAAAATTAGCTCCAATGTATGAATATCTTTGTAAAGGATAGCAGGAAACCAAAATAGAATTGCCTTTTAACCAAATCCCTGAAGTCATATATTTCAGTAGTATAATCATTTGATGGGAAATATACAGAATTGCACAGACCTAAAATAGGCAACAATTTGATTGATGCAATTCTTCCTAAAAATATATGTTAATATAATTTAAATGTAACCAAATTGGAGTTACATATTTTATAAGACAAAATAGATGCTTCTGCTTTCATTTTATTTTGTTTGAAGCTACATACAGTGTAAAATAAGGGTATTTTCCTCAACTTATGAATATAATTAGTTGATAGAATGTGATAACCGGACATTAAAAGCTCTGTAAATTTTTTTCCAGGCACATTCCACTGTGTTGTATTTCTTTATAGTTTTCAATCACATTCTGAGAGGCATGAATGAATGGATTACCTAATTTGCATAATGGAACCGTGGAGGTAAGCATAGCTCTCACACAGGTTATTATGTCAGTAAAGTCAATGTCTCAACTCGTGTTTAAGAGGAGATTCAACTATGCATTTAAATCAAGCATCAGCATATATATATATATATATATATATATATATATATAAATTTCAACCAAGAACATAGAAAGAGTTGAACTAAACTGATTTCTAACCAAAGCAACCCTATATAAATTGATAGGAAGCAAGAAACACATAACACAATATGTTTATTTTAGTTTTTCATTTGTTTTGGAAGACTGATAATAAAAGCTTTGATATTTATCTTTAATGATATAAAATCCAACAATAAAATTTATATTTTCAATCTCTCTATTCTTACTAAAAATGTTATAACTGAGTAACTACAGGGAAATGAATTCATAATTGCTTTCTGTTAAACACATACATTTTAACAACTTTCTCATATAGTCTATGTTAGAAAAGATTTCCTGGGACTGGCACTGTGGCATAGTGGGTAAAGCCATTGCCTGCAGTGCCAGCAAGCAATATGGGTGCTGGTTTGAGTCTCGGCTGCTCCACTTTCGATCCAGCTCTCTGCTATGGCATGGGAAAGCAGTAAAAAGATGGCCCAAGTCCTTGGGCCCCTGCACCCACGTGGGAAGACCCAGAGGAAGCTTCTGGCTCCTGGCTTCAGACTGGCACACCTCCAGCCATTGCGGCCAATTGGGGAGCGTACCAGCAGAATGAAGACCCCTCTCTCTCTCTCTCTCTCTGCCTCTCCTCACTCTGTGTAACTCTGACTTTTAAATAAATAAAATGAATCTTTAAAAAAAATTTCCTTCTGCTAATTGCCCATGTAGTTTATCTTATGAATTAACATCTTAATAATAAAAGAGTTAATAAGCCTAGCTTCCTAAAATTAACATGGGAAATAGAGACTAAAATTAATAAATAGCTGTGTTCTCATACAATATTATTTATTTATTTATTTATTTTATTTGCATGCATTTCATAGATACAACTTTAGGAACATAGTAATTCTTCCCACAATACCTTCTTTCTTACCCACATTCCTATTGTTCTTCCTCTGTCCTGAACCCAGTCTTGTTTTTTATTAACATCTATTTTCATTTAACTTTATATATGGAAGATTAACTCTATTCTAGGTAAAGAGTTCAGCACTTCGCATTAGGGGTAGAAAGAAAGATAAAAGGAGAATGGAAAACAAAAACAAAATAAACAAACAAAAAACATAAAAAAAAATAAAAAGTTGTTCCTCAACATTGCAGACAAGGGCTGTTCAAAGTCATTGCATCTTGATAGTACTTATTAGTAATTTCACTTTGTTTTCTTGAAACTTAATAAAATTTAAAGTGCAACCCAAGAATGATACATCTTTTGTGAGTACTTAGACATAACTATAATTTGTGTGACCTAAGAATATCCTACACTTAATACACTAAAATGAAGTAATTCTTTGAGAACAAGTTTTACTATAAAGTCTCATAATACAACTCTTTGAGGAAACAGGTCCTGTATGGGAAGTTAGTGCACAGTGACTCCTACTGTTTATTTAACAATTAGCACTCTTATGTATGATGTCAGTGATCACCAAAGCTCTTCACATTAGCTGCCCAGGCTTTGGAGCCTTCTGGATCCATAAACTCCTTTAGTATTTCGATAAGGCCATAAGCAAAGTGGAAGGTCTCTCCTCCGTTCAGAGGAAAGTACATCCTATTTTGGTGGTCACTTCTTTCCATTGGGGTCTCACCCACAGGGATCCTTCATGTAAAACATTTTTTGCCATAGTGTCTTGGCTTTCCATTTCTGAAATGCTCCCCTGGGCTTTTCAGCCAAACCAGAATGCCTTAACGGTTGATTCCGAGGTCAGAGTTCTACTTAAGGCAATTTTCATATAATATTTAGTTAAAAAAACAATGACTTTTAACACCAAAAATGCACTATGTTATTTAATCATGAGTAATTTACTTAAGAACCATGCTTTATGGGCCAGCATTGTGGCATAACTGGTAAAGCCACCACCTGCAACACCAGCTTCCTATATTGGTGCCTGTTCGAGTCCCTGCTACCCTGCTTCTAAATCCAGCTCACTGCTTATGGTCTGCTAGAGCAGCAGAAGATGGCCTAAGTGTTTGCTATTTTGCCACCCATGTGGGGGATCTAGAAGAAGCTCCTGGCTCCTGGTTTTGTCTAGTCCAGCCTTGGCTTTTCTGGCCATTTTGGGAGTGAATCAGCAGATGAAATTCCTTTTCTCTGGGTCTCTCACTATCTCTCTTTCTGAAACTCTTCCCTTCAAATAAACAGAATTAATTTTATTGAATTATTTAATTTTAATAGATAAAATTAATTTTTATAAGAAAAAGAACAATTCTTTCAAACTTGCAAACAAATACAGAATCATAAAATGAAAGAGGCAGAAAAGTCTTTAAACATCACTGAACTCAATCCTTTTCTTTAGGAGAGAAGACCCAAAACGCAGACTGATTTTCCAACAACAGAGGATAACTGATTTGACTGACAGCATTTATCAAACAAAGATAAAATTCTTACAATTTATGTATATTTTAAAAACCTCAAAGTTCTTTGCATTTTTTTGATGATTGTGAAGCCAGTATCTGGAATAACTCACACCAGCTTTACTTGACTTCCCAGTGAAGTGAAAATCAAGTCTCCTTTTGTTTGATTTGTTTCATTTACTCTTTTCTAACTTTTTCTGAAGAAAATTAACAGGGAATAACATGTTGCTTCCCCAGAATTCCATGTCTTGATGTTTCTTTATTTTCCTTTTCACCAAATGAGAACAATGTTCATAAACAAGTACGATAACTAGCTGCCAGGTGCTCCCAGCGAATTCTCATTATCCTCCTTTGATGTACAGCAAAGTTTCTGAGTTAGAAATGACTCTTCACATCCAGATTCTCCCCAGTTTTTCATGCTCCCTTGTAAATACAACATGATTCTTCAAGGTTATTTTTACCTTAAATAACATAAACCTTGACAAGGGCCAATGTTATGATGACAGAATAGATTAAGCAGCTTCTTGCATCACTGGCACCCCATGTCAGAGTGTGGTTTTGGGGTCCCAAATGCTCTGTCTTCAATACAGTTTCCTGCTAATGTACCTGGAAAAGAGGTGGATCATGGCCCAAGTGCTAAGGTCCTTGTCACCCACATGGGAGACCTGGATGGAGTTCCTGGTTCCTGGTTTAAGCCTTGCCCAGTACTGGTTGTTGCTGCAGTACTTTAGAAGTAAACCAGCAGATGGAAGATTTTCTTTCTCTCTCTCTCTCTCTCTCTCTCTCTCTTTCTCTTTCTCTCTTTCTCTTTCTCTCCTTCTCTCTCTCTCCGCTTTTTTGACAAATAAATCCTTACATAAGTAAACATATCTATGTACCTTGCTCTATAACATAAGATGCAAATAACTAAATGCAATGGTGATTTTCTTGGCTATTCTCAAATTTAAATAATCCAAACTTTATATCCAGTTATAAAAGCATTTTCAATGCATTATATGCTGTACTTTAGAATGAAACAAAGTTGAATGTGTTCTGATTCTAATCCTGGTCCTAAAAAATAACTTGCTGAAAATGTGGAGATTTGAGTTGCCTAGAAGGTAGTCTACCACACCATCCACTTTAGATAATACAAGCTCTCATGTGTTACCTCACCTAGTTAAAATGGCTATTTCCCTCAAAAATAAAAAAATAGATGCTGACAAGGATGTAGAGAAAAAGATAACCCCAATACACTGTGGGAATGAAACTGGTACAAATGTTTCTGGAACAGTGGTTTTTATTTGTGTTTCCCTGATGGCTAATGATCCTGAGCACTTTTTTTCATTTCTGTTTGACATTTGTATTTCCTCTTTTTTCAAAATTCCTGTTCACAAACTTAAGATTATTTGTTAACTGGGCTGTTCGTTTTGTTGTTGTTGAATTTCTTGAGTTTCTTTTTTTATGTATTCTGTATATTAATCTGTCATCAGATGAACAGTTTGAAAATGTTTTCTCTGATTCTGTTGATTATTTCTTCACTTTGTTGATTGCTTTCTGTGCAAAGATTCTTAGTTTTATGTAATCCCATTTCCCCAATTTTTGTTTTTATTTCCTGTGCTTCTGAAGTGTTAGCTAAGATGTTTTGCCTAGACCAATGTCTTGCCATGTATTCCTTATGTTTTCCTCTAGCAATTTGATGGTTTCAGGTCTTAGGCTTAGATCTTTGCTCCATTATGTGTTGATTTTTGTATACAGTGTGAGGTAGGGGTCTTGTTTTAAACTTCAGCATGTGGAAATCCAATTTTGCAATCATCATTTGTTAAAGAGACTGTCCTTTCTCCAAAGAGTGGTTTTAGCTCATCTGTCAAAGATTAGTTGATTATAGATGCACGGATTAAATTCTAGGGTTTCTATTCTGTTCTATTGGATTACATGTCTATATTTGTGGCAGTATCAGGCTGTTTTGATGATAGTACCCCTGTAGTGTGTCTTAAAATCTGGTATTGTGATGCCACTGGTTTTGTCTTTATTGCTTATGATTGCTTTGGCTATTGTGAGTCTTTTGGGTTTCCATATGAATTTTAGCATTTTTTTTCCTGGATCTGTGAAGAATATAGCCAGTATTTTGATTGGAATCACATAGAATCTAAAAATTGCTTTAGGTAGTATGGATATTTTAATGATATTAATTCTTCCAATCACTCTCCCCTTCTTCATAGCCCAATATAAATGGGCTATGGGGTTCCTTTGGTGAGTCATATTGCCTGCCTTGTTCATCTTTCTTGTATTTCTATGTTGGAATTTTGCATCTGGGGGATCAGTTGCTTTATCTCCTCTAGGGGATTTATTTTTTTTAATTGAATGCCTTTTTCTTGGAAATTTGCCTCTCTGGGTTAGTGGATTGCCTGAGACTTGCATGGAGTTCCAAGTGCATGTGCTAGTCAGGGAATTCTGGACACTATTTGTGGGTAAATTAATTATCCAGAGTAATACTCAAGTTGGATGTGATGTATTACATCTAATTACAGTCATTAGGGAAAGGAGATGTTGGATGCAGCTAAGGAATTTGCAATCTCACCTTTCCTCTGTGCCAAGAGGAACCAACTGATTCACAGCCTAGTGTGAGGTCACAGTGTCTGTGCACACCATCCACCCATGCAAACACATGAACCATAGAGAACACCAACCTGATTCATGATGTATCCACAGAGCCTTCCACATGATACGTCACTAGCATGCAGGGAACTCTGACCTTTTGGATCAGACTACACTGGTGCACAGGAACTTAGCCACAATCCATGTTCCTCTCAGATCCATGGCCTATGCCCTGAACTCTCACAGTCACAGGTGCAGAGGAGTATGATCACACTGCAAGCTCAATCATCCTGGCATGAGTTGCATGACATTCTGAAAGAACACAGATCTACTGAAGTTTCACCTCAGCAAATTGAGACTGTGCTTTGGTCAGGCTAGGGGAGAGAAGCAGCATGGTCTCCACTGAAAGAGTAAAGTAACTCCTCAACTTCCACCAGTTCCCCAGGGCATTCTCAAAATCAGACCTGCTGTGTAGGATGTGGCAGCCTCCTCTCATTTTGACTGAGAAGACAGCATTCCCAGGCAGGCGCCACCAGTGTATAGTATAGTCAGTATGACTTCTTGGCATTTAATCATCTTGAATATTCAAAAATTTTTTTTTTCAAAAAAAAAGAGCAGCATAGCAGTGGCCTAAATATCACTAAGAGTATTATCCTAGTTTTCCTACACTTTATTTATGTGTTCAGTTCTCAGAGTAGTCTTCCAGTGTTTTTGGTTCTAAGCCTTCTTATCACTTATAGTGAGGGATAAATACAAGTCAAGATTATTACAATTCACACTTGATGTTTCACAAATATTTAAATGAACACATACATTGACACCAACAGCAGCATACCTGAAGTCACATTCATTTTTGACCTTTAATATGATAATATGACTCAAAAAAATTCTTGCTTAAGTTTCAGTACTGTAATGTTCTTCTGATTTCTGTATAACTCCATGAATGATTCTATTACAAACTAATTTTTGTTCACAGAAAGGAGATTCAGGTAAACAGGACTCAAGTGATGCTTCAGTAATAACTATTGAAATATAAGCCAATAAATTAAACTCTTGACCTTACTTTTTGGCATTGAAAATATCTTCTACAAGTACAATTAGTAAAGTTAATTTCATAATTATACACTATTTTAAACCTAACAGAGTCACTATGGATGAGCAAGACTATTTTAAAACAAGTGTTTGAAAACATGAAGTACTTTGCTGTAGTAACTGCTATAATAAGAAGAGTTTATTATGTATTTTGAAATCATTCAGACTAGAATATCTGTCTTACTACTTGTTGTTCATCTTATCTGTCAAGCTTTTGTTGACATATTGGATACTGTTTCCCTTCAGTGAACTGTAAATTAATGTTGCAACCAAGATGATCTGCAGCTTTAAGCTATTCAAAAGAAAATATGGCTGACCCATTTAAGATCTTTGGAAGATATTTTTTAAAAGTTATCTCACAGTTCTCTTTTAATATAGATCAGTGTCAGGTGAACTCTTTGACCTTAGAAAACTGGTAACCTCCCACCAGTAAAATGGAAAAAAAAAACCTTTTATGTATCTGATATTAGGAGGTCCTGATGGATAAAAATAAGATTATACCCATCAAAGCATTTTAGAAATATGCATTCTTTGTACCTCTCACATACTATTAGATAAAAGAATCATATTGTAATCTTATAAAGTAAACTAGGCTATGTTATCCTGTGGTCAAAAGCCTTCAAGCTCCTGTAACCTCTCAAATTCAAGTCATATTCCTCAATCTGGCATTTAATATCCTGCAGTAGGCAGTTACAAGTTATTCTCCAGATATGTACTATCTCCTGTGCAAATGATCAACTGCATCTATCATGATTATTTCAATGATATATCTCAAGATTTGACCCTGTAGAATATTGTTTTCATTGTCATCCCTTCATCCTGGAATACGTCACCCATTCCAACTCAAAAGCTGTTTTATGGTTTGAACAAGTTATTGCTCCCAATATTACATAGTTGTTTAAAGTTTAAACCCTGAAGTCTTTAGTATTTAAAAACATAAGTGTTTATTTATTTGAACAGGTGCAAGAGAAAGACATCTGTCACCTTGTTTTCTCCTTTTCAAATTGTTGCAACAGCCAAGCATGGACCGCACAGAAACAGGAGCCAGGAACTCCTTCCTGGTGTCTCATGTGGGTGTTGGGGCATCCACATCCCATTGCCTTCCCTACCTTATTAGCAGGAAATTCCAATTGGAAGAGGAGCAGAAGAGACTTGAACCAGCAGTCCAATATGCCATGGTGGCTTCACAATCAGTAGTTTAGCCCACTGTGTCACTATGCTGGGCCCCCAAAGCGCTACATTTATTATATTAACAGAGTGGAAACTGAATCCAGTTACAGTGTTTAGGAGGTAGACATAATGGAAGATACTGAGGTTGTTTGCCTTTGGAAGGTAGTTATTGCAAAAGTGTTGTTTATGAAAATGTGAACCTGGCCCAGTTTCTCTCCATGTTTGCTGGTCCACCATGTGATCATTTGTCTGTACAAATTACATCTTCAGTCTCCTCGGGCTTCACCAAAGCATCACATACAATCTTGGACTATGAATATCTAAAACCACAAACCAAAGTAAATCTTATTCTTATTTGCTATAGTAATAAAAAGCTAATACAAGTAGCTACTTCATTCTCAGTTGCATTACTAAGATTTATTTAAAGTATAGGCATATAGGCAGAATCAAATTTTTATTACTAAGACTAATCAGTCAAATATTATACCTACCTGTGAATGTACCTTTATGATCAGGTTCCATAATGTCAAATAACATTTCAATTAAGATGATTTTTCTTCTAAATAAAATAATATTTTCATGATAATAATTATTATTTTTGAAAGAAAAAAAGAAAAAATCTTAAGGAAACTGTAATCTGTGATTGAACAGCTGATACTGTGAGTTTAATATCTAGTGAACATTCTATTACATGTGAGTTTTTTTTTTTATTTTTTTTTATTTTTGACAGGCAGAGTGGACAGTGAGAGAGAGAGACAGAGAGAGAAAGGTCTTCCTTTGCCGTTGGTTCACCCTACAATGGCCGCCGCTGCAGCCGGCGCACCGCGCTGATCCGATGGCAGGAGCCAGGATCCAGGTGCTTTTCCTGGTCTCCCATGGGGTGCAGGGCCCAAGCACCTGGGTCATCCTCCACTGCACTCCCTGGCCATAGCAGAGAGCTGGCCTGGAAGAGGGGCAACCGGGACAGAATCCGGCGCCCCGACCAGGACTAGAACCCGGTGTGCCGGCGCCGCAAGGTGGAGGATTAGCCTATTGAGCCACGGCGCCGGCTTACATGTGAGTATTTTAAGCAATAAATCTACTCAATGTGTGAGGGACCCAGGAAACAGTTACTTAAATTATTACCTACAGTCAGGGCTGGCAGTGCTATGATGTAGAGGGTAAAGCCGCTGCCTGCAGTGCCGACATCTCATATGGGCGCCGTTTTGAGACTTGGCTGTTCCACTTTCAACCCTGGGAAAGCAGTAGAGAATGGCCCAAGTTCTTGGGCCCCTGCACCCACATGGGAGATCTGGAAGAAGCTCCTGGCTCCTGGCTTTGGATTGGCACAGCTCTGGCCGTTGCAGCCATCCGGGTAGTGAACCAGCAGATGAAAGACCTCTCTCTCTCTCTCTATCTCTATCTCTCTCTATCTGCCTCTTCTGTCTATAACTGTGAATTTCAAGTAAAAATAAATAAATCTTTTAAAAAATTAATACCTACATCTTCTGGAATTAAATATCTAATGATGATGACATTTTGGTTGACAAGAGTACATACATTATTATAAATAGCAATGACCAGAGTAGATTTTTGACTGTGTCTCAATGAACTAAAGAGATTAAATGAATAAATGTTTAAGGGATTAAGATTACATTCTAACAGTTAAGGATTCTTCTTTTATTTTCAGATTTAATTATTTGAAAGTCAGAGTTACAGAGACAGAGAGGGAGAGACAGAAAGAGATTTTCCACCTGCTGGTTCACTCCCCAGATAGCTGCAAAGGTGAGGGCAGAAGCCAAGAGTTGGGAGCTTTTCTCAGGTTAAGGGATTGTGTTCTTGGTTTGCAACTTTGGCTCTGGCTCTGACACTGATTCTAATGACTTTGGGGGCATCAGAGCAGTGAACCAGTGAGTGGGGCACTCTCCCCCTTCTCTTGTTCTGTGTGTGTGTTTGGTGGGGGTGAGTCAGTGTGTGCTTCCCTGTCTCTCTGTCTTTCAAATATATATTTTCAACACAAATGCTTAAAATTTGGTGTTTTTAATTCTCAAGTGACAGTCTGGTCAAAGAAGCAGCAAATGTCCACCACTGCTTCCAAAGGCCATTTAATCTCTTTAAGTCTGACTCATATTTATTTAAAAAACTTGAATAATGCTGATGTCATAACTTGGTTTCATAGCCTTATCAATTCTCTCACAAGAAAGTTGGGGCAGTGAATAGTAGAATTTTTCCACTGATACTGCAAATAAAAAGAAAAATCAGAGTATCTGAAATCTCCAACCTCAATGAACTTTCCTTATCACCGAGTGTTAATTTTATCAGGATTCTGAATGACCCTGAATTATCTAAAAACCCTATAAATAACCTGAGGTATTAATGTTACCTTAAAAGTCTTACCTAATTTTCATGCTCCATCAGACCTACAACTATGTTTGAGTCCCCATGCAAAAGAGAAAAGTAAAATTAAGAAAAATCGACAGGGAAAATCTTACCAAATAAGTCAGAAGAATTATGTGGTGAGGAGTATGGAAGGCTTTAAAGCTAAGGATAAAGGTGCATTTTTTTAAGATCAAATTAAATTAATGGCTTTGATTCTTTTTCCAAATAATTTATACTCAACAATCTCTCAAAAATCTTTTAATTATTAATATGGTTGTTTGAAACCTAGCCTCAATGGGCAGTAACTTTAAATAAAATTGATTCCAAAAAACCTGATTGCAGGAAATGTGGAATGAATTTAGCATACCCAACCTACTTTATTATTTTTTGGCAGACAGTAACCACATTCCCTTTACCATGTATATTAGTTTTTTAGGACTGCTATAACAAAGTACCATTAGCTAGGTTGTTAAAATTACAGGGTTGTATGTACTCACAGTTCTGGAGGCCAGAATAATCATGCCCTCAGCAGGGTTATGCACCCTCTGAAATTAGCAGAAGATTCTTCCATATCACTTCCAATTTCTGATAGCCCCAGGCCTGTCTTGGCTTGTAGTGACATCACACCGATCTCTCTCTCTTCCTGTGAGTGTCTTTCCACCATTTCTATTTCCAAATGCCCCCCTTCTTAAAATGACAGCACTCACATGGATTAACAACCTCATTTCAACTTGATCACATCACTAAAGATCTTATTTCCAATAAGGTTACATTCAGATCAACTTTTTTGGGGAAAATTTATCCGTAACAATCTGTCTTTCAGAATCTCCAAAATGCACATGCTCCTCATGGGAAAAATATGTTAGCCTTATCCTAACATCCCCCAGATTTTTAAGTTATTTCAACATCAGTTTCAAATTCAAAATCTCAACTACATATAACCAAATAAGTGTCAAATCTCATATTCCATACCAACTAAATTGGGTATAGATAAGATTCTGAGTATAATCAGCCTAGAGGATAAATGCCTCTCCAATTGTGAACCTGTGAAACGAAATAATGTGACTGTTTTGCAAAATAAAGTGGTAGGACAAGCATAAGATAGACATTCCTATTCCAAAGGGGAAAAAATAGCTAGAAAGATAAAAGGGATCCTGCACCCCACATACATCTAAAATCCGTCATCCAGTGGCTCTGTTCTCTACCGGCTGTCCACTGGGAGATGGCCTTACGTTCTCAGTCCAACGGGCAGCAACCTTGCTCTCTTGGTCCAAGGACGCCATGTCACCGCAGGATTCTGTGTCTGTACCATTTCCTTCTGAGTCATTCCATCTTATCTATGTCCAGTTCAGGCTAGGCCGGTTGTGCCATTTTTCTCAAAGCATAAAATTCTCAAACTATTATCTTTTTGTAATTCGTAGCGGTTTAAACCATCTAACAAGCATTTCTTCCGCAGATCTTTCCTACATAACCACCTCTCTATTTCTGCCATCTAAGATTATTTACTGGACCCAAGGGACACATGTCTAATCTCTAACAAATGTCTTCCAATATCACACTTTGCCCAGTTTCTATAGCACAAAGTATGTGAATACGATGAGAATGTTCCAAATCTTCAGATTCTAATCAAAATTGTATCCGTTTCTCTCACGATTTAGTAGCAACAAGAACGGTAACTACTTTCTTCAAGATCTCTGTAAAGAGGCCATTCACCCTTCCGAACTGCAGGCAGGCACCATGGAGGCCTACGAGCGGGTCCAAAGGCGTCCCTTGAAGCTTAAAGGTATTGTAGAGTTCTGCCGCTACCAAGAGGAAGAAGAAAACGGACAAAGACACGGCAAACCTTCTAGGAGCAATGGGAGAAGATGCAGAAGTGGCAAATGTCTCGGAACCTGAAGAAAGCGACCGAAACACACAACGGAAGAGTGGACGACTGCAACTGCGACGTGGAAATGCTCCCGGAGCACTGCATGCCCAAATTCAGACAAAGTACCCCGCGACCCCGCGTGGCGAGCCCTGGAGGGGCCTTTGCTCCCTTTGGTATTCCTGCGACACCCTCTCACCAGTGCCCTCGAGTCTCGTGCCCAGCCTGTGCTTCTCGAAGCAGCGTCCCTCGTCCAAGAAATTGATTAAAATGAGAGAGGCTGTCCTCTCAGGCGAATGGGGTTTCTCGGCAGCATGTAGATTCAGATGAACCGTTGTAGTCTGGCCCGAGAAGCACCGCGTTTATGCAGAGGTTAAGGTCCATTCTGGGTGAGCGCCATGCCAAAGCCCTTGCTCCCCCTTGAGCGCCGCGGAACACTGAGGCCAGCAGCCTTCTCTGCCCAGGTGAGACAGACGCCTGAGGAGAAAGAGCTATAGCCAGCATAGGCGCCCTTCCAGGCTCCCTGTGGCTTGCGCGTTCCACAAGGGCTCTGGAGAAGTCGCTCTCAGCTTCAGGGCCCTCCAACTCTCTGCTCTGCCGCTGGCCGGAGAGGGAACTTGGGCAGCAAAACACCACTTCCGGTGAGCCAGGAGATCGCGCCTCATCCCTCTCTGAGCGAGTGACCAGCATGCAGCCCCTCCCCGCAACACCCTTCTTCCCGCATGCCTAATAGGTATTGACCGCCAAGGCAGACATTGCTAATCAATCACAATGTTCACAATGAAAGCCAGACAGCCTTAGAACTCACCCTGGAATGCGGAGTGCATGGATTCGGAGTCAGCCCTTAAGAGGGATCCCGGTGCGCGTTCCTGGCCTAAGGACACCTCAGGGGTGAGCCCCAGCACAGAGGGACAGGGATGCAGTCATCCTGGGGGGCCCGGGTACAAGAGCTGGAATGCTGGGTTCTCTGGGTTGTACGTGTTGAGATGAGCATCAACCTGTGAAGGCAAATGGCAGTCTCCAAATGGCAGATCTGAAACAGTAATTTGGAAGGGAGAGGCAAACACTGGGCTGGGGCCTGTACTATGTAAACCCACAGAAAAAAGCAAAAACAATTTATTTTAAAAAATCTCTTTAGGAGTAGTTTATTGATTACAATGTCCACTTTTTACTCAAAAGAATGTGGTGCAGCCAAATTGTTTGCCTCTTTATAACAAGGATCACCTTTCCCCCAGTGACCAGTAAAATGTTCTTTTTTTCTGAAACCTCATCAGAAGAACCTTTGCTATTCTCTTCTATTTATTTATTTATTTATTTATTTATTTTTGTTTTGACAGGCAGAGTGGACAGTGAGAGAGAGAGAGAGAGAGAAAGGTCTTCCTTTTCCGTTGGTTCACCCCGCACCACGCCAATCCGAAGCCAGGAGCCAGGTGCTTCTCCTGGTCTCCCATAGGGTGCAAGGACTTGGGCCATCCTCCACTGCACTCCAGGGCCACAGCAGAGAGCTGGCCTGGAAGAGGGGCAACTGGGACAGAATCCGGCGCCCCGACCGGGATTGGAACCCAGTGTGCCGGCGCCGCAGGCGGAGGATTAGCCTAGTGAGCCATGGCGCCGGCCTGCTATTCCCTTTTAAACAGCATTTTGTTCAGGACAATCTAAGTATTCCATAATATGATGATAGCTTCCTCTACAGTGTTCCTCATCAAGACGTATTCTGAGCAAAAGACCCGGCAAAAATGCCACAGTTAGATATTATGTCTTCCTGTTAGCCTTGCATAGAAACAGAAGATTCTAGTTAAAATTATGTTAAAATTTTTCATGTAATCGTGAATATCTTCAAATATTTTAATTGCTATTCATCACTTTTCATTTTTTGTCATTTTGGAATTCCTAGGTTATTTTTCTAGGTTCCATTTATGGTCCATTCGCTAGTTTAGTTTAAAGCTTAATCCATCAATTAAGTTGTCAACAATCATAATTTTATTGCTAGAAGTGTATAAATAAATGTATTTGTAATAGGCTTTTGTCTATGCTTTCATATGCAGAATTTAATTATTATTCCTTTTCCAGATACTGACTTTTTTTGTCAAATTTTCTTTTGTAGTATGAGCAATTTGGATGTTGAGAAGTTTGCTTTGTTTACAAACCTTTCCAAACACTCTGCATAACTGCATGTGATAACAGGAGGTTAGAATGACCTCAGTCATTGTAAATTAGTGGAAACATGATTTAATTGAATATAAAAATTCATTTATAATTGCTCTTTTCACAAGATATATGTAATGTTTCTGACCCAATATTAAAATGCAAACAATATAAGGTATTTGATTAATTATATATAAATATTTTATTTATGCCACATGTGTGTTTTAGCATCTTTTGTTGAATTATTGTTGAGTGCAACATTCTAGATTAATCTCCTTTTTTATGATTTATTTTATTTATTTGAAAGAGTTACAGAGAGATGGAGAGACAGAGAAAGGTAACTTCTATCTGCTGTTTTACCTCCCAGATGGCTGCCTATCCCTGGATAAGCCAGGCCAAAGCCAGGATCCAGGAGCTTCTTCTGGGTCTCCCAAATAGGTACAGAGGCCCACATTCTTGGGCAATCTTCGTTTGCTTTTCCCAGGCCATCAGCAGGGAGCTGGATCAGAAGCAGAGCACAAAGGACAGGAACCATTGCCCATGTGGTATGTCAGCTTTGCATGTGGAGACTTTAAAGCTATGCCACAAGGCTGGGACCAAAAAAATCCTTTTTAATTGTGTTACCAAGGGCTGGCACTGTGGTGCAGCAGGTTAAGTCACTGCCTGCAGCACCAGTATCCCATAAGGACTCCACTTGCCATTCAGCTTCCAGCTTCCTGTTAGTGCACCTGGGAAAGCAGCAGAAAATGGCCCAAGTCCTTGGGCCCCTGTCACTATGTGGGAGACCTAGAAGAAGCCCCCAGCCCTTGACTTTAGCCTGACCCAGTCCTGGTCTTATGTGTTTGAAAAGTGGATAGAAGTAGAAGATCTCTCTCTTTCTCTCTCTCTCTCTTTCTCTCTCTCTCTCTCTCTCTCTCTCTCTCTCTCTGTGTGTCTCCCTCCTTCTTTATCTTTGTAACTCTGCCTTTTAAATAAACACACAAATAAACCTTAAGTTGTGTGGTCAAATTTACATGTGTTTTTTCCTGGGTGCACTCAACCTAAAAATATTTTTTATAATTAAGTTGAAAACTACCCGATGTGTCAATTCGGAGTTGTGTTATTTGAGATTTTGTTAGAGTCATAATCATTTAAACTCCTTATATTGTTCACATATACTTATTTATCAATATATAACTCTCCTCTATCAATAATTTATTTGATTTCACTCAGTGTAATATCAGTAGTGGTATGACAGCATTTTTTAAAGATTTATCTATTTATTTGAAAGTCAGAGTTACACAGAGAGAGAAAGAGAGGCAGAGAGAGAGGTCTTCCTTCTGTTGGTTCACTCCCCAAATGGCTGCAACAGTCACAGCTGTGCTGATTTGAAGCCAGGAGCCAGGAGCTTCTTCCAGGTCTCTCATGAAGGTGCATAGGCCCAAGGACTTGGGCCTTCTTCCACTGTTTTCCCAGGCCACAGCAGACAGCTGGATCAGAAGTGGAGCAGCTGGGATGCCGGCATTGCAGGCAGCAGCTATGCCTGCTATGCCACAGCACTGGCTCCAACACATGTTTTATATTTGCTTCTTACTCATATTTTTGTAATTTCTATTACTCTAGTTTCAATATTTTATCTTAAATATTACATACATCTTCTGTAAACACTTTGGAACTGCATATTCAATTTCAGAAAACCCCTCTTATAACTGGTAAGAATAGTCTATTATTGCTAAATATACTCACTGTTATATTTAATTTATATATAAATTAATTTTTCTCTACTATATTTTTAATTTTCTGTATTCAACATTGCTATGCATCTTATCTTTTTCTTAGCTTATTTTTATTTCATTTACACATTTTAGTACTTATACTTAAAGCCCTTTTAAGCAATAAATATTTGAACACTTCACCCAATTAAATTTTATTCTAATTTATATCCTGCTTTGAAATTTAGTTGTGTTTCATTTACATGCACATTTTCACTTATTCAGTATTTCTTCTTCTGTATAAAATCTGAGATAATTCTTGTTTCCACTAATAAATTATTTCTCAGTGCATGCCTCTTGACAAATAAACTTTCTCAATATTTTATTTGTAAACTTTTTTCATGTTTATGCTAATCAACATGATTTGATAAGTGTACTCTGTATATATGTTAATGTATTGCAGTGCACCCTTCAAAATGTGCTATTTAATGCTAATAGCAATTTTTTTAAAAAATGCCTTACAAAACATTTTTAAAAGAGTTTACAAAATTAAAAAAAAGGAGTGGGACCCACATTGCTAAGCAATAAATTATCTTTTAAATTGTTTGAAAATGTTCCATCATCTTCTATTATAAGTTGTTGCTCTTTTAGTGTCTGGAAACACTGTGATATCATTTATTTTTAAATAATTTATCCTGTGTGACTATTTTTAAAATAACTTTATTTGAGATACTGCAGTTTCAAGATTATGTGTTCAGGTTTGAGTTAATTTCTATTTATCCTGCAATTTATTGTTTTTATAGATCTATAAATTCATAATTTTGTTAATTTAGAAAATTTTTATTAATCTAATTTTGCATTAAATTATGTTTAAATTTCTAATGTAATCCTTAATGTCTTTTACTTTTCTATCATTTATTTTTCACTTTATTGCCTCCTTTGGAGCTCCTGTACTTCTTTAATTTATTGGGTTTTTCCAGTAGTTAAAACACTCTTGAGGTGTTTCTGTTTTGAAATTAAACTGATGGGGGGCCCGGCGCTATGACTCACTTGGTTAATCCTCTGCCTGCAGCACCCGCATCCCATATGGGGGTCGGGTTCTAGTCCTATTTGCTCCTCTTCCAGTCCAGCTCTCTGCTGTGACCCAGGGAGGGGCAGTGGAGGATGGCCCAAGTGCTTGGGCCCTGCACCCGTATGGGAGACCAGGAGGCACCTCCTGGTTCCTGGCTTCGAATCAGTGCAGCACCGGCCGTGGTGGCCATTTGGGGAGTCAACCAACAGAAGGAAGACCTTTCTCTCTGTCTCTCTCTCGCGCTCGCTGTCTATAACTCTACCTGTCAAATAAAAAAAAGAAAAAAAAATTAAACTGATGAATTAGGTTTTCAGCAACAATTTTTATTGCTAAAACTATATGCATATGTGTAAATATAGGATACATACTACATACTTATGTCCGTGCATATATATGTATATATGTGTGTGTGTGTGTGTTGAATTATAATGGGTTTTGTTGATTATTCATTTTTGAAATAGAGTATTTTATTTTCAAAGCAGCCTATACTTATACACTCTGTATTGTTTATCTAATATTTCCAGGAAATACACACAGAGGGGATTTGCGTTATTGCTTTTTTATTGAATCTAGTCACTTGCTTTTTCATAAGTTCAATTCTCTTTGTTTGAGAGCTCTATGTTTAGCCTTAATTGGAGACACCTAGGGAAATTGAATTGGGGTTTGGAGATGCTTTCTTCCACAGTGATTAGTTTCTGCCACTTATGATTTGTAGCAAGAGTCACCTGTCAGGGGAACACTTCAGAGACTCCATAAAGATCTGAGCTCAACACAAAGTACATGCTGTCTTTTACAACTTTGAGGATGACCCAGTAATACACTGCCATAGCAGTTTCCGTATTTGTCTTTAGGAATCCCCTCCTCTCTTGAAAACGGATTCATTCTGTGTGCCCAGGGCCCCACCTTCTCTTCTCTTCAGTCTCATTTTAGAACTGACAAGGATAATTATCATAAAAAGAAAAGTCCTTACCCACCTTATACAAGATAAGTAGTGTCTCAGATAGTCTTCCTATTCCAGGGTGCAATTTTCTGCAGAACAGGGCCTTGAGGGCCTGAGTTGACTGATATAGGGAGAGCAGAGTTTGCTGTTTTTCTTTGTCCACATATTCTTAGCCCCTTGGTAATCTCATCCACGTCATTTCATGGCTATAATATGCTGATGATCTTCAATTTTGCAATTGCAATCCTAACCATTCCCCTTATTTCCAAGGTCATATTTTTAATAGCCTACAAACATCACTATATAAATAAGTGCAAAATATAAATTTGTATATATTTATCTGTAAATACTAATAAAACACTAAAACTCAGCCCATGATCTTTTACCCTTCCCCATCCAAAAACCAAAAAAAAAAAAAAAACCTGGTTAAACCAAAATCTCCCATCCATACCACCTCATACTCTTCTTTCTTATATCCATAACATTCAATTAATATTTTCTGTCACACCCAACACTCAATTCTGTTTAACTCAAATAACATCTTTTAACTTATCTAAACAACATCATCTCTCTACTGCTTTATTAAAAGCCTTCCATTCGGTTTTTCCATTTCATCTCTGATATGTTTTCAGTGTATCCAATAGCTTCTTTTTTATACACAGTAAAAAATAATAGTCATCAAATAACATTCATTATCTCAGTCCAATTCTCTATATATCCTCATGCTCAACTACTTTATTAGTGTCAATGTACTAGTACCTTTATAAATTCTCAAATATCCTAGAATCTTCATAATCTCACTCTGACCTGTCTTTATTTTTAGGATTTATTTTATTTTATTTATTGGAAAGATTGACAGAGAAAGAAGGAGAGATAGGGACAGAGGAAGAGAAAGGGAAAGAGCGAATGAGAGAGAGAATCTTTCATTTACCAGTTCACCCCTCATATGGGCACAACAGCACGGGCTGAGCTAGGTGGAAGCTGGGAGCTGCAAGTCCACCTGGGTCTATTTGGGCCAGCTTCCACAGCTTTCCCAGACACACAAGCAGGAAACCGGATTGGCAGCAGGGTAGCTGGAACTCACAGCACTCTGACACAGGATGGCAGTTTCTTAGCAGCAGCTTAACCCTCTGCACAAGGATGCTGGCCCCCTCCTTCTGTTTTCTTTTGGAAATAATTTTCTCCCAGATGTTTGCATATCTGACTCTTCCATTTTCTTTTTGTTCTTACTCAAAGGTTGTTGTCTCATTGAGACTTTAAGTGTTTACCACATTTAATTAATACCTTAGCAGCATTTTGAATCTTTCTGTCCTACTTATGTATTTTCATAACACTGCATTTTTGATATATACAATGTTTATAAGAATTTTTTATTTTCCTTAAAGAATTCCTTTTATTTAAATTGGAAGAAACTGGACTCTGTCACCCCTACACTTGGGCAACCAAGTCAGAAAAATAGAACGTTGTAAATAAAAGTGTAACAGATGTGATTTTCATTCAAAACACATTGCAGTGAATTTAACCATGAATGACCTTTATCACACTTCAAACATCCCTTTCACAACAGAAGGCCAAAGAAAGCTCACAAATTATTCCAAAGTGTGTGTTTCTATAATATTTTGAGATAGCAATGCTATTGAAATACAATGTTGTGTCTTATATTAACCACCCAAGAGAATTCTGACATTTTTGTCCAAGATATTTTACATTAACCATTGTTGGTTACACATTATACAATAATCTCAGCAAGAGGCAGGAAATGCATCTTATCAGTAAATATTTACATTTTAAACAAAATTAATCATATCCAGAATTATTGCTGCATTATATTAGTGAATGAAAAATTCTGACCACAGATATTTTTATTCAAAGATCAATGATGCCTTTTATGCACCTGAGTGGGTTCATCAGAGCTAGTTGATCAGAGGGACCAGTCTGCTGAAGTAGTAGGTTAACCATCCCATATGTGTGCCAGTTTATGTCCAGGCTGCTCCACTTCTGATCCAGCTCCCTGCTAATGTGCCTGGAAAAACAGGGGACGATGGCCCAAATACTTGAGTTTCTGTACCCACATGGAAGACCCAGAATAAAGTCCTTCCTCCCGATTTCAGCCTGATCCAGTCACTGCCATTTTAGCCCTTTGAGGAGAAAACTAGCAGATGGAGGACCTCTCTGTGTGTCTCTCCCTCTCTAACTCTTTCAAGTAAACAAATATATCTTTTGAAAAACCTAGCTGATCAGAAATACACAATTTCTGCTAGCAGATATGTAATCTAATTTCATTTAATCCATAACTTGGCTATCCCTACATGCTCAGTGTCCAAAAACTATGATTATTGTTTTTGTATAGCTGATATGCTAACACTCAAAGTCAGAAACAGTGGCTGCATTTTGCTTGTTCATTTTTTCTTTGAATACTGAGATTGGTTTCAAACTTAAGATTGAAAAAAATGATTTAAGAACCCAAGAATGGACTTCTAACTGATTCTCAATGTAGAATCTGTGGTTGTAGGGAAAACCTGGGAGTATGCTGCAGGTTGTGCATGATGGCAGCTACTGGGGAGTTCATTGTACTTTTTGCCTCTGTGCACGTTTGAAATTATTCACAATACAAAGTAAAATTAATAAATTGGATAAAACTCTGGAAAAGATGTATATAAAATGCTAAGTCCTATTTTCTTTTCTTTTTTTATTTTATTTTTTTGACAGGCAGAGTGAACAGTGAGAGAGAGAGAGACAGAGAAAGGTCTTCCTTTACCGTTGGTTCACCCTCTAATGGCCACTGCGGCTGGTGCACTGCAGCCGGCACACCACACCAATCCAAAGCCAGGTGCTAGGTGCTTCCCCTGGTCTCCCATGGGGGTGCAGGACCCAAGCACTTGGGCCATCCTCCACTGCACTCCCGGGCCACAGCAGAGAGCTGGACCAGAAGAGGGGCAACAGGGACAGAATCTGGTGCCCCAACTGGAACTAGAACCTGGTGTGTCGGCACTGCAGGCGGAGGATTAGCCTATTGAGCCACTATTTTCTTTATATTTGTAGAAGCCAATTTTTACCACTGTGCATGCCTTTGAAAATGTTTTTGCAAAACACATTACTAGTCAGAATATGTGTGCTATACTTAAGGTCAAGGCTATTGAAGCATCTCTAAATACCATACACAAATGCATACAACATGATATTCTAGTTTTCATTTTTGAGCAATTTAAAATATTTACTAAAGTAAAATATCTATGTAGCAATGACATTAGAAAAAAGACAATAAATATGTATAATGTGTTTCTACTGTTTCTTATGAGGCAGATTTTTGCATTTTTTACATCACAACCTGGAACAGTGTGTTATTTAAACTGAAGGTCTTGGAGAAGGTGTAACAGCAATGGTAAGCCATTGCCAGAGAGGCTACAACACTATATTGGAATGCTGCTTCCAATCCTGGCTACTTTGTGCTTCCAATCTAGTTCACTGCTAATGTGCCTGGGACAGAGTGGATGATGGATTAACTGTACAAGTGTCTGCTACCTGTGTGTGAGATTTGGATGGAGTTCCAGGTTTTTGGTTTCAGACTGGCCCAGCCCCAGCTTTTATGGGCATTTGGGTAGTCAACCAACAGATGGAAGATTCTTCTTTCTGTCTCTCTCTGTCTCTTATCTCCCCCCAACACACACACAGACACACACACACACACACCTTTGTCACTCTGTCTTTCAAATAAATGCATTAAATAAGTCTTAATATAAGTGAAAATCATGAACCTTTGGTGATTCTACAGTAGCTTTTTAATATATTAATATTAATTAATGGGCATGAAAATGAAAAAAAAACTAGCTTATTGAGAAAATTTGAATAGAATTATATTGTATTGTTATATGTGGAAATTGAACTACATTACCTACAAAATTTACTATATGGAAAAAAGCAAATTTTAGTAACCTGTATAAAATTCACCTCTTTTTGATCATTCCATAACCCATTCTGATAACCATTCCAGAAGTTGGCAGTATAGGTACCACTAAGACAATAAAATTTAACAAAATTTCAGCTGTATTTTTCTATTCTTTAAATAAATGAGAACCATTAAAAATAAAGATTGCATTAGAAAGTGGTATCCTAATTCCAAAACATGAGAGAATTTAATCATACATATGAATTACATTCTGTCACAAGAGTAATAGATGTCACAGCTACTGTCTAAAGCCAATTCTGAGTCTCTGATCTTTTCCACAAGCAGACCCATGTTTCAGAAGCAAGCATGCCTATAATGTAAAAGCTAAAGACTTCCAAGGCAGAACTCTAATTTACCCATTAATTCTCAACTGATGAAACTCTGACTCATCTGCATAAAAGCAAAAAACTGAATTTGGTAATATCTAACAATCCCAGCATTAAACTATATTAGAAAAAAAAAAAAACATGATGTAAAACGTTTTTAACCTTGCCCTATTTTGATGTTTGTTCCATGACACTATGCAAATTTGACCAAAAAATCTTTTTTTTTAAGATTTATTTTATTTGTGTGAAAAGCAGAGGTTAGGAGGGGAGGAATAGGGGGAGATAGACAGAGACAGAGAGAGAGCGATCTTCAATCCACCAGTTCACTTACCAAATGGCTGGAATAGTCAGGCCATAGCCAGGACCCAGGAGATTCATCCGTGTCTCCCACATGGGTGCAGGGTCCCAAGGACTTGGGCCATGCTTCCCCGGCACATTAGCAGGGAGCTGGATTGGAAGCTGAGCAGCCAGGACTCAAACCTGCACCCATATGGTATGCTGCTATTGCAGGAAGTGGCTTAACCTGCTACACCACACCACCTGCCCCTCCAAACACAGCACACTACCAGCTATCCACTGCAAATTTAAAAAGAAGTTTAATTATAGGTAAAATATATACAAATACATGAGTATCATTCATATTATCCATAATGTCCTAAACACCAATTGTATAAAGTCATTGTTTATTGGAACCATCAAAAATATATTATCTCGGCCGGCGCAGCAGCTCACTAGGCTAATCCTCCGCCTGCGGCGCCGCCACACCGGGTTCTAGTCCTTGTCAGGGCGCCGGATTCTGTCCCGGTTGCCCCTCTTCCAGGCCAGCTCTCTGTTATGGCCCGGGAGTGCAGTGGAGGATGGCCCAAGTGCTTGGGCCCTGCACCCCATGGGAGACCAGGAGAAGCACCTAGCTCCTGGCTTCGGATCAGCGCAGTGCGGCGGCCATTGGAGGGTAAACCAATGGCAAAAGGAAGACCTTTCTCTCTGTCTCTCACTGTCTACTCTGCCTGTCAAAAAATATATATATGTATATGTATATGTATATTATCTCAATGGAGAACACAGGACTAGTATTCTGTGACTCTGAGAAAACTTAGAGGAATATGGGAAGAGTTTCCTGCATTCACAGAGCAACTTCTATGTGCTAGGGTATATCACAAGCAATTTCTCAGAAAAATATCTCACAAGTATTTGAGATAACTGACATCAATCCATCCTACAAACTAGATAAATGAGACTATCCAAATACACTTTCAAATGTTTTTGAATCTAAACTTTCTGTAATATTTCATTCATTTTTGTTAAACTAAAAATTTTTAGTATTGGGTTTTAACAAGAATGTAAATTTTAGCTTAGCTAGTAGAGACTTACCTTCACTCCATTGTGTTCTTTGTAGAAAAATAATGGATTATTATGGCTTGGAAGAAGCTTTGCCACTATATACTCCATCTCCAAGAATAACAGAATGGTCATTCAAAATGCTAAAAAAACTCACTAATATTTTTTTTCTGTTTTTCTTTTAAAAGATTTATTTATTTATTTGAAAGTCAGAGTTACAGAAGGAGAAATAAAGAGAGATAGAGATCTTCAGTCCATTGGTTCATGCCCCAGATGGCCACAACAGCCAGGGCTTGGCCAAGCCAAAGACAGGAATCAGGAAATTATTCAGGTCTCCCACATGGGTAGCAGGGGCCCAAGAACTTGGGGAATTTTCTACTATTTTACCCAGGCTATTAGCTGGGAGCTGGATGGAAAGTGGAGCAGCTGGGACATAAACTGGCACCCATTTGTGATGTTGGCATTGCAGATAGCAGCTTTATCAGCTATACCAACGTGCCAGCCCCAAAATTTCCTATTCTAATTGGATTTTTGTTTTAAATTTTTAAATTAATTTTGACTTGTTTGAAAGGCTAATAGAGAAAAACAGAGCCAGAGCCAGAGACACAGAGACAGAGATCTTCTGTGGGGAGCAAACCGGACTAGACTAAGTTACTGGAATTAAGACTTATTCTATGCATCTGCTCTCCCACAATATGGCGCTGAGAAGGGGGAAACAGCTTCTACACAGCTGCCTCCAGTTCAACCAATAGACTGTGGGACCTGCTCCTGATTGGAGGAGATCAGCGTACTCGGCGTGTGGGTAGCAGAGTTGGGATTGGTGGAAGAGGACTATAAAGGAGGAGAGAGACAACATGCACCAGGAACATCTGAAGGAACACCTGTGCAGCCCCCGAGGGAGCCAGCCGGCGGTCTGCCGCTCTCCTGCGGAATTGGGGAAAGTGGCAGGGGGAACCGCCCTTCCACGGAGGTGGAAGGGACGGTAGCCAACCCGGGAAGAACCAGCAGCAAACCCGGGGAGGGCCGAGCAGACAAAAGAACAGCGCAGGGTCCTGTGTCGTTCCTCCACAAAGAGGGGGAGCGACAATCTTCCATCCACTTGTTCGCTCTCCAAATGCCTGGAACATGTAACCAGGCCAGGCCAAAGCCAAGAGTCTGGAATTCAGTCTGGATTTCCCCATATCAGTGTCAAGAAACCAACTACTCAAGCTGTCACCGTTGCCACCCAGGGTGTGCATCAGCAGGAAACTTGACTTGGAAGTGGAGCCGGGACCAAAATGCAGGCATTTCTATGTGAGCTACAGGCTTCTCAAGCACAGTCTTCATCCCTGCTCTGACTCCTGTTTTGTTTTAAGATAGAAATTTTCATTGTGGCATATGTAGACTTCCTAATGTATTTCTTTTTGATCAAATTTTATATTTTTATAAATAAAATCTCACTTTGGATATTGAGCTGATGAAATAGGAAAAAAATAAAATGAATATGTATTCTGAATTCTAAGTCCTTCTATTTCATTACAATTCAGAAACACTGTTTATTTAATGGTAATTCACTTAAAAGCTCCCACAGCATTGTGTTATACTAATTCCCTTTGGGTTGATTATTTTCCACTAATTAAATAGTGTTTAAGCTCTGCAACTGTTGTGCATTGTCAATTCACCTTTAAAATGAAAATACTTCTTCATTTAAGTTTACAAAAAAAATAAAAATCGCTATATAAGCATTACAATATCATACAAAAGTCACTATATCAGGAAGAACTACCTTGATATTTATTTCTACTTTCTGCAGAAACATCTAGCTCACAGTTCTGCTACTTTAGTTATTTAAATGGGGTTTTATTGTAAGAATGATTGCATCCCTTTAAAATTTGTGTTTACATACACTTACCAGTATCTTTACTCTAGAATAAAAGCTTCTGAAGCAGGAAGACTGACGTAGAAATCTTTGCGCCACAAATGTTCAGCCAAGCAATTTCTAGTCACATTGAGAGTACTTGAAACATACCTCCTGCAAGAATGAATGAACGGGAATGATTGCATGAACTATTTGAAGAGGGGACAGAGGGTGGAGGAAAGGTTCATTAGAAGGTACTGTTTTACCTAGATGAGAGTAACAAGTTCTGAGGTGCTATTCCACAGGAGGGTGACTATAGATAATATTAATATACTGTTTATTTCTGCAGAAAAATAAAAAAGAACAAAATTAGGATTTGCAATGTTCATGTATAAATGAGAGTTAAATCTGTGAGAAGTTAGATACATTTATCCTGATCATCATATATACAAATGTGGAAAACCACATGATGCTTCATTAGACATGCACAATTTTATGTTACAATTCAATAAAACATTCAAAAATATTATTAATTAATATACTATATAAAGATAATGACTTTTAGTCACTTATATTAAGATAAGGGCAGATCAAAACAAAGTTATCTGACCAGTGAAATCAATCAACTTCTACTTCAGTTTTATGACTATTTTATTTTTGTTCATAACTCTTTATGCCCCCAAGCTCCTTTCATTCTACTTGTAATGTAATGCCTGGCAAGACAATTTCTAGATAATTGTATCCTTTGTCACTTGTTTCCTATTAAAGCTAATGTTATGAGATCCATATTCCTAGTTGCCCACAGTGAAGGAGAGGCCTTTCCTTTCTGTCCTAGCTTCTGGTTATAGGATTTTGCCCTGACTAATCTCAAACATACGAGTTTTAAGGAAAATTTTACTCACTGCACTCCTAAGTTACAGAGTGAGATCCTCAGGATGTAAGGACATTCTTATGGTGAAGCATCTTCATGGATTGTGGAATGATTGAAAGGCTATGACTCAAAATCCAGGCAGGAACAGAGCATGATCATGCTGTTTGTTAAACCACCATAAGTTAAGTCATCCATGCAAAGATAGATAAAATAGAACATTATGCATTACTCTGCATTTGCATTAGGTTTTATTCCATTGGAATACTGTTTCCCCTTTTTACATACATAATTTGTCCATTCCATTAGCTAACCTCAAATTAATTTTATTACCTATTCATCTTCTTGAGTGTTTTATTACTTAAAACTTGCTATAACTTAAGTAACATTATAAACCATAGAAAACTAAGTTTTGTCATATTTTCTGTTTTTCCTATATACAAAGACAACAAGGTAGAAATTTGTTAAGAAAGTGGCATCCCTGGGTGAAGATGCAGCTCAAATCAATACTTTCACATCTATAAATGGAGTTTCCTGTGGAGTGCTTTTCCATCAGTTTGTGCATTAAAATCAAGTACCTTCAGAATTTATTCAGTTTTTCAAACTTTGATAAAAGAAATCTCTTCATTTGGGAACTAAGTCATTGTTGATTTTGCATACAAAAGATTTAAGCTAAAGAAATCCAAGTTATTAATTATCCAATGCACAAATTTGCTAATGGTTGAAAATATATTTAATTCATTTCCAATGAAATTCATAACAATTCAAAAATGTCTTGTATTCTAGATATTCACATTGTGCATATGATATCATTGACATTCTTAAATAAACACTAATGTTTAAGATTATGGTATGTAAAAGATACTGCATCATATGCATTTGGCAGTGCGATATGTTTGCTTGCAGTGTTTGTGTGTGTGTGCATCTGCATGGTTTTCATGTATATGTATAGAAGTTTTTCATCTAGAAGACTCATCTGACAGTCTAGGAAGGTGTATTGAGCATGACTTAGCAGTTTACTGCTGAGGGAAACACAGAGGTGCAGGAAAAATGATAGGAGAGATGATGTTACCCCTGCTCCTCCTTCCTTACTTGGACAAGTACACAAGTGGTGTAGACCAAAAGACAAAGAGAACAAGGAATAAAATTCAGAAGGATGTCAGAGAGGAAAGAGAGTATCTGAAGACACTCACAAAGGATCTGCACTCATTGAAAACCCAGAAATGAGAGTGGGGGTTCAGGAGTCTCCTAGTAGTTATGATTAATTTCCACACTGATTCGCTGTTACACTCAGTACGATTTGTACAAAAGTATTTAAATCCCTTTTAAAAGTGGTTTTTATTTGAAACACAGAGAAACAGAAAAAAAAGGGACAGAAAGCCCATGCACTAATTTACTTTTCAAATGCCCACAGAAGTCATATCTGGTCCAGGTGAAACCAGGAGCTAAGAATTCAGCCCATCTCTCACTTGTGTGTCAGGGACTCAAGCATTTGAGCCACCAGCTGTACCTTCCCAGGGTGAACATTAGCAGGAAAATGGGTTGGAAGCAGAGTAGCCATCACTCCACCAAGCAAACAGAAAGACAATTTTACATATTATTGCTCCACATATGTTATGGAATAGTAAAATTGCTAAATAATGGACAATGCCAACCACACTGAAATTGTGAGAATGGGGGTGATTCAAAAATCATCTCATTCACAAGCTGAAACTACCCTGCTAATGATGCTTTTTATTATGTAGATGAGAAAACTGAAGAATAGCACATAGGTAAGAAAACAGTAAATTTGATGAATAGAAACTTGAACTCAAATCTCTCTGGTTCAAATAAATGCTTTCAAAACCACCTCAAGGTGAAATTTATGACTCTCTCTCTCTCTCTCTCTGTGTGTGTGTGTGTGTGTGTGTATGTGATCCCTTCACTCCTTTACTCCACAAAGCTTTATAATAACAGGTATTGTGCTAGATTCCTAGAACTTCCACAAGAAATTACACAAACTTTGCAATAAACATCAGAACATAAGTTTCTTACATTTCTAGTGTCAGAAGTATGAAATTGAGGTATCCACTGAACTGAATTCCCTCTGAGGGTTCTAATGAGGAGTCCTGTGTCTTTCCCACCATTTTGTCACTCCAAATATTCCTTGATTTGTGGCTGTATAAATGATTTCTGCCTCTTATTCATATTCAATCTTCTTCTAAGTGCCTGTTTTCTCCTCTTTTTTTTTTTTGTCAATTTTTTGTGGGATTTCTGTCCCACCTGGATTATTCAGGATGATCCCATCTAGAAATCCTTAATTTACTACATCAGCAAAGTCTCACTTCAGACATATGGCTACATGCATGAAGTCTAGGGATCAGAATCTGAAAATAATTTTTGAAGTGTGACTATTCAATTAAAACACCTTTATGGAGCCGGCGCCGTGGCTCAACAGGCTAATCCTCCACCTTGCGGCGCCAGCACACCGGGTTCTAGTCCCGGTCGGGGCGCTGGATTCTGTCCCAGTTGCCCCTCTTCCAGGCCAGCTCTCTGCTATGGCCCGGGAGTGCAGTGGAGGATGGCCCAAGTGCTTGGGCCCTGCACCCCATGGGAGACCAGGAGAAGCACCTGGCTCCTGCCTTCGGATCAGCGCGGTGCGATAGCTGCAGTGCGCCTGCCACGGCGGCCATTGGGGGGTGAACCAATGGCAAAGAAAGACCTTTCTCTCTGTCTCTCTCTCACTGTCCACTCTGCCTGTCCAAAAAAAAAAACAACAACAACAAAAAAACAAAAACAAAAACAAAAAAAACACCTTTATGGTACAAACACAAATACAAGGAGCTAGGTCATAAGAAATCTGAATCTGTAAATTATAACATAAGACAAATTACTACTTAATCAAGCTAGTATAATTTTCTTTTGGTTTTGTATGACTCTAACATCAATGTTATTAGATTTTTTTACACCAGTATGAATATATAAACACTCTCTTGACTCATATTGTAAAATAATTGTTATAATAAAACATGAAAATGACTGCTTCAATATATAGGAAACTATGGGTAGGATCATTTTTACTTTAATTTAATAATAAACACTCTTGGGGGCCAGAATTGTGGCATAGCTGGTAAAGCTACCACTGCAATGCTGGCATCTCGTAAAGGCAACAGTTCGTGTCCCAGCTGATCCACTTCTGATCCAGCTACCTGCTAATGGCCTGGGAAAGTAGTGGAAGAAGATGGCCTAAGTACTTGGGCCTGTGCTACCCTCATGGAAGAGTTGGAAGAAGCTCCCAGCTCCTGGGTTCAGCCTCTCCCAGCCCTGACCATTGCAGCCATTTGGGAGTGAATCAACAGATGGAAGATATCTTTCACTCTCTTCCTTTCTCTCCCTATAATTCTGACATTCAAATAAATAAATAGATAAATCTTTAAATAATACTAATGATTACAATAATAAACACAACCATTTTGATTTTTAGAAAGACTAATAAAATCTTAAATAATAATATTTTATCATCATTAGTAGTATTAATAGTTGTTTAATCTGTAGAGGGAAAATTTGTAAGTAAGAAACAAAAATAAAACAAACTGGAAACTGGTAGAGACTCTGTATCTTCAACATAATTCTCTCAGCTTCCTTTAAAATTAACTTGAGCATCTTGTACTTCCTTACAGCAAATGCTAGGTGGTTAGAAAAGACCCCAAGAAGAAGCCTTGTAATACTCCAGCCCTTTTTCCTAAACACAGCAAACAAATGTGGGTACCATTCATTATCCCTACATTGTGGAAAAGTGTGGGACTTAGAGACATCTTTTTTTTATTTGAAGAAGGGCCAAGGAAGTCTGCCCTACATTCTTCTATTTGTAGTGTGAGTGAGAAACAATGTCTCCTATTCTAAGCTACTAAAATCTTGAGATTTCTTTATTATCACATAAAACTGCACTCATTTTATTAAAGGAAATGTTTCAAAAGAAAAATGTTCTAAGAATATATATGTGATTCACAATAGAAAATATAGAATCAAACTCAATGAATTGATGTTCAACATCACTCATAAAAAAGATACAACTTTAAAACCCACATTATTCCCCTGGAATACTGACAACAAAACAAAGCAAAACTTGAGAAACAGTAAATGTGTCTTCTGGTTTTAAGGTAAATGGGTAAAAATATTCCCACATTCAGCAAAATAGATATATACTTGGGATATTTAGAATTGAAATATCTGGTTCAGAAATTTATCAAAGGACATACTTAGATATGTACAAAAATAAATGTCAAGAAGATTGAGTTCTGCATAGTTTCTAGTTGTTCATTCATTGAGAAATAAATGAGTTATTATGCATACATTCTGTGAGACATGATGTAGTTTAAGTATGTAGAATGATATAATTGAAGAGAACAATATTATGTCATAAGATAAATCAATAAGTTTATATTTTATTATTATATAAATCTATGAGAATACCCAGAAAAGTATTGAAGGCAGTGAGTTAATTTTTTTTTCTAAAATATGGTTTCATTGCTTTATACCATTTATTGCTTGCAGGTCTTTATATTCTCCTTTATAGCCATAAATAGAGAAATATTCTGATTTTACCTAAGTAGAAATATTTAATGATTTGAGTTTTTTAAAATAACACAATATGTCACCTTATAAAAAATGATAGCATCAAATTCCTGTGTGACTGGAATGTGTTTTATTTCCAGAGTAATGCCCCTCCTTGAAAAGGCAGAGGTTTACTTGACTTTCTTAGCTACATATTGACTGAAAGCAGTAAGCTTACTTTTGGCCTTCAGTTAATACTTCACATACACTGCCCATTTGGGGCACAAACTGTAAATCATTTGATAAGTTAACTCTTTAATTTTGGTAATGATCCTTTTTAAAGAGCATCACGCTGTAAGCAAATTAAATATTTGTACTTGTTTTTATTTTTTTCTGAATTTTACCCAAGTCTATTATTTTCCTAGGAAAATTTTCACTTTAATTAATTTCATTAGTTTATGGATGGATTCTTTTACCCTGGAGAGTTCAACAGAAATATAATTTACATACAGCAAACCTCATTGGCCAGTTATCTAAAGTAGTTCTATCCAAAATTAATCTCTAGCATTCCTTTTCAGAAATTTTTACACGTTACACATCTGAATTGCTTAATGAGATTAACCTTTTTATCTACTAGAAAGTACTATCTATGAGGCCAGAAACATTCTGAAATTTGTCTTTATGGGCCAACATCAGCGTTGTGCTTGGAACATAGTATTTGCACAATAAGCATTTGAAACAAAGCTGCTTGGAGCATATCATATCTGTACCACAGTAGTTAAGAAACAAAACCTAAGAGTGTTTCATAAACTCATATAAATTCTCATTTAAAATCCTTTGTAGCAATACTTGAATGAATACCTACTTCTGGGGTCTGGCGCACTGGTGCAGTAGCTCAGCCTCTACCTAGGGTACTCCCATCCCAAATGAGTGCAGAAACGTGTCCTGGCTACTCCTCTTCCAATCTAGCTCTCTGGTATGGCCTGAGAAAGTAGTGGAAGTTGGCCCAAGTGATTGGCCCCCTACACCCGTATGGGAGACCCAGAAGAGGCTCCTGGCTCCTGGCTTTGGATCAGCCCAGCTCTGGCTGTTGTGGCCATTTAAGAGTGAACCAGTGGGTGGAAGACATTTCTCTCTGTCTCTCCCTCTCTCTGTCAATAACTCTACATCTCAAATAAAATAAATAAATAAACAAAAACATTTTTATGTTCATTTCTGTGCTATCCATCGTAAGTTATTTTTCCAGTTTCTGGTTAATTACTAAACCTAATCACCAATTAATTCTTATTCTTATTCTTATTATTTTTGACAGGCAGAGTTAGACAGTGAGAGAGAGAGAGACAGAGAGAAAGGTCTTCCTTCTGTTGGTTCACCACCCAAATGGTCACCATGGCCGGCACGCTGTGCCAATATGAAGCCAGGAGCCAGGTGCTTCCTCCTGGTCTCCCATGGGGTGCAGGGCCCAAGCACTTGGGCCATCCTTCACTGCACTCCTGGGCCACAGCAGAGAACTGGACTGGAAGAGGAGCAACCAGGACAGAACCGGCGCCTCATCCAGGACTAGAACCCGGAATACCAGTGCCGCAGGCAGAGGATTAGCCTAGTGAGCCGCGGCACTGGCCTAATTCTTATTATTATACATTATCTCTATTCCTTATTACATTTCCTTGAAAATTTAACAGTCATAATCTACCTTTGTATAGACTGCCTGAGTTATCTTTCCTGTTCCCTTGACTTAGGAGCAATTTTTATTACAGATGGAAGACATAGAAATATGTGAAAAGATATTTCATCTTATCTGAATTTTCACTTTTAAAAGTAGTTTGAAATACTGCTTTGCTCTTAGACAAAGGGCAAGTCAGTTTAGCTCTAGTAATTACATTTTTTTTTACTCATGGATTACTTCCATCTTACGATTGACATTACATCAAGATGATGAAATGTATAGCTTTCACACAATAATTACAGGTCTATATCCACAGATTTGTTCTAATGCTTGTTACTGAAATGACACGTGCACAGTTATAAAGTAGCTATACAAATTGTGTTTCAATGTATATTATATAGATTGCCACATTTTTTAAAATTATTTTATTAAAACCATCATATGTCTTCAGAATAGAAGAAAAAGTGACTTGAATAACATTTTGTAATGGTTATAAAAAGTGCCTTGGGGAAAATTGCAGATTAATAATATGGAAATTTAAAATGAAGATGGGCTACAAAGCGCTGAATCTTTAATCAAAATATTTCTCTTGAAAATACAAACTTGAAAACAAAATATTATCTTATGCCAGAGAAGTGAATTATTATGATTACAATTCAAAAAGAAAATGAAAAGCAGACAATATCAGTTGCACAAGCTTTGGAAAAACCGACTCAGTAAATTTCAAAAAACCTGGAGACATACAGGCACTTGGGCTCATAAAATAACTGTGAAATGACATCATTAAATGTTAGGATCTGGAATATATTCACACATATTGTAAATGAGTGAGACCATTATGGACAGTGCTTTCATCTGATAAGTGAGTTAGTCCTTTTTTAATTTTTCTGAGTTAAAAACAAACTTTATTCCAATGACCAAAAAAAAAAGTGTTTTAACTCTGAAATATTTAATAAATTTCATTTGAATTCATACAATCATATAGCTCAAAATGTCAATGCAAATGGTTTTATGAACCTAATGACTTTTAACAATGAAACCTTAATGGAGGATGCATGTAGGGAAACCACATATACACACAACGAGAGGGCCATTTAAATGATTTTGTTAAATATGTTCCATACCGGTCATCACACAAGATAAGGTTTTCTCTATTTTTCTCCTCTAATAAATGAACTTTTAAAAGCCCCTCAGCTTATTTTCAAGCACTTTTCTTTACTTAATACTTATGATTGATGATTTTCAGTGTTCATGTGTTATTTTTCAAATAAAGTAGAACATCACTTACGAAATTACAAAAATGTTAATTATTTAGGTTGATAATTCTTGAATGTTTTATATTTTTAATTAGTTCTCAGTATGAGCAGTTTGAGTTCTTACTGAAGATCTAAATTCAATATATATAACACAAATTAAAGTACTTGGAGCTACAATGTATTTTCTAATTCCATTCAAAAACAAATAAGCCTAGTATTCACTAAGGTCTGTCTTTCGGTCTGCAACCAAAATATTGGATAATCATTAATATATTAACATTTATAAGAAATATGTAACGCCTACAGTAAATTATATACCAAATATACTTTTATTAAAATAAAGCAGCATAATATCATTATGTACTTGTTTCAGTGTTTTTATTCTATATTGAACCACAATATATTCACTTGTTCAAAGTAAACTCTACAATCATTCTTGATTACTTTTCTTTTCTTCATCCATGAATATTACCTGTCAATAATTCTGCTGGCTTCATCAACAACAAAAAGTGTATCACAAATCTGACCATTTCTTCCCCACAATTCCAGATAAAAAATATTTCTCACATGTGTAACTAATATCAGGGACCTTTACTCAAAATTTTATTAATTATTTTAAGAATAATATTTTGAGAGTTCTTGCAGTCTGTTCAGATAAGAATTCTGAATATTAGCTGTTCATAAATGAAACAGCTAAGAAGGTACAGTTTAACATCAGAGAGAGAAATACACGGGAAATTTCGGGTTTTCTAAGAGGGAGAAGGCGCTTAGAAGTTTATCAGGCTTTTCCAGGGAGTGGACTGGAGGCTGCAAGGGAGAGAGAAAACATGAGCAGGAGAGCACATGGGCTGTGCGTGGGAGCAGGCATCAGAAATGGACTGAGATAGGACTCTCATCTGCTGGTTCATTCCTCAAAGGTTCTACTGGATAGGGCTTGCACAGGCTGAAGCTAGAAGCTCAGAATTCAACCCAAGTCTCACACTTGGGTTGCAACCCTAGTACTTGAGGCTTCATCTGCTGCCTCTCAAACAATAGAAATAATTATCTTAACACACACCAATAGAGATGGGCATTTGGTACAGTAATTAGGACCCTAGTTGGAACACTTGCATACCATACCAGAGTGCCTGATTTGAGTTCTGGGTCTTTCACCTCTTATCCAGCTTCCTGTTTTGTGCACCCTGAGAGGCAGCAGATGAAGCCTCAAGTACTAGCGTTGCAACCCAAGTGGGGGACTTGGGTTGAATTCTGAGCTTCAGCTTCAGTCTGTGCAAGCCCTATCCAGTAGAACCTTTGAGGAGTGAACCAGCGGATGAGAGTCCTATCTCAGCCCATCTCTTTTTATCCTCCCTTTCGAGAAATCATATTAAACATTTTAAAGAGAAAATGATAAACCATCAAAACCTGAGATCTCTCCTATTATGAAAGCATTTTAATAACATGACTTAGAAACTATAAAAATTCTGCTTCTTATAAGTTAAGATTTGGTATAACCTGGTGACTACTTATTTTTTCAATCTCATTTTTTATTATTTCCTCTCTTCCAGAAATATACTCCAGTCACTTGTGTCTGTATTCTGGAAACCTCATTGACTTTGAATGTTCAACGCAGACAACGTTATTTAGTGTTTCTTATATATTACCTCTTGGCTTATTTATATTTCACCTCAATACTAACATCTTCACAAAAGTGTTACCTGGTTTGTTGAAGATCTTATTGCAATCTGAAATGATGATATTTTTGTATTTTTATTTACTATGCTTTCCCTCTCATCAAAGAATAATTTAAATGAGGGCAGGAGACTTACAGGTTTCTTACTGTATTTTTGAGGTTTATCTAATGTTTACTTGCTCATTATTTTTACTTATTCAAAATACAGAATGAGAAAGGGGGAAGGAGGGGGAAAAAAGAGGGGAGTTAGTTTACTCCCCAAATGCCGACAACAAGAGACTGGACCAGGCTGAAGCCATAAGATTCAAACTCCAACCAAATCTCTCATTTTGTGGCAAGGACTCAAATAATTGAACCCAATGAACCACAACACCCAACCTTCCCACTATATTTTCATTTTTGAAAGTGTGGTCCCCTATAAACATTCAATTGATAGATAATTGTTGGATTAATGTGCTAATGGAAGCATTCAACACAATAATAAGAATTTCTCTATGATTAGTGTTATGGTTTGACTATATCTCCCAAAGTTCATGCCTCAGTAACTAGATCTAGAGTGCAACAGTCAGTATGGGTAAGGTCTTGAAGAAGTTGGGGAGGGGGAGGAGATCTGCCAAGATGAATAGATTAATGCCACTGTGTGGGAGTGGGTTCTTTAGAAAAGGATGGGTCCTGCTCAAGCTGACTTACCTCAAATGGTAGAGTTAGAAACATACCAGGGGATTCCAATTCAATCCCATCAAAGTGGCATGTACCAATGCCATCTCGCTAGTCCCAGTGATCAATTTCTGTTTACAATTGATCATAATGATAGGACTAAGAACCAAAGGGATCACATAAACAAGAATAGTGTCTGCAAATACTAGCTGATAGAATAAAAAAAGAGAGAGAACGATTCAACATGGGAAATGAGATACACAGCAGACCCATAGAATAGCAGATGTCCTAAACAGCACTCTGGCCTCAGAATCAGCCCTTAAGGCATTCGGATCTGGCTGAAAAGCCCATGAGAGTATTTCAGGCATGGAAAGCCAAGACACTGTGGGGGGGGGGGAACCTGAATGAAAGATCTCCGCGAGTGAGATCCCAGTGGAAAGAAGGAGGTACCTTTCTCTGAAGGGAGGAGAGAACTTCCACTTTGACCATGGCCTTGTCTAAATATGATCAGAGTCAGTGAACTCAGGGGGCTTCCATAGCCTTGGCAGCTCATGACAAGAGCCTAGGGTGATTACTGAGGCCATAAACAAGAGTGTCAATTTGTTAAGTCAACAACAGGAGTCACTGTGCACTTACTCCTCATGTAGGATCTCTGTCCTTAGTGTGCTGTACATTGAGATTTAATGCTATAACTAGTACTCAAATGATATTTTACACTTTATGTTTCTGTGTGGGAGCAAACTGTTGAAATCTTTACTTAATGTATGCTAAACTGATCTTCTGTATATAAAGAGAAATGAAAATGAATCTTGATGTGAATGGAAGGGGAGAGGGAGTGGGAAAGGGGAGGGTTGCGGGTGGGAGGGACGTTTTTGGGGGGAAGCCATTGTAATCCATAAGCTGTACTTTGGAAATTTATATTCATTAAATAAAAGTTAAAAAAAAAAAGAAATCAAAAAAAATTTAGAATAAAAAAAAAAAAAAGAAAAGCATGGGTCCATTTCCTCATTCTCTTTCTTACTCTTTCAATGTCTTCCACCAGTCACAGAGCAAAGGCCCTCATCAGATGCTAACCCTAGATCTTGGATTTCCCATCCTCCGGAACCTCACGGAAATAAATTTCCATTCTTTGTTAAGTTACGCAGTTTCACCTATTCTGTTATAGCAAAACAAAATGAACTAAGCCAATCAGTAAATACAAAATTGAAGCTCTTTTTTCATGGAAGTTTATTCATACAGAGAGGTAGTTTTTGTGTCAATCTAGAGATATCAGTACACAATCCCCATTAGCATTGAAGATTTATATTAAGCATATAATCGATATCTGTAGAATTGCCCTGAACATTATATTAGTCTTAGCATCTCTGTCAGTTTTGCTTTATTCTTTTTTTGCATTATATCATCTTATTTTATGTCTTCTCTACCAATCAAAATAATGTCAAACTCAATGATGACATATTACTAATTACCAGAGCCCTACTTGCATATATTTTAAGCAGCCTCTTTCATTTTTAACAATAAGGAGAAACAACTGATAAAATAGGACATATTTAAAGCAGAAAGGAAAAGACATTAATATTTCATTGAGGCACATTCATTTCCTTCATAGAAGATTTAGGGATCACTAGCTTACTATCTATACTAAAATATTTTTCAAGGCAATAATAAAGTTATTAAAGTGAAAACATTGTAGGTTGATTTTCACAATGATATATTTTCAAAATAACAAAACATTAAAAGCTTCACACTCTCAGAAACCCCCAGCACCACTGTGTATGTTTCTAGGGTCTATTCACTTGGATGAGCATCAATATCTGACCTTGAACTTCTGGGTGTGCTGTTTTAATTTCCTCATGCAAAATCTACTGAAATAGGCATTATAAATGATGAACTTAATGAGCCAGACTCAGAAAAACCCATATCTACATGGAAATAAGAGAAAAGGAAGGGGGAGGAATGGGGAAACAGAACAAAGGAAAAGGATATACATGAAAAAGAAGAAAGCAAGACAAAAGAAAAGCAGACTGATGGTGTTCAAAGATTGCCTTGTGATATTTAAAATCAGATCCCCAACATATAACCACAGTCTCTTCAACTATTACAAATGTTTAAAGAAAATTAGGCTCATTGGGACTTCAAAACCATCGTTCAATTTTCTATGTTCAAAAATTTGGTAAATACTCTTCATTTTCCTGAATTCTAAGATACTATGATAAACTATAAATGGCTCTGTTCTGATATGGCTTATACTCATGGGGTGGAGGACTTTCTTTGCCATGTGCTCATTTTATATCTTGCCACTTTAGCAAACTCTTTTATGAGTTCCAGTAGTCTCTTAGTGGAGTCTTTTGGATCCCCTATACATAGAATCATGCCATCTGCAATTAGGGATAGTTTGACTTCCTTCTCCCCAATTTGTATTTATTTGATTTGTTGTTGTTGCTGTTGTTGGCTAATGACTCTGAATAAAACTTCTAGGACTATACTGACTAGCAATGGTGAGAGTGGACATCTTTGCCTGGTTCTGGATCTTAGTGGGAATGCTTCCAACTTTTCTCATTTCAATAGGATGCTGGTAGTGGGTTTGCCATTGAAATTGAATCAGTAATAAAGACCCTCTCAATAAAGAAAAGTCTAGGACCAGATAGCTTCACTGCTGAATTCTACCCACCATTTAAAGAAGAACTAACTTCAATTCTTCTCAAGCTATTCAAGATTGAAATCCACACTAAGACACATAGCTTTGTCTAGACAACCTCATACTACACCATTAAAGACAAGGAAAATCTTCTAAGAAGTCAGACAAAAAGGTAGATTACATTTAAGAATCGATAGTTGTTAAAGGTGCAGAATGACATCTTGACAACAAGAGAAAACATTTTTCATGTATATTTTGCACATTTAAATATGAATATATCAAGAATAATGGCTTTCTGAATATTTTTCAGAAAAGCTGAACAAAATGGAAACAGAATGCCACAGATAAAACCATGATAAAGGCATTCTAAAACCTTAAGTTAGGAAAAGGAAGGGGTTTCAGATGAAACCTCTGTTTTAATTAAGTGCTTTCCTGGAAAATACTATCTGTCATAGAAGCATGCTATGTTGACACATAGTGGGTTATTAACACTTTAAATAGATAAATATTTATAAATTTTCATTTTAATTGAAAATAGAGTAAATGCCAATGGATTTAATTCACAAAAAAAGGCCTTGTGATGGCCTTTGTCTGATTTTGATAATATTGTAAAGAAACTGTGAGATCAAAAAGGTTAGCACTTAGAATTTAATTATTTCTTTAAAATGATGAAAATGAGTGAATTGTGGCTACCTTTAAACTGCCAATTTTCAGATATACAAATATAAAACTACAAAAGAAAAACATTGCAGTATGTTTCCAGTTATGTGGCTAAAATCAAATTTGTAAAAATAAAAGAAAGAGAAGTGTTGTTGAGATTTTCTTATTACCTAATGAGGAGACAGAAGGTAGCAGAATTCAAAGGCTGCTCAGAGGATTTTTCAACATGATATGTATGTTCTGTTTTCAATTGGGTTTTGGTACAAGTCTGTTCATTGTGTTATTTTTGATACTTTATGCACTGCATTTGTTTATTTTTGATATTTAATAAAATATAAACAAAATAAAATGATATACCTCTATGCTTATCCAGGTTCTTTTACTCAACTTAATAATTACTAAGACTAAATTTAAGCCGGCGCCGTGGCTCAATAGGCTAATCCTCCACCTTGCGGCGCCGGCACACCGGGTTCTAGTCCCGGTTGGGGCGCCAGATTCTGTCCCGGTTGCCCCCCTTCCAGGCCAGCTCTCTGCTATGGCCAGGGAGTGCAGTGGAGGATGGCCCAGGTGCTTGGGCCCTGCACCCCATGGGAGACCAGGAAAAGCACCTGGCTCCTGGCTCCTGCCAGGATCAGCGCGGTGCGCCGGCTGCAGCGGCGGCCATTGGAGGGTGAACCAGCGGCAGAAGGAAGACCTTTCTCTCTCTGTCTCTCTCTCTCACTGTCCACTCTGCCTGTCAAAAAAAAAAAAAAAAAAAAAAAAGACTAAATTTGCTCTGCATACTGAGGTCTCTTGAGGCTCATAACAGGGATTCTTTTGTCTATTTAAAACTTTTAAAGTAAGCAATTCCCCTGTAGTATGATTCAATTTCCAGTGTCATAATGGTTCTTCATTTCTATACATGTTATTATATTTCATGCTTATTTTTAAGATAATAGTCAATATTAATAGGATAAGAATAACTATAAATTTTCAATGCATGATTGTTATTTTTATAGCTGACTGATAATGAAAACTTAATTGAATATCACAACAAGTACATCTGTATTAAAATGGAAATGTTTATGAGAATTTTTATAAACACATTTAAAATAAACATAAAATTGTTGCTGGCTCAGCTATATTTCAGTATTTTCATTACCAGTCATTTACACCACTCCATAAGGTATATCAACACCAAGATATTAATTTAATTATATTCGGAGACTTAGATTGTATAAAGGTGCATTAAAACATTTAGGAAAAAGTGAAATTAAAACATAAACTGCTTTCAGGCAGATGTTCTGAGACACAGCAGGTCAAGATACAGCTTGCTACAACATCATCCCTTATCAGTTCCAGTTTAAGTCCTGGTGCTTCCAATCCAGCTCCCTGCTTGTGTTTCAGGGAATCAGCAGATGATGGCTCAAGTACTTGAGTCCTTGTCATCCACATGAGAAAGCCAGATAGAGTTAAAAAATTTTGAGATCCACATGATAGATTTTCATAATCTACATTTTTCAAGAAATTTGCAAATACCACTCGTATGCATGGACTTCTGTATTTTGCACCAAAATAAGCTTAAATTATATAATAATAGTATGTATTGTGTATAATTATAGATATTATACCCCATCCTGGATCAACATTATTAAGTACTTTTTTTCTTTTTTTAATAAATATAAATTTACAGAGTACAACTTTTGAATTATTGCAGCTTTTTCCCCCATAACCTCCCTTCCACCCACAACCATCCAATCTCCCACTCCCTCTCCCATCCCATTCTTCATGAAGATTCATTTTCAATTATCTTTATATTTAATAAGGTATTTACAATCAATTCTACTTCAAGATAATTATTGAAAATTAATTGTTCTTTTGAAGTTGATTAATTACACCCTAGAATTTTATCATTTTAGATAAAAAAAAGAGACTGTAGATCATATATCTCAATGTAGGAAAAAATGAGGAAAAATTGGAAATGAAGCTTTTCAAGTTGAATTTCTCCACTAACAAGGATATGACACAGCTCCATCCTCAATTTCCCACATGCTAAGATCTCCCTCATAATCTTGTTTTATAACCCCCTAAAGTTCAAGGAACACAGCTGGAACCACATTGAATCATCATCCTGATTTTTTGATAAGCTACCATGAAACAAAATTTAAATCTGTTACACAGCTGGCTTAATGACACAGTTGCAAAATAGAGCACAAACTTCTATTCCCCATGTGCATGCTCTTTCCATCCCATCTCTGTAGCTCTCCAAATGTTCCCATTTGCATCCATTCAACTTTATATACCAATATTCTAAACTTCTCATTCTTTTCCATCATTTCAAATATTTTATCATATGTTTTATCATTGACTTTCATAGCCTATTCAAATTTTCTTTTAATTTTCAAAATTTGAGAGGATAAATTCTAGGTATGTCTTGGACATATACATCTAATTTTTCTTTCACAACTTTGAACGAACTATGGGCTTTGAGCTCTTATGACCACCATGCCAGACAAGTTGGAGGTTTTATGTCTTGAATCCAACAGATATCTGTGGAAATCCTGGTAGATTTGCAGAATAAAAATGTGCCCCTTTACAGTGTTATGGAAGGCCTAGAATGATACAAAGTTGTCAATCACAATTATCTCTCTAGATTTCCAATATTCTCAGTTTCCCTCTGGTTTCTTTTATCCTCCAAATCACAATCCCTGCACTGACAGTTACAGTTGTAGAAAAGTAGAATTGCTCTACTTTTCAAACTGCACAGAAAGGATGCATCTTGTGGGCTAAAACCATGAGTTTACACTATTTAATAATATTCTACCTCAAGATGTTTCTTAGAGAATCTGCTAAGAATGTCTCCTCAATCTTTGATTATAATTTTGTCTATCTAGGAACATAATCAATTTTACTACAAGTTTACTTAGAGACTATGTGGGTGAATAATGAGTAATGAAAAGCTCAGACTTCTCAAGAAAATTAAGCTAGTTTCTCTTCTCAATTGGAAAGAGATAGTGTTCTCTAATAGTGAGACCAGTAAGAGCCATTAAGAGGAATGACTTTAGTCACAGTTTTGATTAAAAAACCTTTGAACTGAGAATGCTTTCAAATTTAAATATTGCCCCCACTGTAAGCACATTGATAACTTATATTGAATAATAAGAGACAATGTGCATTACTCCAATTTGGAAATACATTTGTTTAAACTTACAAGATTAAAGACTGTGAATTACTTTAATCTAGTCAAGTCTACATGATTGCAACAGAGATTACTCATTTTAGGAAAAGATGTTACATTAATTAAAGTAGATATTATATATAAAAAGGAAAGATGAAAGCTTTAATGTTTTAAATTCAATATTTCCTCATATATTGGGCATTTTCAATGAATTATGAGTCAACTACAAAAAATTTAATTTCCTTGTCTGAAGTTATTCTGTTGAAAGAATCAAGGGAGCAAACATACTGAAGTTCATGGCAAGGTGAAAGGATATTAAAAATGTCAATTCTGTCTCAGAACTACTTATATATGTCTTTCAGGAGTTATTAAAATGATATGTCTTATGACAAGAGAATAATTCAAAAGTTATTGATGTAAAATATATTTGTGTGAAAGAATGTGATAATGCATAGCATTATGGCTAGATAGATAATGCATAGCATTATAATGGAAATATGAAATATTTTATAAATACTTAGTATCTATTATTTATCCATGCTTTTTCCCACTTAATCCTTAAGATTATGAGGTAACTATAATTGCTGACTATATTTTAGACAGAAGAGAAGTTGAAGAATAAACCTTATCAAGAAAGACTCAGGGCTGGCCTTGTTCATCTCGTCTCAGAGCACTCATTCAAGTCCTGGTTGCTCTACTTCCAATCCAATTCCCTGCCAAAGCATCTGGGAAGGTAGCAGAAGATGCCCAAGACCTTGGGCCCCTGTCACACAGAAGATCCGATGGTTTCTTGTCTTATAGTCTTATACCTGGAACAGCCCTGGTCATTGCAGACATTTGTCAAGTTGACCACCAGGTGGCAGATCTTTCTCTTGCTCTGTCTCTGTCTCTGTCTCTGTCTCTCTTTCTCTTTCTCTCTCTTCCTCTCTATTTCTCCCTGTCTCTCCATCAATCTGACTTTCAATGAAATAAAATAAATATTTTTATAAAAACTTATGCTGGGTTCTATAAGTAAACTAAATATTGTTAATGTTGATTCATATAAAAATTTAAAAATAACTCTATAGTGGGTATTATTTTTTTTCCTTTTGTGGATGAGAAAATTGGTACTCACCATCACAGAGTGCCAAAGCTAGAAACCTATATTATTAAAAAATATTGGGCACTGTATTTCTCAACTTATTTTCTTGTGTAGCAAAAATGTCTTCTAAGATTGTACTCATGGTTTTGAAATAGAGCCATGATTCATAAGCAAGCTTTTATTTCAACATTATTAATTTGAAAGTCAGAATTGCAGAGAGAGAAGGAGAAACAGAAAGAGACATCTTCCATTTGCTGATTCAATTTTCAAATGCCTACAAAGGCTTGGCTGGGCCAGGCTGAAGCTGGGAGCCAGGAGCTTCCTCCAGGTCTCTCACATGAGTAGAAGGGACCAAAGCACTTGAGCCATCTTCCACTACTTTTCTCATGCCATCAGCAGGGAGTGGAGTAGCCAGGACACGAACTGGTACCCGCTTGGGACCCCAGCATCACAGGCAGTGGCTCTTACCCTATACACCATAATGCCAGTCCCAAAAGCAAGCTTTTGACAGTAGGGTAATGTAATGTCTAGATTTAATCTCTTCTTCATATTCTAATTCATAGGTAATATCATCCTGTTCCAAATATTTCCATTGAAATTTACAAATATATTTGTGTATCTAACTACCTACTAGGTATAAAACACTTGGAAATATTTGGTTTCCAATAACATCTATTATAATGATTTTAAAAGGTGCATAGAAAAACCAATAATGAGTACATTTGTTGAAACTTCACCTCTCCATAGCTTTGGAATTATGCTACTGCACTTACACTTCCTAACAAAATTTTTACATGCAAGATGGAACTGTAATGCCATCTATCTAATGATATCATTATTTGGTTTAAGAAATTAATATATGCAAAATTAAAACAATGTATTCTAAGTTTTGAAGAGAAAGCACCTCTTTCTCTGGTGTAGAGAACAACCAAAAAGAAGAGGAAAAGGGGAAATACAGGATGAAAAGAAAGAACTGGGAAGGGAAAAATTATAAAATGTTTTAATTAAGCATTCAAGTTAGATTTGGGGTGTCAAACTGAGGAGTTCAGATGTTTTTAAGACAATACAACATTTTTAATATTTGTGTGTCATACAGGGAGTCCTATGGCCAGAAGTGTATTTTAGGAAAATTAATGATTAGGAATTCCATGTGGGTACAATGCAAGAAAATATGTTGAGAGATGCAATGCTCTATAATTTTTAAGATATAGCTTTCTAGCCATCAGGAGATGGCTTGGGTCTCTGCCACCAACGTGGGAGGCCCAGGCTGAGTTCCAGACTCCTGGCTTCAGTCTCCTTCATTATTGGCTGCTGCAGGCATTTGAGGAGTGACTTTCTCTCTTTCTCACTTCCTTGCTCTCTCATTTTCTCTCTCTGATTTTTGCTTTTCAAATAAAATATAAATAAATAAGTATATATTTTTTAAAAAAGGTGGGTTTCATGCACTCTTTTTCTCTCCTATAGCCAGAAATTGAACAGGAACAGTGAAGGATTTTTTTTTTATTTTTCTAGAAATAATTCTTTCTTTTCCTGAATAATAATCTTGGATCTGTTCTGAAAAAAAGGAGGTATTTGAAGAGGAAATTTCACAATGGGAGGCTGTCAGCGAACACATCATAGAAAACCCATGAAGAAAACATTATTCCTGGGATCAAAAATCTCAGTTGGCTTTTTCCTCCTACTTACAGTAAATTCAGAGAGAGACTTGCCAGATACAACAAATTTGGAAAGACTGGAGTTTCTAAATATGCTGCTGAGGTGAGGCAAGTACAGTCGGTAATTCATCGATTCGCTCCTGTGTTCTCCTGATACCCAGTTCACTTCCCTCTGAGCAGCCCTAATCTTAGATCTTTTTAAGAGCTGCCTCATCCTAGCACAGATAATCAGAAGAGCAGCAGGTAGAGCGTCCGTGCAGCAGGTGGTCACTGTTATCTTTCTTATCCCTCCAAAAATGTACCTCATGCACAGCATAGCTTGGCCAAGGATGTGACTTCAGAACAGGGAGAAGAAAACAAGAAAAAAAAAACCTATTATAAAAGGAATAATGCTGAAGACAGCATGGAGTCTGCCTGGTGAAATAGGTGTTTAAGTGTGAGTGTGTTTAAATGGCTTGAAGTCTGCTTCTTCCTCTCTCTCTCGCTCTTGTCTCCATCAGTCTGTCTCTATATTGATCTGCCTTTCAAATAAATTTTAAAAAACAAATTAAATTGGCTTGAAGTGATAAGGTAGAGAAAGGGATGGCTTCATAGCAAATAGTCCTACTGCCCAGTTGCCACTATAAAAGTAGTGCTCTGTATTTCTAATTGTTGCAGTAGCAACTACATGCCAAGTCTATCATATGACATTCTGGGCATTCTGGATGTTGAAAGTTAAGGAACCTGTCACTGTGCACCTGCAAAGGTGGAAAATGCAACAGAGGGAAACGACAAAATGTCATGAACTCACTGAAAAACAAACATAATAGACAAAATTTCATTTAAAACTTCCTCATACCCATCACCAGAGCTGAGCAACTTAATATATTATGTCATTTCCACCTTTAACATTGTTCTTGATACTATATTAACCAAATAATTAGAGGAGCACAGAGTACATTGTGTCTCAGTTTCCATCTGATCTGAGTTTTAATATCATGAAGATGACTAGAACCTTGGAAAACTACACAGGAGACTCACAGATACGAGATGAGTAGCAGGGTCCCAGGTTATGTGAGGAAAAAAAGATGAGGAAGCTGATCATCTAGAGAGGTCCCCAGGCAAAGAGGCCATTCACACTCATGGCATCCAACTTCTACCATCTGTTCTTTTTTTTTTTTTAAGATTTATTTATTTATTTATTTATCTGAAAGTCAGAGCTACACAGAGAGAAGGAGAGGCAGAGAGAGAGACAGAGAAGTAGAGAGACAGAAAAGTCTTCTATCCGCTGGTTTACTCCCCATTGGCCACAATGGCTAGAGCTGCGCCGATCTGAAGCCAGGAGCTAGGAGCTTCTTCTGGGTCTCCCACACAGGTGCAGGGGCCCAAGGACTTGGGCTATCTTCTACTGCTTTCCCAGGCCATAGCAGAGAGCTGGGTCGGAAGTGGAGTAGCTGGGACTCAAACCAGCTCCCATATGGGATGCTGGTACTGCAGGCAGCAGCTTTACCAGCTACACCACAGCGCCAGCCCCGAAAGTATTGTTTTTCAAGATACATCATTTATTCTCTATCCTGTGATTACTACTGGAACAACTCCCACTTTTAAAAGGACGCTGGCCACAAAATTGTCTGGGGAATATTTACACCTGAGACCAAGTTTTGTTTCAGTGAAGGCGTCTATGTTTTCCTCCACAAAAACTGTTCTTCAGTAGTTGTGGCTTCTGTCACCAGTAATCCTAATTAACATCCACGAGTCATGAAGATAAACAGGTTCAAATTCCACTTAAACAAATTCTTGGAAGCTTAATCCAAACTCTTTGTGACTCTTCTCCAGTTGAAGAATCTGTACAATGAATATTTCAAAGCAACAGTAGCACTATACAAAGTTAAACAAGTAACCACCATTTCCTAAGGCTATTGTGATAGTACAGGGAGTTCAGAATTAATTCCCAATTCTGCTTTAACAAAGGGTGGGAGAATTTCTCAAGTCCGAAGTGAGAGGAAGATCATGGGCCATGTGTTTGCTAATTACCCAGAGGAAAAATAAACTTTCTCTTAGCTTTATGATTGGAGACCATTTTACAACTTAGACAAGGAACTCACCAAATTTAGGCCACTACCTTTCCCCAGAGAGGATTAGACAGGGGCGCTATCATCTTAATGACTACATTTCAAAGAGATGGCTCCCAGGTCCTTGAGAAAGACATTCCTGGGTTGTAAAATTGGCAAGAGGCTTTTAAAAAGATTTACAGTTCAAAGGTGCTAAGATAAGAACTTGTAATTACATATTCTTCTCAAGTAAATGCTTTAAGAAGGTTGGTTAGGGGCCTAGAGGCAGATCAAAAGCCTATCTAGAATTTAGTCAAGGTGAGGAGAACATTAAAACTGTCTTGGGCCTTTGGAGTGAGGTCAGCTAAAGCTGTAAAATATAGCTTACCCACTCATTATACAGCTTACACTGAACATTATAAATGGCTGTCCCCAACAGTAGGCAGTTGAAAAAGGAAGAGACTTACTTCTTCAATACAATGAATTGGGAGTGTGAAAGCTGTATCTCTCCCTTACCTCTTTGGGAAATTTCTCTACTTCACGTCTAGATCATGATTCATAGAATAATATTCCCATCCTTTTGCAAGTTCAGGAATGTAGTACATACTAAGTGACAAGATTTGTACCAAAACAGTCAGGGCTATGACTGTTAATGAACAACTTAATACATTATCCCTCTTAGTAGTTTTTTTATCTGTTCTACTTAATATGACTGGTTTAGATCTGTAATTGATGCACAGTTATTCTTAAGTGTTGACAATTAACTGAAATGTGATCCCTGTTGAACATGGTGGTGGGAATGGGAGAGGGAAGAGATGTATAATTTGGGACATGCTCAGGCTGACTTGCCCCAAATGGTGGAGTTGGAAGCATACCAGGGGATTCCAATTCAATCCCATCGAGGTGGCATGTACCAATGCCATCTCACTGTTCCAGGTGATCAGTTTCAGTTCACAGTTGGTCATGGTGGAGGGACTGGGAGTCAAAGGGAGCACATAGACAAGTCTAGTACCTGCTAACGCTAACTGATGGAGTAAATAAAGGGGAGAGTGATCCAACATGGGAAGTGAGATACTCAGCAGACTCATAGAATGGCAGATGTCCTAAATAGCACTCTGGCCTCAGAATCAGCCCTAAAGGCATTCGGAGCTGGCTGAAAAGCTCATGAGAGTATTTCAGGCATGGAAAGCCAAGACACTCTGGCAAAAGATCTCTGCGAGTGAGATCCCAGTGGAAAGAACAGGTCATCAAAGAAGGAGGTACCTTTCTCTGAAGGGAGGAGAGAACCTCCACTTTGACTATGACCTTGTCTAAACAAGATAAGAGTCGGAGAACTCAGAGGGCTTCCATAGCCTTGGAAACTCATGACTGGAGCATAGGGAGATTACTGATGCCATAGACAGGAGTGTCAATTGGTAAAGTCAACAACAGGAGTCACTGTGCACTTACTCCTCATGTAGGATCTCTATCCTTAATGTGCTGTACATTGAGATTTAATGCTATAACGAGTACTCAAACAATATATTTCACTTTGTGTTTCTATGGGGGTGCAAACTGTTGAAATCCTTACTTAATGCATACTAAACTGATCCTCTGTAAAAAAAAAAAAAAAAAGAAATTATCAATTCCCAACTTGACTCTCACTGGGATTAAACATGACAATAGGTCTGCTCTGATTTCATCATCATTTAAAAAATCATCTATTATTTTTCACTTTATGTTTCTGTGTGGGAGCAAACTGTTGAAATCCATACTTAATGTATACTAAGCTGATCTTCTGTATAATAAGATAATCGAAAATGAATCTTGATGTGAATGGAAGGGGAGAGGGAGTGGGAAAGGGGAGGGTTGTGGGTGGGAGAGACGGTATGGGGGGGAAGCCATTGTAATCCATAAGTCGTACTTTGGAAAATTATATGCATTAAATAAAAGTTTAAAAAAAAAATGAAAAAAAAAAAAAAAAGATTTGTACCAAAACAAATTACATTGGGTTATAAATACAAAGATAGTGCTAAATAGGGTGAGCACAAAGAAGTAGAGCAATTTGATATCTAACCAGAGACACTGGATATTAAGAGCATTTCCTTCAGAAGTGTGGTCAACTCTCTTTGGTGAGTCTCTCTCACTGTTACTTGACACAGGCTCCGCTTCAGGGCTCCTGTTCCACAAAGTTGATGTAAGAGAAAGAAGGGGCTTAATGTCTTCTACTGCTTACTTCCAAGATTTATTTGTAGTAGAAACATGATAAAAAGAGATGGGACCATTTTTACCTACTTAGGGAGGCAAAGTTTTGTAAATCAAAACCAAATAAATGAAAAATAAACAAATAAAAGGCAAACTTGCCATAAGGTCTTCGTTGTTCTATAAAATGACCTACATTTTCTCCATCATTTAAATTTTTTGTTGCTGTTGTTCTTGAATATATTTTTCTTTCAGTGACTCTTAAACATGTTAATCACAGAATTCTCTGCACAATGTCACCTGAAGCTGTTTCCTATCAGTTTGAGCTTTGAAATGTCACTTAGGACTCAATTTTCATTCAAGTAAATGTTCCAAACTACTCTATTTCGATTAATCTTTCTAACATAAAACACTGTTGAAATGAATAATGCAACTACTTCATTTTTGCAAATTAAAATAAAATATCCTTTTATAATATGATATTTTAATTAATTGAATGTGTTGTTTACCTAAATTTTCTGCAAATACAATAGCTTTATTGCAAATAGGTGAACAGCTTAAAAAGTATACAATGCTTCATTTAATATCTAATTAATTTTCCACAAAGTTACTGTATTATAAAGAAACAAAATGTGGTATTGTAGAAATTTAGAAAGTACATTTGATATGGTTTGACTAAAAATAAAAGGGCATTTAAAATTACCTATAGAAGGTACCCATAAATGGCAGGCAGTGGTACCTGAAAGTGGGGACATATTTTCTCAAGATTTTGAAAAGTAGTTGGAAAAAGCTCACTGAAAATATAAACAATGATACATCTATCACATTTACTTAAAAGGACAGAGCACTGTGTATGTGGAGTGGAGATATAAAAGAAAGTTGGGGACATACATGTGTGCACTTATGTTTTAGCACTTTGAACAAATGAATATAAACTAAATATTTATTTTTATTTTTAAAAATGGTCAGATTTTGCCTCCTGTAACCCTGATTTTGTTCATGTTCCTTGGCAAAAATTTAGTCACTATGCCTCATCTGTCCAGAAAGATAATCTCACTCTTTTCTCAATAAAAAGCATATAGACCAATTAATCAGTTTTACCACATCCACAGAAACTTGTTAGACTACCTAGACCAAATATTTCTGACTCCTCTATAGCATGAGCCAGTCAATGACTTTGCACTCCTGTGAGGAAAAAATGAGAATAGAAAATGGCTGGAAACTGTCTAATGTCTTTACATTGAGATATACATGTGCTTTTGAAAAGAGATAATTTGTAAAAATTGATGTAAGTTGCCTGAATTTTCCCACAGTTTCTGTATAATGTCTCAGTCTACTAAGTATTCCTGTCAATAAACTCCTTTTAAAAGGAAACAATGAATTTTGATTGGACCACTCCATTGGTAATCATTTTTTACAAATGGGTTTTATCAAGTAGTTACCAAGTAGGAAAGAAAACTCCAAGCACACAAAAAGTAGAAAAGTTAGTTATTCCCTTAAATTCTCTTCCCAAAGAAGAAATTATGGTAATGTTTTCCTATTGGGTAAGACTGTTTTGGATAGAAAAGATGAAGCCAACATTTTGACAATCTCTAGGTCCTTTGGTTTTCTAAAATGTCTGTCTTCATGTGTGCATTAAAGAAATTGAATTTAAAGGGCCAGTGCTGTGGCACAATGGGTTAAAGCCCTGGCCTGAGGTGCCGGCATCCCATATGGGCGCTGGTTCTGGTCTTCGTGCTCTTCTTCCGTCCTGCTCTCTGCTGTGGCCTAGGAAGGCAGTGGAGGATGGCCCAAGTCCTTGGGCCCCTGTGCCTGCATGGGAGACCAGGAGGAAGCTCCTGGCTCCTGACTTCGGATTGGCTCAGCTCTGGCCGTTGCAGCTATTTAGGGAGTGAACCAGCAGATTGAAGACCTCTCTCTCTGTCTCTACCTTCTCTGTAACTCTATCTTTCAAATAAATAAAATAAATCTTTTTTTTAAAGAAATTGAATACAATATTGCTTCAGAGAATGGAGCAAGCACAAATTTTGAAAGTACGTTGACATGCAACATAGTCACATTACTGATTTAGCAGCTCCTCTTGTCATCACAGCCAGGTGACAGAAATTTCTATAATTGCAAGTATTTATGTTCATCTAGATGGCTCTCTCACACATACACCATTAACGAAGTCACCATCCCAGTGTTCCTGTTAATTGACCTTCAAGGATTTAACGAAAATATACACCAAACTTAATATCTATAAATGTTACCCTTGATGTTATCTTTTTAAAAAAAAGATTATTTATTTATTTATATGAGAGAGAGAGACCCTCTATCTGCTAATTCAATACCAAATTCCCAAATTGCACACAGCAGCTGAGGCTGGAACAGGCCAAACCAGAAGGCCAGAATTTCAGCCATGTATCCCATGTGAGTAACAGAAAACAAAGAACTAAAAACAAAAACAAAAAAAAAGAAAGAAAGATTAAGTTTATTCATTTGAAATAAAAGAGTTATGGAGATGGGGAGAGAGAGAGAGAGAGAGAGAATATCTTCCACCCGCTGGTTCACCTACCCAAATGTCCACAGGGGCTGAGGCAGCGCTAGGCCTAAATCGGAAGCCTGAAACGCCATGTGAGAAACCCAAGTACCTGAGTCATCATCTACTGCATTTCTAGGAACGCTAGCAGGAAGCTGTATCGGAAGTGGGATGACACCCAACCAGCACTCTGATATGGGATGCAGTTGTGCCAAGTTATGTATTAACCCTTTAAGCCACAATACATACCCCTACTGCTACCTTTGGAAAACGGAATTGGTGTTTTCCTTAATTAAAAGTCTGGTGGGGCGGCGGAGCCAAGATGGCAGAATAGTGAGGACGCGTACTGATAGTCTGGGAAAAGATAGGTTGATAAAAGAGGAATTACAGTAATTACAGGGAACGGCTCAGAGAAAAAAATGCAGAGGAAACTCTTCCGGATCTAGTGGATGTGATGCAGACGACCAGCGGGCAGAGCAGGGATGCCCACGGCTCCAAGTCCACACATCAGCGCTGGAAGGGGAGGTGAGCTCAGTAACCTGAGACATTGGCGGGGAAACGGCAGACAGAGCTTAGAGGGAACCCGGCTTGAGGCCCCGCTGGGGAAAGTTCACCAGACTGACTACAGGAGAGAAGAAAAAAAAAGGTGGGGGGGGACTGGTACAGACGAGTTTCTCTCTCTGCCGACCTTGCAAAGGCGAGCAAGAGACAAAGAACAGGCGCCGTTCTGGATATACGTAACAGGTGTGCGACCTCAGACCAGTGCGGGACATCAGAGCTGCGCGCGAACTCAGAGCTGAGCATGACAGACTTGCTCCTGCCCTCAGTCAAACAGAAAAACCTGACTCTGGGGGAGGTGAAATACCAGGAGGTTAGCATTTAGTGAAAGGGTAGAGCTAATGAACTGAGGCGGGGGAAAAAAGAGACGGTGGGTGAGAGAACTCACGGAGGTCACGTGAGTACTCTCCAGAGACACTACCATTTGGTAACATAGGCAACCAGGTGGGAGACTGCAGGAGAAACTGAGCCTGCACAGATTCTTTGGGTAGTCTGTAGGAAAAAGCAGATGAATGATATACACATAGAAGCCAGAGATCAGAAGCTAAATACCATCAATTCTGCTCATCTGTGTGGTATTACTTCACTCCTGAATAAAATAAATAAATAAATAAATAAATAAATAAATAAATAAATAAAAAGAGAGAGATTTACCACACCTAACCTGAGTGTGTCACCTTTGGCACACCCTTAACACTGAAGAACTAAGCAGAGCTCTCTGGCCACACCCATCTAAAGCCTCCAAGGCTCCTCCAACAGCAGACAGTCCACTTAACACAGACATAATATAAAACACACACACACACACACAGTGAGGGAAGAAGAATTCACAATGCCAAGCAACAAACACAAAAACAAAGGGAACAAGATCAATGAAGACACTATGACCCCTCAGATAAACAAAACACCCCAAGCCAAGATTATGAAGATGATGAGATAGAAGAAATGCAAGATATGGGTTTCAAAAAATTTATGATAAGAACATTTAGAAGTTTTCAAAAGCAAATTCTTGAACTACAGAAATCCTTATTGGACAGGATAAAAAATCTCTCTCATGAAAATAAATTCTTAAGGAGGAATCAAAATGAAATGCATAAACTAGTAGAACAGGAAACTGTGATAGTGAAGAGAAATCAAAATGAAATGAAGAATTCAATAGATCAAATGACAAACACATTAGAGTCTAAAAAACAGAGTCAGTGAAGCAGAAGAGAGAATATCAGACTTAGAAGACAGAGCACAGGAAAACATACAGTCAAACCAAAGAAAAGAAGAGGAAATTAGAAATCTAAAAAATATTTTTGGGAATCTACAGGATACTATTAAAAAAAACCAACATGATTCACCACATTAACAGACTGCAGAAGAAAAACCATATGATTATCTCAATAGATGCAGAGAAAGCATTCGATAAAATTCAACACCTTTTCATGATGAAAACTCTAAGCAAACTGGGTATAGAAGGAACATTCCTCAATACAATCAAAGCAATTTATGAAAAACTGACTGCCAGTATCCTATTGAATGGGGAAAAGTTGGAAGCATTTCCACTGACATCTGGTACCAGACAGGGATGCCCACTCTCACCACTGCTATTTAACATAATTCTGGAAGTTTTAGCCAGAGCCATCAGACAAGAAAAAGAAATTAAAGGAATACAAATTGAGAAGGAAGAAGTCACTATCCCTCTTTGCAGGCGATATGATTCTTTATTTAGGGGATCCAAAGAACTCTGCTAAGAGACTATTGGAACTCATAGAAGAGTTTGGTAGAGTAGCAGGATATAAAATCAATGCACAAAAATCAACAGCCTTTGTATACAGAAGCAGTGCCACGGCTGAGAAAGAACTGCTAAGATCAATCCCATTCACAATAGCTACAAAATCAAATACCTTGGAATACACTTAACCAAGGGCGTTAAAGAACTCTATGATGAAAATTACAAAACCTTAAAGAAAGAAATAGAAGAGGATACCAAAAATGGAAAAATCTTCCATGCTCATGGATTGGAAGAATCAACATCATCAAAATGTCCATTCTCCCAAAAGCAATTTATAGATTCAATGCAATGCCAATCAAGATACCAAAGACATTCTTCTAAGATCTGGAAAAAATGATGCTGAAATTCATATGGAGACGCAGGAGACTTCGAATAGCTAAAGCAATATGTACAACAAAAACAAAGCTAGAGGCATCACAATACCAGATTTCAGGACATACTACAGGGCAGTTGTAATCAAAACAGCATGGTACTGGTACAGAAACAAATGGATAGACCAATGGAACAGAATAGAAACACCAGAAATCAACCCAAACATCTACAGCCAACTTATTTTTGATCAAGGATCTAAAACCATTTCTTGGAGCAAGGACAGTCTATTCAATAAATGGTGCTGGGAAAACTGGATTTCCACGTGCAGAAGCATGAAGCAAGACCCCTACCTTACACCTTACACAAAATCCACTCAACATGGATTAAAGACCTAAGTGTACGACTCGACACCATCAAATTATTAGAGAACACTGGAGAAACCCTTCAAGATATTGGCACCAGCAAACACTTCCTGGAAAAGACCCGGGAGGCACAGGGAGGCAAAGCCAAAATTAACTATTGGGATTGCATCAAATTGAGAAGTTTCTGTACTGCAAAAGAAACAGGAGAGTGAAGAGACAACTGACAGAAATGGAAAAAATATTTGCAAACTATGCAACAGATAAAGGGTTAATAACCAGAATCTACAATGAGATCAAGAAACTCCACAAAAACAAAAATAAACAATCCACTTAAGTGATGGGCCAAGGACCTCAATAGACATTTTTCAAAAGAGGAAATCCAAATGGCCAACAGGCACATGAAAAAATGTTCAAGATCACTAGCCATCAGGGAAATGCAAATCAAAACCACATACAGAAATCTACCAACAACAGATGCTGGAGAGGATGTGGGGAAAAGGGACACTAACCCACTGTTGGTGGGAATGCAAACTGGTCAAGCCACTATGGAAGTCAGTCTGGAGATTCCTCAGAAACCTGAAGATAACCCTACTATTCATTCCAGCCATCCCACTCCTTGGAATTTACCCAAAGAAAATTTAATTGGCAAACAAAAAGCTGTCTGCACATTAATGTTTATTGCAGCTCAATTCACAATAGCTAAGACCTGGAACCAACCCAAATGCCCATCAACAGTAGACTGGATAAAGAAATTATGGGATATGTACTCCATAGAATACTATACCGCAGTAAGAAACAATGAAATCCAGTCATTTGCAACAAATTGGAGGAATCTGGAACATATCATGCTGAGTGAAATAAGCCAGTCCCAAAGGGACAAATATCATATGTTCTCCCTGATCGGTGACAACTCACTAAGCACCAAAAAGGAAACATGTTGAAGTGAAATGGACACAATGAGAAACGATGACTTGATCAGCCCTCACCCTGACTGTTGATGAACAACTTAATACATTATCCTTCTTAGTATTTTTTTGTCTGATCTACTTAATACTATTGGTTTAATTCTGTAATCAATACACAGTTATTTTTAAGTGTTGAAACTTAACTGAAAAGTGATCCCTGTTAAATATAAGAGTGGGAGTAAGAGAGGGAAGGGATGTACAATTTGGGACATGCTCAAGCTGACTTGCCCCAAATGGTAGAGTTAGAAACATAGCAGGGGATTCCAATTCAATCCCATCAAGGTGGCATGTACCAATGCCATCTCACTAGTCCAAGTGATCAATTTCAGTTCACAATTGATCACACTGATAGGTCTAAGAGTCATAGGGATCACATAAACAAGACTAGTGTCTGTTAATACTAACCGATAGAATAAAAAAGGGAGAGAACGATCCAACATGGGAAGCGAGATACACAGCAGGCTCATAGAATGGCAGATGTCCTAAATAGCACTCTGGCCTCAGAATCAGCCCTGAAGACATTCGGATCTGGCTGAGATGCCCATGAGAGTATTTCAGGCATGGAAAGACAAGACACTCTGGCAAAAAAAAAAAAAAAAAAAAAAAAAAAAAAAATGACCTAAATGAAATATCTCCGTGAGTGAGATCCCAGTGGAAAGTACAGGTCTTCAAAGAAGGAGGTACCTTTCTCTGAAGGGAGGAGAGAACTTCCACTTTGACTATGACCTTTTCTAAATAAGATAGGAGTTGGTGAACTCAAAAGGCTTCCATAGCCTTGGAAACACATTACTGGAGCATAGGGAGATTACTGATGCCATAAACAGGAGTGTCAATTTGTAAATTCAACAACAGGAGTCACTGTGCACTTACTCCTCATGTAGGATCTCTGTCCTTAATGTGCTGTACATTGTGATTTAATGCTATAACTGGTACTCAAACAGTATTTTTCACTTTGTGTTTCTATGTGGGTTCAAACTGTAGAAATCTTTTCTTATTGTATACTAAACTGATCTTCTGTATATAAAGTGAATTGAAAATGAATCTTGATGTGAATGGAAGGAGAAAGGGAGCAGGAAAGGGAAGGGTTGCGGGTGGGAGGAAAGTTATGTGGGGGGAAGCCACTGTAATCCGTAAGCTGTACTTTGGAAATTTATATTCATTAAATAAAAGTTTTTAAAAAAAAGTCTGGTGGTGAGGTTTTGGTTTCATTGAGCCAATTAATTTGATTGCTTTTTTATACTCCCTTTGCTGTGGCCATTATTAATGAAATCTTTTGTCTTTTTTATTACAGTATGATATAAATCCTTTACATGTGTAAGAAATTTCCACTTCCAGAACTATGCTGTATTTATCAAGGATGCCCCATGCCAGTACTGGCCAGGGTTAAATCGTTTTAGGGTCTTTTATTTCTGTAGACTAACCTGGAGTCAGGAAATCTGAGTCAAGAGCGAGCATATTCACTTACTTGATCATCTGCCACCACTCCCTCTGATCTTTACTCCTGGGACACGACCAGCCGTGCAGCACAGTTCCCTCCTGCCCTCATGACAAACTTTTCAGCTCTTGTTGTCAGATCCCGGGAAATGACATTGTAGAGGATCATTCCACTCTCTTTTTATATTTTAATAATATTTAACTTCAAAGGAAAATAGTTGGGATCCTCTGTCCATTTCTTCACATGAATGGATTTTTCTATACACATTTTTGATGTAAAGAGTTTCATAGAACACCAGCTCCATATAACCATAGTATGCTGTAAAAGGAATGACAGGACTTCAAATCCGTAACTCTAAGGCCTGGGTCAAGTTTAATAATAATAAAATGATGAACATTTATAAAGTGTTTACAGTATTCCTAACTATGTCTAAGCCCTATGAAAATATCAGCATATTTAATTGTTCTATTTAAATGGCCTTCCAAAATTTAATTCATTTTCACACAGGAAAATAATAACTTAGAAAAATTAAAAATTGATCGTTTATCATTTTATTTTTAAAATACATGAATGTATGTATTTTGGAAATATTTGTTCCTCATTTTGTACTTTGTGTCTTCACTTGAGCTAAAAGGATAAAATAAATAGGAAAAATATCAGCAACACAAAAATATAAGGAATATCAAAGGTACCATGGGTCAAGGCAAAATAAAACTGCTATACACTTTAATTTTCATTTTTCATGAAGCATGTAGTTATTTACAATTGTAATCAGCATAGCCTTATTTGTATTGAGAAATGAAATTAAGCAAACCAAAATCAAAATGTGTATTTTTTAATATTCAGTAGAATAAACCATGGTCTTTGTTAAAGATTACACATCAAGTATTTTAAAAGTCTTTTTTTAATAGAACTGAATACATTGGAAAGTATACAAACTACTTTCAAAATGTTAGTAAAAAACACATGTATTTTTAAAAATAATTAATTGGATGACTATTTTTAATTAGTTCCAGTTCCTGTATGGTTTTCATGTTGTAGAGGAAATCTTTCCTAGGATTTGGAATTAAGGTTCAACTTTGGAGAATTCAGATCCAACCTTCACTTATTCCTGGTCATTAATATTCTCCTGGATCATACAACAAAATAGGTACAGTTTACATGTAGCTGCCAATGCAAGCATTTCCTTGCTGCTGCAATTAAGAAGAATTTCTTTAGATACCAGGATATATTCATTGTTTTTAAGATATTTTGTATCTTTTCATTGATATTTCAAAAGATACTTGAATGAAGGAATACCAAAACCTTTTTCAAATTGGACTTTATTATATTTTCAAATCAAATACTCTATGGGGCTGGCACTGTGGAGCAGTGGGCTAAAGCCCCAGCCTGCAGCACCAGCATCCCATATGGGTGCCGGTTCTAGTACCAGCTGCTCTACTTCTGATCCAGCTCTCTGTTATGGCCTGGGAAAGCAGTAAAGATGGCCCAAGTCCTTGGGCTCCTGCACCCACATGGGAGACCTGGAAGAAACTCCTGGCTCCTGGCTTCGGATCAGCTCAGCTCTGAACTTTGCATTCATTTGGGGAGTAAACCAATGGAATGAAAGATCTCTCTCTCTCTCTCTCTCTCTCTCTCTCTCCCCCCTCTGTGGTCTTCTACCTCTCTCTGTAACTCTGTCTTTGAAATCAATAAAATAATTCTGTAAAAAAATCAAATACCCTCTTTGACCATCTTCTATGCTTTTTTCCCCCACTTTCTTATTGTCACATGTATTCCTTTTCTTTTTCCCATTATATTCTCTAACACCCGAGATTCCCTAGTGTTTCATCACCTTCTCTAATAGAACTAGACCACAGGAAACATCAATTCCAAAACATTCTTGCCCAAGTCACAAGACACTTGTTCCTTGCATTTTCTTTCTTTTTTTTCTTTCTTTTTTTTATTTTTTTGACAGGCAGAGTGGACAGTGAGAGAGAGAGACAGAGAGAAAGAAAGGTCTTCCTTTGCCGTTGGTTCTCCCTCCAATGGCCGCCGTGGCCGGCACGCTGCGGCCGGCACACCGCACTGATCCGATGGCAGGAGCCAGGAGCCAGGTGCTTTTCCTGGTCTCCCATGGGGTGCAGGGCCCAAGCACCTGGGCCATCCTCCACTGCACTCCCTGGCCACAGCAGAGAGCTGGCCTGGAAGAGGGGCAACCGGGACAGAATCCGGCGCCCCGACCGGGACTAGAACCCGGTGTGCCGGCACCGCTAGGTGGAGGATTAGCCTAGTGAGCCGCGGCGCCGGCCGTTCCTTGCATTTTCAACACCATCTCCTTAGCAACTATTGCTGGGGCAACCCAACCTCTATGTTGGCCAAACATATGACTCTACAGCAGAATCCTGCAGGAAAAAAAGCATACGATTACATAGTTTTTATTCTAATTTAAGGAGAAGCCTAATGTTGCTGGGATGTAAGTAATCAATACGGTAAAGCTAGTTCATCATTCCCCTCAATAGTATACTCTCTCTTGTGCCTCTTTGTTGTAACATAAGCATGTACATATTTATTCCATTTTCTATCACTGCTGTCACAAATAACCACAATGTTAGTGACTTAAAGAAACACAAATTTACATATCACATTTTTGTGGAACAGAAGTATGACTATACCAGGATAAAATCAAGGCATTGGCAGGGATGTACTCTTTTTGGTGGCTCCAAAGGAGCATCTATATCTTTGAATGATCGTAATGCTGGCAAAAATTAATTATCTGTGGTTGTGATATTGGAGACTTCATTTTCTACTGTCTGTCTGCTGATGGCCATTTTCAGCTATTAGAGACAACCCACATTTATTAGCTCATAAACCACCTTCTTCAAAGTCAGCAACAGTAGCTTGAATCCTTTCTCATTTAACACTTCCCTGCCTCTGTTGGTGTACCACTTCTCTAACAGTTTGAAATAGTCTGTGCTTATTCCATTAGATTCAGTCAACCCTGATAATCTAAAATGATCTCTCATTTTTGAGGTATGTAACATTAATGAAATCATCAAAGTCCACTGTCACATAAGGTACCATAATTACAGGTCTCAGAAATTAGAGCGAGGGCTTCTATGAGGGGAGCACAAGTTCACTTGCCACAGTATATAATCGTGCTTTGTGTATCACAGAGAAAACTGACATTATAAAATTCACACCTGATCCTCTTCACCTCACACACATGTATCAACTGCCACTCAGTCTCCTCATCATGGACTAAATTCTCCATTTATTTCTATGTCTCATGTATTACACATTTTCTTTTAAGAGGATACCACTAGAATAGTTTTAGAGAAAAGAAGGAAGGAAAGAAGCAAGGAAGGGAGAAAGAAAGAGAAAGAGTGGGAAAGAGAGAGAGAAAGAAAGAGAGAGGGGGTGGGAAGGAAGGAAGGAAGGAAGGAAGGAAGGAAGGAAGGAAGGAAGAAGGAAGGAAGGAAGGAAGGAAGGAAGGAAGGAAGGAAGGAAGGAAGGAAGAAAAGAAGGAAGGGAGGGAGGGAGGAAGGAAAGAAGAGGCTGCCACTGTGGCATAGCTGGTTAAGTTGCCACCTGGGATGCCAATACCTGGACGCTCCACTCCCTTTCCAGCTCCCTGCCAATGCACCTGGGAAAGCATTAGAAGATGTTCCAAGCGCGTGGGCCCTTGCCACGCGGGAGGCACAGAAGCAGCTCTGGGTGCCTGGCTTTGGCCTGGCACAGCTCTATCTGATGAGGACATTTGGGAATTGAACCAGCAGATGGAAGATCTCACTCTCATTCTCTCTCTCTCTCTCTCTCTCTCTCTCTCCCTCCCTCTCTGTAACTTTTCTTTTTTAATATTTATTTATTTGAAAGTCAGTTACACAGAGAGAGGAGAAACAGAGAAAGAGAGGTCTTCCATTCCATGGTTCACTCCCCAATTGGCCACAACAGCCAGAGCTACACTGATCTGAAGCCAGGAGTTTCTTCCAGGTCTCCCATGCGGGTGCAGGGGCCCAAGGACTTGGGCCATCTTCTAATGCTTTCCCAGGCCATAGTAGAGAGTTGGATCGGAAGTCGAGCAGCTGGGTCTCAAACTGGTGCCTAAATGGGATGCTGGCGTTTCAGGCCAGGGCATTAACCCGATGCACCACAGCTCTGGCCCCAATGTCTGTGACACCGTCTTTAAAGCAAACAAAAAATAAATATAAAAAATGAAAATAGTATGTCATGAAAAATGGTGCTTTTGAGGAATATTTGGAGAAAGTGACATCAATAATAGAAAATAAAGTACATGCAAATAAGTAGGAAGGATAGACAAAAAGGCACATAAACATTTACATAAACACAGACATAAACATATGCATATGTATATATATGTGTGTGGTATATGAGAATTTTGTTGAGCCAAATTTTAAGTCAGTAAGCATGTATTAAGCTGCCATGTTATTTGTACAGAAATAACCACTTACACAATAAAATGGGTAGGCAATTAAATATTATCATGGTCCACAGGTAATGAATTAATGTAATAACTACACAGTTTTGAACACCTATATTTAGAAGGTTAACTAAAGGAGTTTATTATATATTTAATCTTGATTTTATCTCAGAGAATTATCAAATCTTTTAATATGGAAAACAAACTAAAAGCACTTAATGTTTATAGATGGTCTACTGTGCAATAGGCACTATGATCACTGCTCAGACTTTAGACCAATCAGACATAGATTAGGATTGCTACTTTAATACTTTCTGGAGGTGTGAATGAAACCAATTGATTTACTTTTGTTAAAATTTAAAGAATTGAGATGCTATTGGAGTTGAGAAATAATTATAATAATTACAAGTAAATAGAGATACTCTTCAAAAACTTTCCTTACCTGTAAGTTTGTAAGAACCTATGGATTTACATTTTTTAAAAAATCTAAAATTTCAAAATAGGCATTATTTTAAAAATGGCTCCTTAATTTTCTTAACAATTGCATAAAATATAATTATTATCACAAGTTATTTTTATTTTAAAGAATGTAAAAAGAAAAGAAATACTACACTTAATAGAAGTAAAAAATGGGGCTCTTGATGTAGCACAGGGGCCTAAGTTGCTTGGGGTGTCACCATCCCATGTTGGAGCACTGGTTTCAGTCCTAGCTGCTCCGATTCCAATCCAACTCTTTGCTAATTCACCTGATAAGATAGCAGGCAATGAGTCTAGTTCTTAGCTCATGTCACTTATGTGGGAGACCCTGATGGAGTTCCAGAATCCTGGCTTCAGCCTGGACTAGTCCCAATGGTATCAATTGGGAAGTGAAACAGCATATGGAAGATTCTCTCTCCTTTCTCTCCCTCTCCCTCCCTACTTTTCTCTGCTACTCTGACTTTCAAATAAATAAAATTTTAAAAAGTAAAAAATAACAAAGCTGTCAGCTCATTGCTTAACCTATGTATGGATTTCTCTGTTTGGAAAAACGTTTTCTAGAATAGGTACTGGCCACTATGGTATTAATCAGCTTTTCACTACTATAATGAAATACCTTACACAGAATACTTGTGAAGAAAGGAGGTTTATTTTGATTTATGGTTTTAGAGGTGCACAGTCCAAGATTGTTCAGGTTCTACTGGTTTTCCCATCTGGTGAGGGCGGAAGAGGGTAAAGGTGGAGCATTGCAGAATGATCAATGATCATCACATGTTGACACAGGAAGTAAAGAGGCGAGGCTCAACTTGACTTCTACAACTAACCTTAGGAAAACTGCCTTCTGTGGTTACACCACTGATGACCTGATGACTCCCCTTAGGTACCACCTTCCAGAAATCCTACCTGGATTAAATTTTCACCCAGTCTCTAAAGCTTAGTCAAGTCTTTAACACATGGGCATTTAAATTTTTTTTAAAATTGTTTTAAATGATTTATTTTTTTGAGAGGCAGAGTTACAGAGAGATGGGAATAGGGGGAGAGAGAGATCTTCCATTCACTGATTCACTCCTCAGATGGCCTCAACTGACTCAGGCCAAAGCCAGGAGCTTCTTCTGGGTCTTCCACATGGGTGCAGGAGCCCAAGCACTTGGGCCATCTGCTGCTTTCCCAGGCCATTAGCAGAGAGCAGGATCGGGAAATGGAGAAGCTGGGACTCAAATCAGCACCCATATGTGATGCTGGCACTGCATGTGGAGGCTTAACCTACTATGCCACAGTGCCGGCCCCTAACACATGGACCTTTTTGGGTATTATTAAAACTAATACCCAAATCATAAGCTCTATCTATCCATTATTTTAATTATACACTCACAGGCCAAGTAAATGTAGGGCATAATAACATATTTCTCCAACATAGCTTAATATAGTAATCTGGTACAAATTTGACTTGGAATTTTTTTATATAAACTGAAAAATGAATTTTGCCATAACACAAATGAATGGTTTTCTCTACTGCGAAGGATAATTAGATAGGCCTGACTCCTTGTAGCATAAGGAGATGGCTCAGATTCAATGATTTCAAGTAGATCACTGTAAAATAACAGGTCTAATAATTCTCTTCCACAAATTGAAAAGACTTAGATTGAAAGCTGTGACAATTATACTGGTGTTCAGCTTTTAAACCTGATGATATTGCCATACTCAATGTTAAAGGGATTTAAAATGACACTTTACCTTTCCACCATAGTCACGAAGGATAGTGTATTACAACTCATATTCATCACTTTGTCAGTATAATTAATGAGGTCATCCCAATATCAATGCATGTAGTTTAATACCACATGATGAAGAATCAGAATATCGTAATAAATTATAGAATAATCATATTTTAAAAGTGTAACTGTTTCAGTTGTATTTCAGAATTAATTTGGATCTTTATCTAAATGATGGACGGTAGTTGCCTCCTTGCACTTCAATATATTGTAAGTTGAGAATTGAATAATTTCTACATGTTTAGTACTCAGAATTGGATCATCTTAACATCTAAAGGCCATATGCAATTATATAGGGTTATGTAAGTTATAAATAACTTTGACTGATGATGGCTTCCATTTCCAGAGAGCGAAAATGTGCACTCCTTGAGTAATGACAATCATGAACTTTAATGAAGTAGCATATGTTTTATTAAAGCCTAAAACTCTTTTAAAAGTAAATGTGGAAACTTCTGATCTTCATGCTTCATAGAAAGTGGAATTTTCTGTTTAATATAGAAATAACAATAAAATCTACTCCCAGCCCTCAGGAAAGATGCTCTCCAAGCTACTTTTTGTTTGATTATCTTACACTAAAGAATGTATGGCTTCTTGCTTTAGCTTTCCCTTTTACCCCTCATTAAAAATCAAAATTATTTCCACAAAGTACAGCTTCAAATATAATGACACACTTCTTGAGCAAAATGAAGTTTGAAAGAGTAGCCGAATGATTTAGAACTTATTCAAAACTCTTTTGATTGAAAAGAGCTACAAAAATTCAAACTTTTAATCTGCATATTTAAATTCCAAGTTTCTAATATTTAATCTTGCTTAAAACTCGTTATTACAGACACTATTGTGTGTTTTCTGTATTTCGACTTGCAACTTCATTTAGACCTGAACAGATGATGGAAGGCAAAATATTCAATTAAATTCTAATTGTGATCGAATTTGGGAAGCTTGATTTGAATAAATATTAGATATTTTAAATGGCTTTTTAAATAGCTTTCAGCATTGATAGTAATTTATTATGGTCCTACATCTTTCTAAAAAACAGAAAATATTTTATGTTGAATTTTAACAAAGTAATACAAAAAATGAGTAAGAATTTTTGGATTTCTGTCATTATCAACAAACCCATATTAAGCCAATGTAATGCAAATAATACAATTTCAAGTAAGGAGTTTTTATGTTGAAACTTTCTATATATTGCTTTTTTTCTAGTACCTTTACTTGAAACATCATTTAATCAACAATTGTATCTGAACATAATTTTATCAGAGAAAATAATAAAAGAAAACAAAGTATTTTAAACATGAGAGGATTATCTATATAGGATTTCTTTCTAAAACAAAGCCTCTTAATTATGATATAATTGCTTGTTTTTAAAAATATTTTCACAATCAGCAACTGATTCTTTCCCTATGAGACCTGAGATTCTGAAAAGCATAGAATCGGCCATTTAATGTTCACACTGTCACACTAGATTGTTTCTGTTTCACTTTTAACTGAACCGAGCAACTCTTTTCTTCTCCACACATGATCAATATGTCTTTCCCTTGTGCTGTTGATGTGAGAGCCTTCCATTGTGGATTTCTAGCATTCCAGCATGCCTTCTCAACTACACACTTGCTCCCAAATGAGCTCATTACTCTTTAGCTGTATTAGATCATTGATAATTTAGGTAATGAAAAGTTAGCTTCTGTTTTTCTAGCTTTATTGAGGTTTAGTTGACAAGCAATCTTGCATCTATTTAATGCGTACAAAACAGGGAGTCAGCATTACCATGCCATTCTAACAGGTATGAGCTGATATTTTTATAGTGATTTTGGTATGTGTTTCCTTGACGATTAGTGATGTTGGACATTTTTTACTCTCTTGTTGACCATTTGTATGTTGGCCATTTGCATGTATTTGGGAAAAATGTCTTCTTGGGGGTCTGACATAGTGGCGCAGCGGGTAAAGCCATCGCCCGAGATGCTGACATCCTGTGTTCACGTCCCAGCTGTTCCACTTCTGGTCTGGCTCTGTGCTAATGGCCTGGAAAGAGCAGCAGAAAATGACTCAAGTGCTTGTGCCACTGCCACCACATGGGAGCTCCTAGCTCCTGAATGTGACCTGGTGGTTGTGGCCATCTGGGGAGCTAGTGGATGAAAGATTTTTCTGTGGGCATATCTCTCCCTCTCTCTCTATCTCTCTTTCTCTAACTTTGACTTTCAAAAAAAAAGCTTAAAAAATGTCTATTTGGGTCCTTTGAACAGCATTTTTTTAAAGTATTACTTATTTTAACTGCTTTGTAGAAATTCACTGATGATTTGTATGAATTTATCACATGCTCTGGATATTAATCCCTTACCAGATTATGGTTTTCAAATAGTTTTATTCCATTGGCTATATCTACAAACTGTTCATTGGAGGTTGTTTACTTTGCTGTGCAAAAGCTTTGTAGGTAGTTGTAATCCACTGTTTATTTAGTTTCACAAATTTACTGATTTAATAACTTTTCCTAGAAAATTGATACAAACTGCTATTGCTTGCGATCTAAATGGCTTCTATCAAGAAAACCAGTTTCTATCACTAATAATAGTGCAACACCAACATGTTTTCAGTTTAGTAAAATTTCAGATACACACTGACAATTATTTCTTCAGCATTCCATACTTTAAGAGTGAATGAGTTGGAGCTGGCACTGTGGCATAGCGGGTAAAGCCACTGCCTGCAGTGCTGGCATCCCATACAGGCACCGGTTTGAGTCCCAACTGTTCCACTTCCGATCCAGTTCTCTGCTATGGCCTGGGAAAGCAGTAGAAGATAGCCCAAGTCCTTGGGCTCCTGCACCCGCATGGCTTCAAATTGCTCAAATCCGGCCGTTGTGGCCAATTGGGAAGTGAACCAGCAGATGGAAGACCTCTCTTTCTCTTTCTCTGCCTCTCCTCTCTCTGTGTAACTCTGACTTTCAAATAAATACATAAATATTAAAAAAAGATACTCATTGGGATGCCAACTATCACTAATGTATACCAATCCCATTATCAAAAAAATAAAAAGAGTAAATGAGTTAATATATACCATCACCTATAACATCCTGCAAAATGCCACTAATGTCACTGAAGCTCAAGTAATATTTTATTTTTACAGTTCCAAGTGACATTTCACATTTGCAGCACAAATTGATTATAAATCTTGACGATGTTAGGGATACCTAAAGAATTTGATTGCAGAGACATTAAAAATAGCCACACACACATTTAACGACAGAAATACACTTTCAGAAATACATCATTAACTGACTTGTATGTGAAAATCCATATTGTCTTTATACAAATTTGTATGATTTTGGTCAATCACTTGATGTGGCCTCTTAATCAGGAAATGAAATTAACAAGAAGCTCCTGTGGGTGTAACATTGGATACCATTTGGCAGTAAACGTTTGTGTGTGTGTGTATAGGAGTATAAAATAATGAAAAAAACTAATACAATAACTATATAAATCAATAACATATTTATTATCATTGTCAAGTATTATGTTCTGTACATGTTTGTCCTGTTATACTTTTATGCTGCAGGTGGAACAGTAGTTTTGTTTACACCAGTGACAGTAAAGCACCTCAGTATTGAATTTCACTATGATATTAGGATGGTTACAGCAGCATCAATAGATGATAGGAGTTATTTCTCTGTATTATAATTTCATAGGACTTATATGCAGTCTATTGATTGAACTATTTTATGTGGTGCATGATGGTATCTTTGAGTAGTGTAGGCACAAAATTAAACCTGATTCTGTACCATAGCTAATTATTTACAAGATGATACAGCCTAACCTTCTTATATTGAAAATGATTCCTCCAAAATTCAGGACATAATTGAATCTTTAACAACTGAATTTCTTAAAGCAATAGATGACTACCACATTATTACTAAACAATAATCAGTAGAGTTAAACTTTCTAGTGCCCCAAATGCTTTTATCTACAGGGGAAAAATGATATTAATAATTATGATTCTTCTTACTCTTCCATAGTTGCCCTTGTTTTCATAAGTTTCCCAGCTCCCTAAATGTACTATTTTTTTTCTAAAGATCAGTTTATTTATTTGAAAGAGTTGAGAGGGAGGGAGGGAGAGAGAGAGAGAAAGAGATCTTCCATCCACTGGCTCATTCCCCAAATGGCTGTAACAACTGGGGCTGGTCCAGGCTGAAGCCAGGATCTTCATCGAGTTTGCCCAAGTGGGTGGCAAGAACTCAAACAATTAAGGGTGATTTTCCCCTGCTTTTCTCAGGCCATTAGCAGGGAACTTGATCAGAAATGGAGCATCCAGAACATGAACCAGCACCCATATGAGATGCTGGTATTACATTATCTGCTATGCCACAACACCGACCCCAAATATACTATTTTTATGAGCTAAAATCTAATGTACACGTTCACACACAGACACATGGAAAAATAGAATAAAGGAAATCAACCTTTTCAATTAAAGTCTTGTTATCCACATCTTCTCTTTACTCTTTCCTGAGCTACCATTCCCAATTCTCAGTTCTCCCAAAGGATTATTGAATCAGTCAATGAAGGCAGCTTTGATAAGTGGGAAACATTGCACAGCCACTTAAAAGTGCTGAACAGGGGAAAAATAAATTGAAAGGAAACGAAGTGCCTCTAACTGTACCAAGAACGTGAGTTAATCAATATTAAAAATCATGTGAACTAAATGCAAAATCCTGAAAAAATAGATCTATCATAGTTATGGTTTCCTTCTGTGTTTTATTCTACAGTGAAATGAACCATGAAGAACTTCATATCCTTAAACAAAATACAGCCTATTTTTTACATTCATAAATTAAACTTGTGGAAGTTTGACCTGGACAACAGCAGAACAAGAATAGATAGGAGAATCCAAATTAATTGCTTTGAAAAAAAAAAATAATAACAATATAATAATAATAACAAATAATAATAGCAAATAACAAATAATAAAAATAACAAATAATAATATCGAGGTAGATATTTAGTGCAGCTGTTACATCACTGCTTGGGAAGCCCACACTCTTATCAGAGTGTTTGGTTCATTATTATCATCTATGCTCCCAGTACAACTTTACTACTAAAGCACTCCCTGGGAGGCAGCTAATGGTTCCGTACTTGGATCCTTGCCATTTGTAAGAGATCCAGATTGAGTTCTAGGCTCCTGGCTTCAGCCTGAGCCAGCTGTGGATATTATGGGATTTGGGGGAGTAAACCAGTGAGTGGAATATCTCTCTGTTTGCCTGTCCATCTTTGCGCTCTGCCTTTCAAAAAACACCAAAAATTAATAAATAAAAAAATTAGAAAATAATATCTTATTATCAAATACCATAAGGAGGGGATACTAGATACCATCATAGTAAAGGTAATACAGTAAAACTGAACAAACATAAACCAGGTCAGGAAAAATTTAGATCCATCCTTAATACAACTAGAAGTAAACAAAATAAATATGTGAAAATTATTACAAACAATATATACTTAAAATTAGTGTGTTGATATTCCATTTTTTCAGAAAATAGTAATATAGAAAATACATATGGATTACATACTAATACATAAAATTATACATAAGTGAATACATATGAAAACAAAACATTTTTTAGAAAGAAAGCACAGAGTGAAAACAGAAAAGGTAGAATAATAAAGTTAAAGTTAGAAACAAACATGCACATTATTTTGTAATTAAAGTGGAATAGGGGCCAGTGCTGGGGCGCCGAGGGTTAAACCCCTGGCGTGAAGCACCGGCATCCCAATTGGGCTCCAGTTCTAGTCCCAGCTGCTCCACTTCTGAATCAGCTCTCTGCTGTGGCCTGGGGAAACAGCTGAAGATGTACTTGGGAAAGCAGCAGCAGATGGCCCAAGTCCTTGTGCCCCTGCACCCATGTGGGAGACCTGGAAGAAGCTCCTGGCTCCTGGCTTTGGATTGGCTCAGCTCCGACCGTTGCGGCCATCTGGGGGAATGAACCAGTGGATGGAAGGCCTTTCTCTCTCTGTCTCTACCTCTCTCTGTAACTCTGCTTTCAAATAAATAAAATAAATATATTCTTAAAAAATGGAGTATTAATTTCATCCTTAAGTTCCTAGTAGCTAAAAAAAGAGTAAAATATACACATTTCATAAATCACTTTGTTTGATTTTTAAATTATTTATTTATTTACTTGAGACAGACAGACAGTGACAGATGGAGCTCCTGTCTTCTGGTTCACTCCCTTGATACCCACAATAGCCGAGGATGGGCCAGGCCAAAACCTGGAAGCAGAAACTCAGTTTGAAACTTCCATGTGGCTGGTAGAAACCTTACTGAGCTGTTGCCTCCCAGAGTGCACGTGAGTATGCAATTGAAATCAAAAATAGAGCTGAGGGGCTGACGCTGTGGCTCAGCGGGTTAATACCCTGGCCTGAATTGTCGGCATCCCATATGGGCGCCGGTTCAAGACCAGGCTGCTCCTCTTCCGATCCAGCTCTCTGCTATGGCCTGGGAAAGCAGTAGAAGATAACCCAAGTACTTGGGCTCCTGCACCCACATGGGAGATCCGGAAGAAGCTCCTGGTTCCTGGCTTTGGATAGGTGCAGCTCTTGCTGTTGCGGCCAATTGGGAAGTGAACCATTGGATGGAAGGCCTCTCTCTCTCTCTCTCTCTCTCTCTGCCTCTTCTCACTCTGTGTAACTCTGACTTTCAAATAAATAAATAAATCTTAAAAAAAAAAAAAAGAAATAGAACTGAGACTCGCTGCTTTAGGACATGTGTGGCATCTTAACCACCAGAATCCAGGCTGACACCACTGTGCTTGAATGATTATAAATACTGTTTTGGTTCATGGAAAGGATGTTGTTTACTTTCAATGAATCCTGAGAGCAATATCCCACCTCATCCTTACAGTTTTGTAAATGTCGAGCCTATGTGAAGTGAATGATAATATCATTTACAACACCTTTACAGTAAATAATAAATTTTAAATTTTATATAAATTACCATGTGTATGTATATGCCTCAAAGCAATCTAGGGTACAGTGATAAAACTTCAGTACAGTAAAGGAAAAGTCATGAAGATCAGAAGCAGTAACATCTAAAATTGAAAGTACCACTGGGCTTGATCAACATCAAAAAAAGATAGAAGGTAGATAGAGGCAGATAGATAGATGGTAGGAAACTGTCCTTTTGAGTAACACTGATTACTATGACACTGAAGCAGAGGCATAAATTTTATCCACATGACTGCTTACAAGTGAATGATAAATCTTTGTACAGATTGGATTATATAGCTTTTTTTTTTTTTTTTTTGACAGGCAGAGTAGACAGTGAGAGAGAGAGACAGAGAACAGAGAGAAAGGTCTTCCCTTGTCGTTGGTTCACCCTCCAATGGCCGCCGCGGCCGGCGCCCTGCGGCCGGCGCACCGCGCTGATCTGATGGCAGGAGCCAGGTGCTTATCCTGGTCTCCCATGGGGTGCAGGGCCCAAGTACTTGGGCCATCCTCCGCTGCACTCCCTGGCCACAGCAGAGAGCTGGCCTGGAAGAGGGGCAACCGGGACAGAATCTGGCGTCCCGACCGGGACTAGAACTCAGTGTGCCGGCGCCGCAAGGTGGAGGATTAGCCTAGTGAGCCGCAGCGCCGGCCAAATTATATAGCTCTTGATGCTTAGAATACGATAGGTAGATAGATAGATATAGATAGATAAAATTAAAGAAATACATACATAGTGGAATAAGTATATATATTGAGCTATATACCATCTATGTAGTGATATCTATCTATATAGATATTTATATATATTTATTTATTTTTATATATATATATATATTTATATCCTAGTAAGTCAGAACATGGACAAACTTAAGGTAGATGCTCATAAGATATTTTTTAAAGATATATTTATTAATTTGAAATTCAGAGTTAGAGAAAGAAGGAAAGACAGAGAAAGAGAGGTCTTCCATTCGCTAGTTCAGTCCCCAGTTTGCCACAGCGGTCAGAGCTGTGCTGATTTGGAGCCAGGAGCCAGGAGCTTCCTCTAGGCTTCCCACACAGGTGCAGAGGCCCAAGGACTTGGGCCATCTTATACTGGTTTTCCAGGCCATAGCAGAGAGCTAGATCAGAAGAGGAGCAGCCGGGACTTGAACCAGCACCCATATGGGATGCCAGCAGGCAGTGGCTCTACCCACTATGCCACAGTGCTGGCCCCAATGCTCATAAAATATTTGAGGACAAATTAATAATAGAGTACTTCATGAGGTAACACCAGTTAAAACCTGATGAAAATCTGAAAAATCATGAACACAAAGCAGTTATGAAGGAAATTAAATAAAACTATGCTCCCTTTTGTCCTCATAGTAATTATATGATAGATTACTTAAAAATTTTAAATTACTTGTAAAATATTGGAAAATGATACCTTATAATTTCTATAATTTAAAAAAGGAAACATGGTTTGCATTTATGAAATGTTTTAAAATAATTGCAAATATTTGAGAAGCAGATACCAATATCTAAAGAAGCGCTGACTACATTCAAGAATCACAGAAAACACTGAATTTGGAAAATATATCTTAAAATTAGGTGAATTTCTATTATCTGCACAGTTGTTGCAAAAGTTCTTTATTCAGAACACTTTTTATAATGTATCTTCATAAAATTGTAAGGCTGTGTTGCTTTAATGGCTTAATTGTGAATATTATCATTCATCATTTACAGTTTCCTAGGCTGCAACATGGGAGAAATCAAGGTGCATGAAAGAAGAGAAACATAATTTTAAAACAATGGAGTGATCATAGGCAATAAAAAATAAGGTGATAGATTACCTTGTCTCTACCTTGTCTTATTCTAGAACTATAAGTAAGCAGACCGGTGAACAGTTGTATTTATATTTTTATTTAAGTAAAATGAAGACAGAAATTTACATTACATTTTAGATAAATTCAAGTTTATCTTTGGAGGTTTGAATGATCTAGATTAACTACCTATCTTTTGTAATATTGTTCATTTCCTCTCTTTGCATTTCCCACTTTGAATTTGTCATTTCAATTGCAATACCTGTGACTGCGATTGCATACATAGAATCTAAGGACCAGAAGAAAAAAAATCAATAGGCCACTTGAGAAATTAAAGTAGGCACTATGTATGTAAGAATTTAATGTGAGTAGAAATATTAGTTTGGCTGTAGATTTGTCCTGGTAGGAAGTCTGCAGGAGAGCAGAGACAGTAATCAGTTTTGTTCACGACTATATTCTCAGTGCCAGCTACTGAATGTGTCACTTAGAAAAACTCAATAGGTATGTATTAAATTATTTTGAGAGTTGCCACCATGGGGGAAAAAGGTGAATCACTCACAGACTAGGGAAGCCATCTGTGAGCTGTGTTCTTATAAATATCAAAAAGAATGGCTCAGATTCTTTTCACAATATATCTACTCTATGAAAATCTTTGGCATATGGAGAAAAATAAAGTTTCTGTTATGGGAGAAGAAGTGCCTTATTAACTAAAAAAAATCAAAAGAATATTTGAGGCATTTTCACTAAGAAAGCAGCTGGTAGATATCTTCAGTGTTGCAGCAAACCAAATTACTGTTCAAGTTGTTGTGGAACAACCTACTGATCCATCCTGGCTTGCCCGATTTGTAGCGTTTCCTCACAGCATGCTTGGTGAGGGGTTTGCAATAATGTGGAAGATAAGGCACTTTGTTACCATCAACTGATCCTGCACACACAGGTGTCTTATCTGCAGCTTGCCTTGCAGCAAATTTCCTGGTTACATCCTACAGTGTCAACATATTTTCCAACTTTGCTTATATTATATAAGCTATGATAGCTATCTATACTAAGACATTAAGCCACATATTGTCATCTCGTAGTACAATTAAGAAAATTTTTGTATTATTCAGATACAAAATCATATTGTTTTGGAAAATCACATATTATAACAATTTTAATATAAAGATGCCAAAATTTTAAATACAGAAAAGAATTGGAGCTTTCTATCCACATTCTGTCTTCATAGTCAAAGTGCATTGCTTTCCAATCTATCCATTATTATCACATATCATTTTAGGCAGAATAGACCCAGTAAACAAAAACAGCTCAGTTTGTGTGAAACACTTAAGCATAATCAAACTCGGTTTTTTGTTTTTTTTTTAAATAACATAGTAAGCTTTAGCAATGGAGATATTTTTAACTGTTATCCTAAGCTATAAAATGGGCACTGAATTCAACAGGTTTTAATCTAAATTTTTGTTGACTGATAGACTACTGTGTTCAAGAAATATTGTGTACTTCCACTTCTCAGAGCACCTGTTCTGAGGACTATATTAGGTAAGCATTCACCTGCTAGCTGCCAGGGTTCTGAGAAAAAAAAAATCTGGCCTTTTTCCATATCCTCTCATTATAATTCACACAGTAGCATTCTCTCCAAACATAGAGGCAATAAAAAGTTTCATGCTAATGAATGTCATCAGAGAGTCCTATCTTAGGTCCACAACAGACATTGATTCTAAGACCAATGCCTACACAACTGTAATGTAACTCCAAGCAATTTATCATACTGTTCTGAACCTCAGTTTCAAAAATTCTTAAAATGAAAATATTAGTATTGATCTTGTGAGTATTAAAATACTAAGCAAACAATAAGGTGCAACATATGACATTTCATCAATACATATTAGCTGTTACTCACTGCAGTCAACAAATACTTGAATGCCTAAGGTGAGCTGTGTGGTAACATCACAATGCAACAGAGAAAAAGAGACAAAGTCTGCTTTACTGAACCTGGTTCAAACCCTAGTTAACATTTATTATTTTGGGTAGGTTAGTCCCCTGATAATTAACCAATTTATCCAGTTTGTCTACTTTTATTTTTACTTTATTGTATCTTTATTTTCTTCATATCAATTGTATTCGCTGGTATTTTTACAGAAAATTGTCAAGAAAATCTTGTTCAGTATTGTGTTTGTAGTACATGGAACAGAATTATTAGGATCAACAAATAAGTCTTTAAGGTAATCTGTGGGGATAGCTGTTTGGTCTCGCTCTTACTGTGCTGATTAAGGCATCAATATCCCATATCAGAGTGCCTGGGTCTGAGAACTGGTTCCAGCTCCTGACTTGAGCTCTTGGCTAATTGTAGACCCCAAGAAGTAGTGGTGATGGCTCCAGTAAGTGTGTTTTTGTCACCCATATGACAGGAACTGGACTGAGTTTCTACCGCCCAGATTTGTCCTTGGCTGTGCCCCAGGCATTGCAGATATTTGGGGAGTGAACCAACAAATGGGAGCGCTTTCACTCTCTTTCTTTCTCACTCTAAAATAAATTTTAAAATTAAAATAATAATCAATTAACAACTTACTTATGCTTCTGTTTCTTAATCTTATATATGAGAATCAAAATAGTACATAACGTTTTTAAAGATTTATGTATTTATTTGAGAGACAGAGTTACAGAGAGAGAGGGGGAGATACAGAGAGGTCTTTCATCTGCTGGTTTACTCCTCAAATGGCCGCAACAGCTGGAGCTGGGCTGACCTGAAGCCAGGAGCCAGGAGCTTCTTCCAGGTCTCCCACATGGATGTCAGGGCCCAAGCAATTGGGCCATCTTCCACTACTTTCCCATGCCACAGCAGAGAGCTGGATTGGAAGTGTAGTAGCCAGGACTGGAATCTGTGCCCATATGGAATGTCAGTTCCACAGGCAGAGACTTAACCTACTAAGCCACAGTGCCGCCCCCAATAGTGCATATATTAAAAGATCATAGAGAATAATAAGAGATAAAAAAAAGACTTAGAATGGGGCCTTGACAATGCAATTAAGTTCATTACATTATAGTGTGGGGAATTTTTTTTTTCTTTAACATGCAGCTATTTTGCCTTGGTGTCAGTAAAGTGTTAGTTTCTGAGAGGGAAAAATATGGTTACTTTTAGAGGTTGGTAGTGTAATCAGTGCATAGAAGGGACAAAATGATGACCAATGTTCTCAGCAAGACAGAGTGGAGAAGCAAAACATTTCATCATACTACTTGGAACAGCATGCAGTTTAAAATAGAATTGTATCTCTGAACTATATGAAATCTGTTATCTATGTATTAACAAAAAATATATGAAGTGCTTATTTCTGAAATTTTCCACTTAGTACTTGCGAACTACAGTTGACCATGGGTCACTAAAACAATGGAAAGCGAAACTATCATAAGGGGAACTATGATTTTTTTTCTGGGTCTTTCATGATCCCCTAGAGAAGCAGTCAAAAAGGCAAAGTCTTGCATTTTTTAAAATTTTTAAAAATGTTTAATTAGTTTTTAAACAGCATCCATGTTATTTGTCACTAAAATTCTAAGAACACAATACTTCTTTCCTCCCTCCCTCCTCCTCTCTCCCTACAACTCTCCAACTCTCTTTCCTTCTCTCTTTCTTTTTTTTTTTTTTAGTTTTTGAGATAACATATGTACTCCACAATCTATACAAAGCAAATCTAGAGAACAAAGAACAAAAGCAGCCAAAACTTTATTTTTATTGAACTTTATGACAACAAGATATCAAAATGTATCTTCACCTAATCCACTTTATATTATATTGCAGTATTTATCTTATTTTATGTGAAGGGAATCACAGAAAGATGTATGCAGATTTTGCAAAGTAACTGTTTTAATAGCTGAAGATTAATGTTCAGATTAAGTAACTGAAGATTAAGTACAAAATTCTAAATGAAAAATTAGTGACATAGAAATTAAGACTTTTAAAGCTATACATTGAGGTGGACATTGCCATAACATGCAGTTGAGATGCAGTGAAGACACTTACATCTCATATCTGAGTGCTTGAGTTTGAATCTTGGCTCTGGTTCCAAACTCCAGCTTCCTACTAAGGCAGATCCTAGGAGACAGCAGTGATAACTCCAATAATTGAGTTCCTGCCATCCGTCTGACCTCAACTGAGTTCTCACTGCAGGCGTTTGGATAGTGTACCAACAGATGCTAGTGCTCTCTGTGACTCTCAAATATATATAGACAGATGATATAGAAAGATAATGCATAAACACATAGACAATAGACAGGTAGAAAAAACTGTTTATGACCTAAAATGATTTGAATATCAATATAAATATCAATTTATTTTCTTTATATCACTGATATTTCCTTAAATATTTCAAAAGAAATAAACAAAAGTGAACTCTGTGAAATTGTTATGGTATATCATGAGGTAGGAATTTTTTGTCCACTAACATTATTTTATGACATTACCTGGCGTCTACAGGTATATTTGAAAACAAACCTAAAGGCACTGGTAGCTTTTAAAAATTACACAATTAAAGCATCTGATTTATTGTTACACAATTATTAACCAAGAATCAAATTATTTTGAGAAATGGTGCATTGATTTCTTCAACATCAAAGAACATGTAGCCTTAAGAAATGTAATTAAAATTTGATGGAGTTATTGATAGAACCTGAAATTTTGTTCTACTTTCCACTGTAATTGAGTAGGGTCTTATGCTTTATATTCCTCATATCACAATTTCAGTAGTTACATTTTTGGAAAATTCAATATTTAATTTTTGTTTCTTAAGTAAATCATTAAATATCCAAAACCAGCTTTGTGTTAATTAACAACTCTTTAAGCAGCACTATACAGGTACCTGACAAGGACACACAGTTTCAAATACTTAAAATAATATTAATTTAACCCTCAACACAGTAAAAAAAAAAAAAAAAAAACATTTTGCTGATTAAACATATATTTTAGGATAACAGGATTTCTCCAGCTTCAGCCTGCTTTAGAATAGAACTATTCAAACGCATGGATTTGTTTCTATTGAGTAGTTTTCTTTTCCTGGGTATAGGCCATTTATTCCTGTTTATTTGTATACCTTCAATTTTTGTTGAAAAACTGGATATTGTAAAAAGGGATATTGTGAAGACGCTGGAAATAAATTTGCTCCTCTGAATTTTTTACTGTTGCTCTTTCAGTTGTTATTGCTCTGTGGTTGTTTCTGAGTTTCTTGGGGAAATTCTGTAAAATCTGTGTTCTTTAAGGTGTATTACCACCAAAGTGTCTGCTCAATGAGCATATTGGTCATCTATTAATTGGCAGAAATTCCCTTAAATGCTTTTGAACAATGACTCTCACCTTTTGCCAAAGTCTGTGTGTGTGTGTGTTCGTGTGCTCAGCCATGACTTTATCTTAGCAGATTACAGTCTTGCTTTAGTTTTCATCTCTTGCTCCAGTGTTAGCCAGAAGGGCGTGATAAGGCCTTCTAACGTCTGCCTTGCTTGTGCACAAGCTGAGCAAATGTGTATGGTTTGCTAAATCTGCAGGAATATTCTGGAGTTTTTCAAGTACCCTATGGACATTTCACCCTAAAGATTTCTTTTTGAGTTTTTTGACAATTCTCTTGTTTACTCCAACTGGTATTACTACCCCAGGCAACCAACGTTAAATTACAGGCTTTGGAGAAAGGTCTTTCATCCCCAAGGAAAATTTTAGTCAGGTAAAATAAAGACAAGCCCTGTGAATGAGGTTTTCGTGTGAGTTGTCAGACAGGTCAAGCTGTGAGAATTCAATAATGAGACATTCAGAGTTGCTCAAACTCATTCTGCTACAGAGCCTGGGAAAGCAGCAGGAGGTGGCCTGAGTTCTTGAACATCTACCACTCAGGTGGGAGATTGGAAGGAGTTCCAGGCTCCTGGCTTCAGCTGTGGCCATTTGAGCCAGTGAACCAGCAATGGAAAACACACTCTTTCTCCCTGTCCCTCTCTCTGTTGCAATCTCTTCCTCTCTCTCTGTAACTCTACCTTTCAAATAAATGCATCTTTTATAAAATGTATTACTTTTAAATTTCTCTTAAAAATGGAAGATGGCATCTAATCTTTGAAAACAGAGACTTGATTTAAAATCCTTTTTCTTTCATTTAGGTTTATGACATCAGATAAGCCTATTACATAATCTATGCCCCGACATATAAATTAATGAAGAAATATGAGCTTGTTTTATTTTTTATTTTAATTATTTCTTTAATGTAAACCTCTCTACTCTCTGGAGTTGGTATCCCAATTTTTGAGTAATGCTGAGATCAAATACTCATTTTCTTTTTTGTCTTGATTATGAAGGCATGGACATTTAATCAATGTCAAGTCAAACTTTTAACTATCTAAACTTTAAATTTGAAGTTATTTTCCAAAATATCAAGATGTGCAAAAGGGATGAAAAATTAATTTTGGCCAAAGGGTCACTGAAAAAAAATGAAATTTACAGAGAAAAATACAAGAAATCCAGCAATCAGCCCAGAGGCCTGGCTGATCATACAGTGGTTGGAGTTGTGGGTCCCAAGATTCCTTTCAGATATTTGTGTTAGGAATGTGGCCAAGGTCTGCCAGTTCCTCCTTTGTTCAGATTTGTGTAGTGAGACTTGTTCTCCAAATTTTCCATAGATGTTCTTAGATATACTAAATTCCTTTAGTAAGTTCTTTTTCTGTTTAAATTAGCCATAGCCAATTTGTGTTTGGTTTCTAAAAACCTAACTAGAATTCTGCTTTCAGCATTTGCGGAAGGAACAATTGAACTAAGTAAAGAACATATGCAGTGCCTGCTCCAAAGTAAAGAAAAATTATGAGCTCTTTCCCTTAGATTAACAGTTGTTGCAATCCATTCTGAATTTTCTTTAAACTTAGCAATCACATGATCATGAATAATATTCGTCTTTAAAATAATTTACATCGTTGATGAATAATCAAATCTCTTCCAGGTGAGAAAAATATTATCTATAATCAACTAAAGACTCAACAGAGGATTTTCAAATGTATTTGATTTTTGTGCTTTCAATAATCAAAATATCTTAAACTCTAAACCCTGTAAATATATAAATAATTTTGAGCAAAAATATAATAAAGGGAATCTTAATTCCTCTACTTGACTCCTTTTCCTCAAAGGCACTTTTCACTGAATGTCACCAAGGAGGAAACAAGGTAGTTATGCAAGAAATATACTATTGAGACACTTACTTGCCATATTTATAAGAATTCAACCCACTGCAATAAGAGCTTCTCTCTAAATTTGTGCTCTATTTTCTGCCAGTAAAATTCATTACCCTTTTGCTTTTAGAATACCTGGATATTTGCGTGAAAGCTTCATGAAATTTTTATAATAGTTGTTATTCATGGACATTCTGAAGTATCTTTCTATAAATAGATATTTGATTAAATCAAAATTGGCTGTAAGACTTACTTTTGTGTTCCTATCTTTTATGAACTAAATATATTACTTCTTTGCTCTGCTTTCTATATACTTAAAAAGCTTCCATAAGCACATGGCTTTGTCTTACATACTTTGCTTGGTAGTGTTATTAAACCATGATCTTTGTATTATCAAGTTGACCATGGAAGAATATTCCTTATCCATTCTTTCCTATCCATTGTACCATGATTGCCTTTATTACACCTTTTTTCTATTTTTTAAAAGATTTTTTAAATTTATTTGAGAGGCAGAGTTACAGAGATGGGGGAGAGAGAGAGAGAGAGAGAGAGAGAGAGAGGTTTTCCATCTGCTGGTTCACTCACTAAATGACCACAATGGTCGGAGCTTGGCCAATCTGAAGCCAGGAGCCAGAAGTTTCTTCCAGATGTCCCACACAGGTGCAAGGGCCCAAGCACTTGGACCATCTTCCACTGCTTTCTGAGGCCATTAGCAGGGAGCTAGATGGAAAGTGGAGCATCTTGGACTCAAACCGGTGCTCATATGGGATGCTGTCGCCTTAGGCAGAAGCTTAACCTACTACTGGCCCCTCCCTTTTCTGTTTTTTAGACTGTCTTTTTCTACTTACATTTTATTCCACCAAGCACAAAATACTGTTTTCATTCAGATTTCTGAGTTGCTTGAATAGAAATGTGAAGCCCTGGATTATCACGAAGCATTAACTAGTACAGATATATTCACTGGTTTGGCAACAGGATAAGAAGTCAGAAGACCTGGTGCGTCCCTAATGCAACATATTGCTGTTCTGTGGTCTCAAGGAAACGCGTTTAAACTCAAATCTCAGATTCTTTCAACTGGGAAATTGGGATACCACAGGTAATATACACCCTACCTACTTTATAGTGATACCAGCAACATGGTTGTGATATATGTGAGAGCATATATACAAAGTATATGAAATTGTTTCTCTCCATGAAAGCACTTATTACAATGCCTGGAAATTATCTATTAACTTATCTGTCATCTATTTTTAAATCACTTCCTCTTTGAAGGAAAATGAATGAACGAAAATCTAAATTACAAGTTTCGGAGTCAATAAGAATGAAATAGTATTTGAAATCAAAAAGACTTTTTACCACTTGCTCTGCTTTCACAATCTTACTCCTTCTTACTTAAATCTAGAAAGAATTTGTAGAAAGTCTGTTTCCACTGGCTTTTGCTTTCTTTTTATTTTCTTAAATATAAAATAAGAAATAGTTGAAAATGAGGGCATGGGGTTATGAAAATTTCGTTGCCATGGACAATAACACATATGTAAGAGAATGATTGTGAATAATTAATGACTTCAACCCAAGCTTTACTTTACTTACTTAAACTGATTTTTTACTTTTTAAATATCAATTAATTTACTCCTTTATAGTTGAATAGAACATATGTATCAATAGAATAATCTTCATTATTACAATTAAAGACACTAGATCAAAAAGGAAATTATGTAAATTCCAATGGTAGAAAAGTCATTTCTTCATTTGTGGTTATAAATATGAATTCTGTTTCCATTCCTTAAACTTGTGCTGAAATCAATTTTCACTAACATGTACAGAATATATTTGTTTTGCTTGTGTTTAGTTGGATTTGTCAGTTGTCAAATCATTGCCTAATTTCTTTTCAGGTTAAATGGTATTTTATTCCAGGGTCTGATAGAAACATTTTTTCATTATGTAGAGTGAAGTTGTTAAAAATATAATCACTCTAATTCTTCCCTTTTGCTCTGGCAATAAAAAGCCCTGGGAAGAGTTTCTATCACAGGCAACTACTATTTTGAGAGACATAATGTGTCATGTTTCATTGAAAAAATTTAACTTGAGCAAAAGTAACTCATTGATATATGTTCACAGAGACATTAGCTGAGGAGGAAAAGGTATGAACAAACAAATAAATAGAATAAGTGTTTGGAGATTTACAAAGTAAATTATGTTTTTGGATTTTCATTTATAAAATATTCATTGAATAGGTTTTGTATAGACCACATTGCCGGACAATGCAGTTCACAGATGAGTACAGCTATTCTCAGTTTCTGGCCCTTGCAGGTAGATGCACAGAATCTAACGAGGTTGAGAAAGAAATGGATGCAACATACCCAGAATCTTGTATACAAAGTGAATGCATTTTTAATACTGAGGTCCTAGAGTTGAGACTCAAAATGTTCCTGGGTAAAATTCTGATAATATTGATCAAGTTAATTATTATTATAAAAAAATTTGGGATAGATTATAGATCAAAGGATTAGAATCAACATATTTGAAATTCATTTATATCATTACTTATATAAAGCATATTTTAAAGTAGAGTCATTCAATTCTCATATATGCTGAATGATTTTTCTTTTTTTTAATAGTCTATTGAGGTAAAACACCAGTTAATTTAAACTGCTTTCAGTTTTGCATGTCAGAATACAAGGGCTATAACATGCAGATTTTTTAAAGCCTGAGTAATAGAATCAAATGGAGTCTTAGCACTATCACTTTTTGCTTGTCCTTAGAAAAACTAAGTAATTTCTAGTCTTTGTTTTCTTATCAATTAAAGTTTAATAATTATAATTTACTCAAGGATTTTTGTTTCTTTTTTGCTTATGCTTTAGTGTTCAGTGAGATGTTGCTCTTTCTAAGTCTACTGAGGGAGTGTCTGACCCAGATTAGAGACTCAAGGAGTGTAAATTGTAATCCAATGACTTCTGCTCATATTGTTATGGGACAAAAAGATGATCTTGTTTCTGGTTTCACATCAAAGAATTTCCACATGGACAAGGATAGTGAGCAAAATGAGATTTACTGAAGGGAGACACTTGCATCAGTCAGGAGAGAGACTTCAAGGGAGGAGTTGCCCCTGGGAAGACTGTGGGTACTGTCTCTTTTATGCGCAAAAGTTGATACTTAGATTGAACCAATGTGTGTGTGTGGGGGGGGGTGCAAAATAATAGTTACTCAGAAGGCAGAGATAGCAACCAACCAGAAGGCTAGAATAATAACCAATCAGAGGGCTGGGGTAACAACCAACTATTGGGTAGGGATAAAATCCCATCAGAGGGCTGGAATTTGTAACTCTGTTTAGCCTGTTCTCCTGATAAAACTAAAAACCTATCAGGGGCTAGAGTTGGTAATGCAGCCTATTCTCATTATAAAATAGTGTTGCTAAAGGCAGCCTCTGGGAAGAAGCAAGCACTCTGTTCATTTTTAAAGAAGCTCTGTCTTTGTTCATTATGACAGGGACCTGATCTAACTGCCTACCCGACCACCTAACTCCTCAAATTATTAATATTATCATTCAATATAGGGAGAGGCCTCACAACCTCATCATTCACTTTGATTCTTTCCCTCGACTCTCCAATTTACACTGGTGTGTAAATAAGAAGTCAACAGGCAATTTACAGAGAACCGTATACAAGTACAAGGAACTGAAATCACTACATTAATTAATTTTAACCTCGTGTATGACACTTACTAAAACTATTCACTGGTATTCAACAAAGAAATAGGAATCATATATGTAAAGTGTGTGTTATATGCTCTTAAATAATGGTAGTTTTTATAACTTGATGATAATAACAGCTAACATTTACCCAATGATATGAAATCCATGCCTGTGGCCATTAAATTTAGTTTGTACATTGGGGGAAGATTTTCTGTTAGAATTCAGCTGTAAGCTTTTCTATAACCTGAGACAGCCACAAATGTTATACAAATACTCTTACTCTCACAACTCAAAGCAGATAGAAGCAATTTGCAAATCAAAAGCAGTCAGAAGAAAGTTCAACAATCCCTTTTCATTTGGAGCATAATTGACTTTCTCAAGCAGTAAGATGGCACATTTATGTTTACCAACAATGATGATGTAGTAGTACTCAAAATAGAATAAACATGACAAAGGCTCTTTACTAAGAATCTGGACAGTGACTAAAGTCAGTGTTTGTTCCAAAGAGGTACTAAGGAAGGTCTGCTACATTCTGTTAACTATCTGGAGACTACCTCTTATGGAATATTGAGAAGATCTCTGATCATTAAGAATGTGCTGTCAAGAAATAAGTGGTACGAATAAAACCAGCGGGGTCAGTCCTGTGGCACAGTGGGTTAAAACCCTGGCCTGCAGTGCCGGCATCTTATGTTGGTACTGGCTTGAGTCCTGGCTGCTCCAATTTTAATCCAGCTCTCTACTAATGTACTTGGGAAAGCAGCAGCAGATGGCCCAAGTCCTTGTGCCCCTGCACCCATGTGGGAGATCTGGAGGAAGCTCCTGGCTCCTGGCTCAGGATCAGCTCAGCTCCAGCCTTTGAGGCAATTTGAAGAATAAACCAGCAGATGAAAACCTCTCTCTCTGTTCCTACCTCTCTCTGTAAATCTTTCAGGTAAATAAATTTAATCTTTAAAAAAAAAGAATACAACAAGGAGGACAAAGATGCTATAGAAATATAATTTACATACAATAAATATCTCATAACTTAAAGGTACTGCTTAAAGAATTCCTGTATTTGGGGCCAGTGATGTGGTACAGTGGGTTAAAGCCCTGACCTGAAGCGCTGTCATCCCATATGGGTGCTGGTTCTAGTCCTGGCTGCTCCTCTTCCAATCCAGCTCTCTGCTATGGCCTGGGATAGCAATAGAAGATGGCCCAAGTCCTTGGGCCCCTGCACCTGCGTGGGAGACCCAGATGAAGCTCCTGGCTCCTGGCATCAGATCAGCGCAGTTCCGGCCGTTGCGGCCATCTAGGGGATGAACCAGCAGATGGAAGACCTCTCTCTCTGTCTCTACCTCTCTCTGTAACTCTGCCTTTCAAACAAATAAAATAAATCTTTTTTAAAAAAAGAATTCTTGCATTCAAATATACCATTACCAGTTCAAAATAATAAAATAGTTCTTTCACTTTAGAAGCTCTACTGTTCCCTTTTCCCACTATTTTGTTTACTTTCATCAGAGGTCGATTTTTCCTGTCACTGAGCTATGAAAAATTGTACCAATATCTTATTAAAATCAATAGAGAGTTTAATTTATAACATATGTTCACTTTCACTTTGTTATTTGCTTTTGCCATTGTAATTGCTTATATTAGTGGCTGGGGTTAGTATTTTCAACTAACCAATCCTTGCTGGTAGAATTTTAAATAATGTAAGCCATATTTATTTGTGCATCATTTGACTAACACTTTGTAATACAGGCAATGCTGAAGACAAGAATACTTTATATCCCTTTGGGTGGACCAAATAAGCAGTGGCCATAATGTAAAAATTGGCTGTGCTTGATGAGTGTGTATATACCCTATTACTTTTCTTTATTCAGAGTTCATTTATATGGTTGTTTCATTTGACACTTAATATGACCCTGTAAAGAAAAAGGGCATGAGTAATCTTCTGAGTTTTATTGAGCATTGTAAGTGTTGAGTTTCAGAGAAGAGAAGTGAGAAATCTGGCACTGAAAAAGTTTTATCTTACTGTACTATATTACATTGCTTTCTTCTTCTTTGTAATTATTATCATCATGCTCTCTTCAGGTGGTATATTACAAGCATTACATACAAAATGCGTATGGATCTGTTCCTGTTTGCACCATGCACATTATAGATTCTCTCTCTCTTTATCCCCTTGAAGACATTTTTTTTCTGGATGAAAAAGCAAGGAATATGCTGTTTTTCCTAGAAGAAAATAAAATAATCATAGTATTAGAAGGATGGGAAAAAGCAAAAGGAAAGGAGATGAAACAGAAAATTTGAACATACTGTCTCACCAGCTACAAAATATGTTAAACACATCACACTAAAATCACCCCAATCCCAGAAAGTCTTTCAGGAGGAAGGTGAATTCTCTGGGTCCCAAGTCAATCAGTCCTTTTTCTCTCTGGCAAATTTCCTCAAAGTCCTAGGTTTAGAACACATGGACTATATCCATCTCTTACTGGTGGTTTATATTCTATTTTTCCTTTTATGATAGAAAACCTTTATTTAATAAACATAATTTCAGGCTGGCGCTGCAGCTCACTAGGCTAATCCTCCGCCTGCAGTGCCAGCACCCAGGGTTCTAGTCCCGGTTGCTCCTCTTCCAGTCCAGCTCTCTGCTGTGGCCTGGGAAGGCAGTGGAGGATGGTCTAAGTGCTTGGGTCCTGCACCCACATGGGAGACCAAGAGGAAACACCTGGCTCCTGGTGCGCCAGCCGTAGCGGCCATTTCGGGGGTGAACCAATGGAAGGAAGACCTTTCTCTCTGTCTCTCTCTCACTGTCTAATTCTGGCTGTCAAAAAATAAATAAATAAAATAAACATAAATTTCAAAAGTACAACTTTTAGATTATAGCGGTTCTTCACTCCATAACCACCCTCCCACCTGAAAACCATCCCATCTCCTACTCCCTCTCCTATCCCATTCTTCGTTAAGATTCATTTTTAATTATCTTTATATACAGAAGATCAGCTCTATACTGAGTAAAGATTTCAACAGTTTGTACCCACACAGACACACAAAGTGTAAAGTACTGTCTGAAGATTAGTTTTACTGTTAATTCTCATAGTACAACACATTAAGGACAGAGGCCTTTTATGGGGAGCAAATGCACAGTGACTCCTGTTGTTGATTTAACAATTGACACTCTTATTTATGACGTCAGTAATCACCCGAGGCTCTTGTCATGAGTTGCCAAGGCTATGTAAGCCTCTTGAGTTCACAAACTCCGACATTATTTAGACAAGGCCATAATCAAAGTGGAAGTTCTCTCTTTCCTTCAGAGAAAGTTGCCTCCTTCTTTGATGGCCCCTTCTTTAGTGGTGGTTTATATTCAGTCAATCTTAGTTGAAGAGAATAGATGATATTACATTTTAACATTTTCTTCTGGAGCAGGGTTTTATGATCCTTTGGAGATTCATAATTTCCAACATTTATGACATTTCTTGATATTAAGCTGCATTTTTCTAATTTACTGCACCACACTAAATGGTACCCTAGTGATCTGAAAAATGAATGTGTGCACCCAACCCTAAATACTGTATTTAGTACAGTTGTTACTACTGCTCTCTTCTTTGCATATTTTTATCCAGATTATCTCTTCTGAACAGGAAAAAGGTATCTTTGTCAAAATAGCATTATCAAATAAACTCTGTTTTCACCATCTATTAGCCATAGAAGTTCAACCCTCCATTTTCTCATTATAAAAAGAGTATGAAATTAAAAATACCTCCCAAGGAGCTAAGTGAATTAATGCAAGGAAAACTTTCAGCATAATACATAAATATATGAGAATTTATAAATATTAATATTATATAGGCATAGTATTAGATATTGTTTATTTATTATCTCTATAGTCAGTAACATTCAATTCTAAATTAATTTTCATTTTAGTGTCCCTGCTCCCTATATATCTCATTTCATTTTCCCTCACCTGGGATAATATAAAAGCCCTCTAATTGGTTTTTCCTCTAAATAATGATCCACACTGCCAATGCAGTTTAAAATATAATTCTCTTATTTAAGTATTTTTACTCTAACCACAAAGTTTACAATATTAAATTGAACTTGTTTGGCATGGCCAAAGAGTCATCACAATCTTGTGCAATTTAATTCCCAAACTAATATCCTGCAGCATTCCATAATATCTTTCATTCATACCATCTCCTACAATCATCTATGACCATATCCAACTATTTATTGGACATGTTCTAAAAAGGTATTTATGTGTGTCTCTGGTACTATTACTTCCTGTTTCTATGATGCTTCACCCACTTTTGTACACCATAAACTCTGAGTGATAATCCTAATTTAGATAAAATATTATCTCCCTAAAACTCCTAAGCAGACATTCTCTTCCAGGTTTCTATGGAGTGCTATCAATTCTGTTGATGTGATGCTTATCTAATTATGTAACATTTAGTTTACACATTCACAGCTCTTGACAGTTGTGAGAACAGATGTCTCTCCCTCAGACAAATAGTATCAGAATCTGCCCTATGTCAAAGAAGTCAATTCTCTTCTGTGTGCATCTATCACACTGAGTAAACCCTTATTTTTATCATCAAACAAATTTGCTGTTTTCCCTTTTTATGTTAATCCTTCTCCTAGTTTCATTATCTGACATTCATTCATTCATTCATTCATCCAGCAATAAACCCAGGGCTTAACACTGAGGAATCATACTATTAAAGTATGCTAGCTTTTATTTTTATCTGTAGAAAACTAATATTTAGTACATTTCTGATCTGAGATTATGTAGTGAGTTAATTGGGGCATCTTCTCCAATTGGTTTAGTTATTACAAAAGAAGGAGAAGGAGAAAATAGCTTCTCCTAATCTTTTCTCTATAGGAATATAATCAAGCATTGGGAATTTTTAATTTAACTACTGTTCTCTTACATTTTTTGAAAGATTTATATTATTTATTTGGAAAGCAGATTTACAGAGAGAGGTAGAGATGGAGAGAGAGGTCTTCCATTTGATGGTTCACTCCCCACGTGACTGCAACAGCCGAAGCTGCGCCGATCCGAAGCCAGGAGCTTCCTCCGGGTCTCCCACGTGGGTGCAGGGGCCCAAGGACCTATGCCATTCTCCACTGCTATCCCGGGCCACAGCAGAGAGCTGGATCAGAAGAGGAGCAGCAAGGACCAGAACCAGTGCTCATATGGGATGCTGGCACTTCAGGCCAGGGCTTTAACCCGCTGCACCACAGCAGCGGCCCCTCTCTTACATTTTTAACGTTTGCTCTCAACTATGTATGTAAGTCTGTGTATAAACTGGCAAATATTATTTTTGTCTATTTGCAATTTGATATGATATACTCAGTTTGCTTGGCATGGTGGTGGGCATTTTTACCTTTGTTGTTTTTGACTTATTTTGACATCTTCTGTCAGATACCTTGAGTGGTGCAGGAGTTTGAGTGAATAGTTTATACTTCTGACTTTTTTATATTTATAACTCTCATACTTATGAATTATCTCTAGCTTATTATCTGTGTCATTCCATACATAACACAAGTTCCAAAAACTTATTTCATTTTTTTGTTGCTGTCTCAGACAATTATTTATATTGTTGCTTAGAGAGAATGAATTGCAATACTAATGTACTCATTGTGTTACTTCAATTTATGCCATGTATAGAATTGAAAAAAAGTACAGAAGATTATCTATATTAGCTGTACTCCACTAGTAAATAGACACCCAGAAAGAGAATGGCAGTTTCAAACAGTAATAGTGGCCGGCGCCGCGGCTCACTAGGCTAATCCTCCGTCTAGCGGCGCTGGCACACCGGGTTCTAGTCCCGGTCGGGGCACCGGATTCTGTCCCAGTTGCTCCTCTTCCAGGCCAGCTCTCTGCTGTGGCCAGGGAGTGCAGTGGAGGATGGCCCAAGTGCTTGGGCCCTGCACCCCATGGGAGACCAGGAAAAGCACCTGGCTCCTGGCTCCTGCCATCGGATCAGCGCGGTGCGCTGGCCGCAGCGCGCCGGCCGCGGCGGCCATTGGAGGGTGAACCAACGGCAAAGGAAGACCTTTCTCTCTGTTTCTCTCTCTCACTGTCCACTCTGCCTGTCAAAAAAAGAAAAAAAAAATAATAATAGTGACACTGGAACACTAGCGTGGAATGAGTGAATCTCATTTTCATTCCTACTTCTAAATACATCATGAGGGCAGTCCTAGTAGTTTCCCATATATTTTCATTAGAAGTTAGAAATAATGGAGAATATATTACAAATTTATGTAAAACAACATATATCCCATATCTAGAAAGGTAAGAAAACACTTTTACTCAGAAATAGTATAAGCTCTTCTGTTTTTTACTTCTACCCTTCCCCTTAATTTTTCCTTACTTCCGTTATTTTGTCTTCCTTAACTTTCTATTTTATTCCCATCTTTGTATTTTATTTCTATCATTTCTATAATAAACAGATAATTAAAACTATGGCAGTGTGACATTCTTAACCACTGGTTTAACAAAGTTATAAAACAAAGTTTTATAAAACTATATTTGCAGTTGTACAATTATACACAGGAATTTCTTTCTTTTTTTTATTTTACCTTGTACACATAAGGGAGAACATGCACTATTTGTCTTTCTGGTTCTGGCTTATTTCACTCAACATGATGCCCTCCAGTTGCATCCATTTTACTGAAAATGGTACAATTTCATTATTTTTGATAACTGAATAATATTCTATTTTGTATATATACCACATTTTCTTTATCCATTCATCTGATAATGGACATCTCGGTTGGTTCTAAATTTTGGCTCTTGTGAACAATTCTGCTATAAACATGGTGGTGCAGATATCTCTTTGATGCATTGTGTTTAATTATTTTGGTTATATAGCCAGTAGTGGGATTGTTGGATCATACAGCAAACCTATATCTAGTTTGTTTTTTTTTTTTTTTTAAGAAATTTCCACACTCTTTTCCACAGTGGCTGCACTAATTTACATTCCTGCCAACAGTGGTGTTCTCCTTTCTCCACATCATAACCAGCATTTTTTACTCTCTGTATTTTGGATTTTAACCATTGTGACAGAGGTGAGGTGATATGTCATTGTGTTTTGATTTGCATTTCCCTGATGGCTAATGATGCTGAGCATTTTTTCATATATTGTTTGGCAATTTCTTTCGAAAGCTTTCTATTGAAGTCACTTGCCCATTTCCCAACCGGATTGATTGTTTTTTAGTTGTTGAGTTTTTTAAATTGCTGGCAGTATTATCAGTGTTTGACATCAATGTTTCATACAGGCTGCCCACATTCTTCATAAAATTAAATCAGTTCTATATCTTCTGATTATGGTTTCCTTGCAGGAATCATTATATTGAGGTGGCACTATTTTCAAACTTGAAATTTGAATGGATCATAAAATTTCACCTTTATGAAATTTTTTGGACGGAACCAATGCATAATGGTTCAAATGAAGATATGGTATCAGAAGTACAGTTATTTGCTTCTATATTCTAAGATTTCAGTTTCAAAAAGTGGGTTATGCTGACACCAGGCAAAGAATAACTTGTGAACTAAAAAGTTGAAGCTAACATTAAACTCTGCCAAATACCTAGGGCAAATCATTTATGTGAGAGCAGTTCATTCTCCTTAAAGGTAAAATAAGGATAATTATACCTATCCCCTACCAATTGCACAGTAAAATTAAGAAGATTAATGATTCAGACTAGTGCTTTGAGGCCCTCAGAGGACGGCACTCATACCTAAAATGTGCCATCATTTAATTGGGGCCTGTGGCTTGTATCTCAACCCCTCTTACTTTTGCTCCCTCATCTGTTAAATGGGAGACAAAAGTCCCTGTGTGGATTACTGAGTAAATTATAATTTTATGTGACCTGATGTGGGTAAATAACTCACCTGATTAACTAAAGGAGTCACATTAAATTACAACTTTGTGCATAAAAGCTCAGTTGCATCTTTGAACTCAGATGTGCTTTGTTGGTCTATGACTATTCTGCTTAGGACCAAGCAACTGAATCTACACGTATTGAAAATAAATTCTCAGTGGCACTCTTCAAAACATGTCTCTTACTTTATATGAATGAAACATTCTTTCTTTAACATGACTTTCAATAAGAACACTGCAAATTAAACCTGATTTATCAGCATTTTATTAGTTCTATTATTTTAACTCTTTTAGCTTGTTTCTCCTGTTCAGAAATTGAATGGCTTACACTCTCTAAAATATACATTCATGTTTGGAGTTGTAAATTAAGGAAAATATAATAACAACAAAATATTAATAATTATATAAAATTCATATATACTTCTCACAAATTATAATCACATAGATATGGTAATTTAATTTTAAAACTTACTAATCAGCTGAGTACATTAAAAAAGTCACTCAAGTATCAACTCTCCAGATGTAGTAGAGGTTTACATTTTGTCACAGTAAAGGAGTATTTGTTGTATTTTTCCCACTCAAACTGTCACTTTTAATTTAAAATTTCCACAATTTAGAATGGCAAAGGTGAAATTTCCTTGAGAGAGAGAGAAAGAGGGAGAGAGAGAGTCTCTTCCATACACTGGTTCACTCCTCAGATGGCCACAACGGCTAGGGCTGGGTCTAAAACCAGGAGCCAGGAAATTCATCTGGGTTTCCGACAAGGGTGGCAGAGGTCTAACAACCTGGTCCATCATCCAGTGCTTTCCCAGGCACATAAGCAGGAAGCATGATAGGAAATGGAATAGCTGTGACTCAAACCAGCTCTCTGATATGGGGTACTTGCGGTGTAAGCACTGGCTTTTACTGTTATGCCACAAAACCAGCCCCCTGAAATTTTGTTTTAAAATCACTCTAATATGCACTTTTGAGAATGCAATTTTTATTATTAGTGTTTATTTATTTTCTGAAAGTTTATTTTTATTTGTTTGAAAGGCAGAGAGACAGATTATACAGAGATGGAAACAGAGAAACAGAGAGCAATCTTTCATCCACTGATTCACTACACAAATACACACACTAGCCAGGGCTGGGCCAAACTAAAACCAGAATCCAGAAATATTATCAAAGTCTATCACATCAGGGTTAGGAACCCCAGTACATGAGCTGTCACCTATTGCCTCCTGTGGGAATTCAGCTGTAGGCTGGAATCAGAGGTGGAGCTGGGACCAGAATCTAGACACTTCAGTATAACATGAGAGACTCCAAGCAGTGTCTTTACCTCTGTCCAGATGCCCACCCCTGTTTACTAGCATGTGTACTTCTCCATTGTACTGAGACTATAAACTGATGGGAATATGAATTTACATTAATATTACTGGATTAATCTCTGAGTAAGGATGCTGCTATAATTGGATTAATCTTGAGCATCATTTAACTGTTCTTTTGTATTTTTACCCCATAAAAATAACAGCCTACATTTATTTTTTCAAAGTATTATTAAATATTAAATTATTAAAATATTAGTTAAGTTTCAAAAGTGGGTATGATCTGAAACTCATTTGAGTCTAAGAATGAAAATACTGGTTTTTGTTATTTTGTTTTCTTTTTTCTTCTTTTCTTTTTTTTAATCTTGTAAGGAGAGATTTACCTGGGATAAAATTTGGTTCTTCAGGTGTCCTATTGTGTTTCTACAGTCACAATTAAACAATTCTGCATCAACCTAATTACATTACATTGACTACACAGAGTTGTGTTTGTTTTTTTCACTTATTTTCTCAGAGTCAAACTGGCTTAGTAATGAGAAAAACTCACTATGCAAGAAGACCTTAATGCCAAATATGTTCTTCAGCTATTCTTAAGGTAGTTTTCAGCTAAAAGAATGTTTACCTAGGGTAGAACAATAGCTTCATTTCTCTATTGACTGCGCATCCCACAGTACTCATCCAGAAACTCTTCTTAGAATCAGTTCAACAGATTTGGAACTGGGTAAGGAGTTATCCTTATAACACCAGAAGGTACATCAAGTATATATACTCAGCTTTGATTATATGTTTTGTCAAATGAGTAGATTGATTGATAGCGATATAAGAAAATAAAAACAAATCTACTGTGCTGCCTATATCAGGGATAAATCCCTACTTACTATTCATCAATTACAATCATCTGTAGATATCCATGAGGGATTGATTCCAGGACTCCCTGTGGGTACCGATATCTGGGAGTGCTCATGGTTCTCTTATGAATTATTTAGTATTAACATACAAGCCATGCAATCCTCCCATTTTTTTTTTTTTTGAGAGTTCCACTGATTCATTCCCCAGATACCAGTAACAGCTCAAGCAGGAGCCTGGAATTCTGTGTCTCCCGCAGGGGTGGTGGGGCCGCCTTCCACTGCCTCCCAGGCGCACAGTAGGAACAGGACTGGAAGCAGGGCAGGACTTAACAGGCAGCTGCTTTAACTTGCCGGGCCACAGCACCTGCCCCTCCCATCCATGATCCTACTAACCCTTCATTAACAGTGCTGGCATGGAGCTAGGGCGGCAGATCCCAAAAGCCTGCCCTGGCTTGGTGCCAGGAGGGTGGACGGCCTCCTCCCATATATTTTAAATAATCTAAATTACTTATATCAAATACAGTGTAGATGCTACGTAAAAAATTGTTACACTATATGGTTTAAGGACTATACTACATCAGTGTATGTACAAGGCAGATAGTTATTTATTCAAATATTTTTGATTCATGGGTGATTTAATCCACAGATATAGACACCATGCATACAGAAGGCCAACTGTAATTTTAAATAACTTATTTCATAATTTTAAGGTTGTTTTTGTTTCCAAGAATGTGCTAGTCTATTGAGCCAATGATACATTCATTAAGGTAAAGAATTACTTCTAAGGTAAAAAAAAAATGTATCTGGATACAAGAAAAACAATCATGATTAGTTTAGTCAAAATGTGTGTGTGTGCACACACACAAGTGCAAAAATTTGGGGAATTATAAAATTTAAGGAATTCTTATACAATGAAGACTTGAAAAAAATGTTTCAATTGTTCGATGGGTGAATTTTCTTAATTATGTGACAATTTTCAGTTCATTTGTTCTCTGTGTTTTTCAGTTCAAACTTTCAAATACTTAGGGAACAGCTTGATAAGACTAATTTAGGGTGGGAGGATGGATACAGTGGGAAAAACCACTATGTTCCTAAAGTTGCATTTATGAAATACATGAATTTTGTGTACCTTAAGTAAAAGGTTTCAAGTGATTAGCCACTGAAAGTTTAATCATCTCCAAATGGAGTGCTAGCCACAGTTTTGTGGACATTGTAAAATTTTATGTTACAGAAGAAAAACATTTGAATTTGTAATGAGAGAATGGCTATTACTAATATATAAAATAAAAATATTTTCAATGTTTTCTCAATATCTACTTGCCCATATGAGGATACTTTTGCTTCATTTCTTAAATAGAAATTTTTTATAAATATTTATTTGATATCTTTCAGTTAAAATATCTAGAAACCAAACTTTGTGTTAAGATTAACAAAATGAATTTGACTTCAGAAACTCAAAAGCAGTTATTTTGACTTTGTCAATCAACCACAAAACTGGATCAATTGTGCACACCTACATCAAAAGATCAGTAACTTTCAATAAACTGTGCTTGGTCTGTATTAGTATTAGGATTTATCTGGAAATAATAGGAATGTTCTGTTTTCTCACTAAAATGAGTTTCAGCTGGTCAATACTATGTTTTTCAATGGTTAGCAGAAATGTTTTTTTTTTTTTTATAAATAGCACTGCTCTATTTTGTTATTTCCAGATGTTTCATTTATTTTATTTTTTAAAGGTTTATTTATTTATTTGAAAGGCAGAGTCACACTGTGTGTGGGGTGGGTGAGAGAGAGAGATCTAGAGATCTTCCATCCACTGGCTTACTTCCCAAATAGCCACAGTGACTGGAGCTGAGCCAGGCCAAATTCAGGAGCCAGGAACTCCATTCAGAGTTCCACGTGGGTGGCAGGGGCCGAAGCCCAGGCATCAGCAAGGAGTGGATCAAAAATGAAGTATCCTGGACTTGAATAGGCACTCATATGGGATACTGGCATCACAGGACTTAACACGCTACACAAAAGGCAAGCTTCTCCAGAACATTCTTTTCACTAAAAGCATCCAAATAAAAAAAGGCCTACCCAACTTGTCCTAAAGCAATGTGACTTATCCCTCTTGTGTTTTCCACTGGATCCCTGTTGTACCTAATGAAACTGCCACCAGAAATAGGAGTGGTTCTGTAATAATAAGTAATACCTTTCAGCATTTCTCCTGCAGAATTAAATTGCATTTTCCATCCAATTTCTAGAAAGTCCAAAATTTTTTTGGTGGGAGACTTAAGACTTTCTTGTTTTTCAGCATTAAGATTCTCCCTCAGGGCTGGCTCTGTGGTGCAGCAGGTTAAGTCAAAGCTTGAAGCGCTGGCATCCTAGATGGGTGCCTTTTTCAGTCCTGGCTGTTCTACTTCCAACCCCGATCACTGCTAATGTCCTGAGAAAGCTGTGGAGGATTGCTCAAGTCATTGGGCTCCTACACCCACGTGGGAGACAGATGAAGTTCCTGGCTCCTGGCTTTGCAGACCAGCCTCTGTCCTTGCAGGAGTTTGGGGAGCGAACCAGGGAATGGATGATCTCTGTTTCTCTCTATATCTTTCTCTCTTTCTGTAACTCTGCCATTCAAATAAATAAATATCTTCCTATAAAAAGACTCTCTTTCTCTGTTTTTCTGGCAAACATGAATAATTATATAAAAACATAATTTATTTTCTCTCTGGAATTTGGCATCAGTGGAAACAATAGGATATATTGATTGGCCTTTTCTATATTTAAGTCTGGCTAGTTTATCAATTATTTGCAAACATAATAATTTTACCTAACAACCCAACATTTCAATGTCAAATGACAATAAATGTCCCTTTCAGTTTACGAATCTGTGGATCAGCTGAGAGGTTTGGCTGAACTGATCTTGACTGGACTGATCTCCTTGGACTTTCTCATGGGCATTTGGACCACAGGTGGTTGACCTGAATGCTGCCAATTCTAAAATGACCTTAACTGTGTAACTATAGTGTACTCCTTAACTCCATGACATTATTCTAACAGAGTAACCCAACGTAATATGATGCAGAAAACAAGCAGTAAAGGTTTTCATTACTATTACTATTATTACTTGAAGTGTTTAATCAAAGTTTTTTTTAGATTTAACAAATTTTAACATTTTCCCATATTCATGTCATATGTAGTTATTAAATGCATTTGGATTTTTCTTGAAAACAGAGATATTAATATTATATAACATGGGATCCATGATAAGGATCACAACGTATAGCAAGAAGGGTACATTATTATGTAGAGGATATAATTCAGTGAAGAAACATTTATAACTATCTAGCTATCAAACAACAGGCTATCCACACATTTTCTTTCTATTTTCTATATATATATATATATATATATATATACACATATATATTAAGTTCCACATATGAGCAAAAACATGTATTTGTTTTTCTCCATCTGGCTTTTTCCACTTCGCAAAATTTCTAGTTTCACGTATTTTGTTGCAAATGTCAGGATTCCATTTTTTTTTTTAATGTCTGGGTGTTCATATACAACATTTTCCTTGTTCAAATATCATTTGAAGGATATCTAGGTTGATTTCACATTGCTATTGTGAATTGGACTGCAAACACCATGGATATGAGGTTATCTCTCACATGCTAACTTAATTTCTTAATTTCTTCATGTGTTTGTTGGTCATTTGTATTTCTTCTGAAAAATGGTCATTTGACCACTTCCTAACTTGATTGTCTATTTTGTTGTTGAGAATTTCTTGAGCTTCTTATATATCCTGGATATTAACCTTTTATTAGATGCATGGTTTGTGAATATTTTCTCCCATTCTGTCAGTGCCTTTTTATTTTGCTGCCTCCTTTGCTATGTACTTCTTAGTTTGATATAATCCCATTTGTCTATTTTCGCTACTATTGTCTGTAATTTTGGGGTCTTATCTAAAAAGCCATTGCTTTTTTTGCAAATAAACCTAAGAAATATGTAAGAGGTTAAAAAAAAAACTAAGAAAAAATCCATATAAACATTGATTTGATGAATTAAATGAGAAAAAAATTATCTCTGCAATAGAGGCTCAGATATTTTAATAAGTAAATTATAGCATATGATTGTGAGAGACCCTGAAGGATTCAAATTTTCCATGATCACACTTGCACGACCTTATTACTGTTCTTTCCCCTTCCATTAGCCAAAATCAAAATGACCAGTCAACAGCTGATATATTGTGACCACAGTCTTATATCCCTGACATCCTGTCCCACAAATGATGAAACTCTGACTTTGGTCAGTCTGCCCTATGAAAGTCTTAAGCTCCTCATTTCCTCAGAAAGTTAATCTTATTCTCAAATTGATATATTTTCATAAAGGTGTGAACTAATGCCCTTGGTTACTTTCTTTCTTTTTACAATATAAAATGGAAGATCATATATTTATTTTAAATGCTATCATAACATAGAGGATTTTTATAAGATATTATATGAGAAATTATTATAAAGTATATGAAAATCAAATATGTAAAATATAATTTCATTTTACATTAAAATTGGTTTACATGAATGGTGAAGTGCATAAAAACATATGTAACAGATATTTGTAAAGCCACCTATCGAAAAGTAAGAGTGATTGTCTTTATTTGCTAACAGAATTTTGTTTTCTTTTAGGGCTTGTGAAATTTGTTTCATCATGTATTTTGATATGTTCATTGTGAAAGATCTGAAAAAATTTTACAGTGCTTTTATAATTTATCACAAGCATATATACAGTGGTACATATTCTGAATCCATAAAATATTGTATTAAATATTTAAGGCCTGCAGTAGAAGTGGAGTAGAAGTAAAGCCACCACCTGAAATGATGGCATCCCATATGGCTGCTGGTCCAAGTCCTGGCTGTTCCACTTCAGATCCAGCTTCTGCTAATGTGCAATGGAAGATAGCCCAAGAGCTTGGGTCTTGCACACGTGTAGGAGACTTGGATGAAGTTCCTGGCTCCTGGCTTCCGCCTGGCCCAGCCCTGGCCATCATGGCCATTTGAAAAGTGTTTCAGTGGGTGGGAGGTCTCTCTCTTTGCCTCTCCTCTCTCTGTTAAAAAATAAATGGGGCAGCAACATGGCGCGTACTTGGTTAATCCTCCACCTGAGGCGCCGGCATCCCAAATGGGTGCTGGTTCTAGTCCTGGTTGCTCCTCTTCCAGTCCAGCTTTCTGCTATGGCCTGGGATAGCAATAGAAGATGGCCCAAATCCTTGGGCCCCTGCACCCGCGTGGGAGACCCAGATGAAGCTCCTGGCTCCTGGCTTTGGATCGGCGCAGCTCCGGCTGTTGCGGCCATCTGGGGAGTGAACCAATGGAAGGAAGACCTTTCTCTCAGTCTCTCTCTCTCATTGTCCGTAACTCTACTTGTCAAATAAATAAATAAATAAATAGAATCTTTTAAAAAATAATAATAAATTAGACTGGCATTGTGGTGAAGAGGGTTGAGAAACCACCTGTGATACCAGCATCCCTCTTACTCCACTTCCCATCCAGGTCCCTACTGATGCACCTAAGAAAGCAATGGAAGATGGCCAAAGGGCTTAGGGTCCTGCCACCCATGTGGTAGACACAGATGGAGTTCTAGCCTGGCTGTTGCGACCATTTGGGGAATGTAATCTCTTTGTCTCTCTTATTCACTCTCTCAATATATAATTCTGCCATCCAAATTAATAAAATAAATCTTTTGTTAAAATTTAAAATTTACTTAATCCATTCCACCATGTTAGTTGATTAGACATTGGCATAATGATCATGTACATGTTTAAATATAATTTACAAATAAATTAATGATGTTATGAAAAATTAAATATGAAATTAAACAAATATCCTGAAATGTTTAGAAATATTATAAGAATTACTTGACCAGCTTTGTTCCCCTAAGATTGATAACTAATTCTTTTTACAATGTGTGTAAAGTGTAAAATCTCTCCATATATTACAGATTTGATTCATATTTGAAAACTAATATATGTTTTCATTTTACATTACACAGAATATTAAAACATTATATTTCCTCTTATACAACTAATGGAGGAACACATAGCTTTTGCAATTATCAATTAAACCACCCTCAACATTGGTTATAATTTTTAAAATGAAAAACTATATTTGAAATTGTGGACTGAGCCATACAATAAGCAGTGATGCTCCTCAAATTATCAAAGTTTATATAATCTACTATAGACTGATGTATATCTAATCAGATAAGAATTTCTAAAACCAAAAGTCAATAATTGGCAATATGCAAAGCAACATTTCTCTGAATCATTTAGATCTCAAATAAATGTATGTACAAAAAAGCAAAATCTTTCATTTTGGGCATGAAAGCTTAATATAAGGCACACAAATAATAGAATAAAAAATTTAGCTATCTGTAAGTATACACAAATGTCCTAGTGAGGAAATGGTTTGAGAGAAGTCTTTCGGAAGATAGGATAAAAGATATAGGTTTTAATTCTGGCACCAGAAGACTATATTGAAATGCTGAGTAGGTCATGAGTACAACCTGAAGCAATCTCCTAAATTCAGTAGTATCTATAATAAAGCTTTGCTTTGCACAGTAGAGGGAGGGATAAGGAACAAATTCCAGTAAGTATACCAGTAATCCAGTGTTGCAATATTGTCCAATAGAATTTTATTAAAATACTAGCATTGTTTACCATCTGCATTGTCCAGTAAGTGACCATCAGTCATATGTTGCTACTGAAAGCTTATATGAATAAGGAGTAGAATTGTAATTTTTTTAAAAATTAAATTTAAATTGTTACATGTCATTAGTAATTTTCAGACAGGGTAGTTCTATAACTACCTATTAGTCAAGTGGATTAGAAATTATACTCCTGAGGCTAGCACTGCAGCACAGCGGATTAAGCCGAGGCCGGCAGCACAGCATCCCATATAAGTACCAGTTTGAGTCCCTGCTGCTCCACTTCCAATCCAGCTCCCTGCTAATGCACATGGGAAAGAAGCAGAGAATGGCCAAAGTCTTTAGGCCCCTGCACCCATAAGGGAGACCCAGAGGAAGCTCCTGGCTCCTGGCTTGGGACTGGCTCAGCTTCAGCAGTTTCCAGTTTCAGCCATTTGGGGAGTGAACCAGTGGGTGGAAGACCTCCTTCTCTCTGTCTCTATCTCTCTGTGTAACTCTGTTTTTCAAAACAATAAAATAAATCTTAAAGAAACAACAAAAATCAAAAAACTACACTCCCAATTCTATTTCTTTGACTTGGGCAAATTTGCTTAAAAAAGTAAAGCAGTCAACTAAATAAGTTTTTGTTTTGTTTTGTTTTGTTTTATTTTGTTCTATTTAGCTGTTCTATTATTAGTCATGCTAATCTGGTAGGAAAGTATCAGCCAGCCTTTCAGAATGCCTTGAAAGTTAAAGTCACTATGATCAAAACACAAGTGGAGAGCTCAAGCAGCTGGATAAATATTAACTGTGGTCTGGCTGGATCAAAAATAGGAGAGCCAGTAAACGAAGCCTCATTTTCTGGATACATTGTTGATGAAGTCTGAGAATCTTTTAAATATGGCTCTGATGATAGCAATGTTTGAATATCATATTTATATTAAGTTGGAGAGATAAGTTATGCTTATTTTGTCTCCTCTTAAATTATCATTCAATAGCATTTGGTCTCAGTCTAATCCAGCGACAGAGTTATGCCCCCAGTGAGGAGTGTTTACTCATTTGATAGCACACAGGGCAGCTCGTGGCAGAAGTGATGTGAAGCCAGAAATGAAGTAAGCTGACTTTATTGATGTGTTTGGATTTACAAACTGAAATGTATTTCAAATGGTTTTCAAACAAGCAGTCTCCATATGCTCAGTGGTCTCCCTGAAATTTGCAGGAAAAAGATAGAGTAGAAAGTTGAGAAATTTTATTACAACTCAAGCCTAAAACATATTAACCCCTAGTGGTTAATTTAAAGAGAAGATATAATTAAACCATACTAAGTGGTGGGCTTTGTTTATTTTCCTTGATGTTTGAAGTATGGTATTTCGTTTCCTGATATCTGAGGAAAATTTCAAATGATCCTAGAGGCAAAGGCCTTGTTAATGCGGCTTAAAAGCCTCACAAGACTTATTTCATTAGGTAAGACCTATGCACTATATTTATGTTTGAGGCTATCTAGATCTCAAAAAACAAATAAATTAATATGTAGCATTTGCCTTTCTTTGTCCTGCTTATTTCACTCAACATGATGCCCACCAATTGCATCCATTTTGCTGCAAATGGTATTAACTCCCTTCTTTTAATAGCTGAATAACATTCCATTGTGTTTATATTGTACATTTCTTTATCTATTCATCTGATGATGGATATCTTGGCTGATTTCGTATTTTGGATATTGTGAACAATAATGCTATAAACATGGTGGTGCAGGTATCTCTTTTATACACTGTGTTCCTGTATTTTTTTTTATGTACCTGAAGTGGGATTACTGGATCATATGGCAAACTTATTTCTAATTTTTAAAGAAATCTCCATATTGTTTTTCCCAGTGGTTGCACTAGTTTACATTTCCACTAGCCATGTTAAGTGTTCCCCTTTCTCCACACCCTCACCAGCATTTGTTATTCTGTCTTTTGGATTTTAGCCATTCTGATAGAGTAAGGTGATATCTCATTGTGATTTTGATCTGCTTTTCCCTGTCAGCTAGTGAGGAGCGTTTTTTTCATACATTTGTTGGTCATTTGTATTTCTTCTTTTAAGGACTGTCTGTTGAGTTTTATAGACTATTCTTTAACTGGATTGGTTGGATTTTTTGGAGTTTTTTAACTTGCTGATACATTCTCCATATTAATCCTTTTCAGATGTGTACCTCCCAAATATTATTTCCCACTATGTTGGATGTCACTTGAATCTCCTGAGCGTTTCTTTTGCTGTGCAGAGGCAACTGATGTTGACATACACAATTTGTCTAATTTTGCTTTTGTTGCCTGTGCTTTATGGTTCTTATCTAAGCCATCATCACAAACACTGAGATTTCCCCACATTTTCTTCCACCAACTTCATAGTCTTGGGTCTTAAATTTAGATCTTTGATCCATCTTGAGTTTTCTACATATATACTACAAGTTTTTTTCCTACACCATTTGTTGAAGAGAATATCTTGGTCGGCGCCGCGGCTCACTAGGCTAATCCTCCGCCTGTGGCGACGGCACACCAGGTTCTAGTCCCGGTCGGGGCGCCGGATTCTGTCCCGGTTGCCCCTCTTCCAGGCCAGCTCTCTGCTGTGGCCAGGGAGTACAGTGGAGGATGGCCCAAGTCCTTGGGCCCTGCACCCCATGGGAGACCAGGATAAGTACCTGGCTCCTGCCATCGGATCAGCACGGGGCACCGGCCACAGCGCGCTGGCCACAGCGGCCATTGGAGGGTGAACCAACGGCAAAAGGAAGACCTTTCTCTCTGTCTCTCTCTCTCACTGTCCACTCTGCCTGTCAAAAAAAAAAAAAAAAGAAAGAAAGAGAGAGAGAGAGAAAATATCTTTACTCCAGTGTATGGTCTGAGCACTTTTTTCAAAAACCAATTGGCTGTGTAAACATGGATTCATTTCTGGGTTCTCTCTTCTGTTCCATCAATATATATGTCTCTTTTTATGCCAATACCACTATCACACTGTTTTAATTACTATAGCTTTATAGTATGCTTTGAAATCAGGTATGGTGATACCCCCAGCTAGATTTTTTTTTCCTAAGGATTGGTTTGGCTATTCTGTGTCTTTTGCATTTGATATGAATTTTAGGACTGTTTTATCCAATTCTGTAAATAATTCCACTTGTATTTGATAGAGATGTACTGAATCTGTAGATTGCTTTTAGGTAGTATAGACATTTTAATAACATTGATTCTTCTAATCCACGAGCAAGGAATATCGCCATTTTTTTATGTCCTTGATAGTTTATTTCATCAAGGATTATAATTTTCTTTGTAGAGATCTTTCTCTTCTTTGGTTAAATTTGTACCAAAATGTTTGATATTTTTGTGGCTATGCGAATGGAATCTATTTCTTGATTTCTCTTTCAATGAGTTTATCATTAGCATATAAAAATAAGGAAATCATAGAACAAAAACAAAAAAGAAATGCCTATGTGTACTGGTATTGCTGAAAATATAGTTTTTCTAAGCTTTGTTTTTTACTTTTGTCATACTAATGGCTAAACATTTCATATCAGGAGCTGGCATTGTGTTGCAGCAGATAAAGCTGCTTCTGTGACACCTGCACCTGCTATGGTCACCAGCTGGAGTCCATGGTGTTCCTCTTCTAATCAACCCCCTGCTAATGCGTATGGGAAAGCAGAGGAATATGGCTCAAGTACTTGGACCCCTGCACCCAGATGGGAGACGTAGAAGAAGCTCCTGGCTTCCGTCTGGTGTAGCCCTAGGCTTTGTGGCCATTTGTGTAGTGAACCAGTAGATGGAAGAGCTCTCTGTTTCTGTCTCTCTCTATTTCTCTCTCTTTCTTCCTTTCCCTGTCTTTATAGCTCTTTCAAATAAATAAGCAAATCATTAAACAAAGGAATGTTATACTACTATGGCTTTAATGATATGTGACTACTTTGAAATTTGCTTATATGTGTGAAATAGTCAATTTTCTATTTGATTGCTGTTTGTAGCCCTTGCTTATATTTCCACTAAAATATGATCACTTTGTTTTTTAATTGTCGAACTCATTATTTACTAGAACATTAAGCCCTTGACTGTAATGTAAGTTAAAGATATTTAACTCAAAAGTGAAGGGGAAAAGGAGAAAGACAAAGGGAGAGAAAGTAGAAGGGGGAGAAAGGGAGGGATGGAGAAATGGATTATCATTATATTCTTAGAATTCTATATATGAATGATATTGAATCTGTTAAAATCTAATAAAATAAAAGCCTAAGCTAAATCCAAGACTCAAAACCTTTATCTTTATCTGTGATACATTAAAATATATTAAAACTTTTTTGTTAATTCGTATTACTACTATATACTATCTTATATATATATATACACATATACCATATACTATATCCAAAACACATATACCTTCCAAAATAAGAAAAAAAGATATTCATCCAGCAAAATATATGTAAGATCCATTTAAGAAAAATTACTAGACTCTGATGAAAAGAAAAAAAGAAGAATTAAAGATGGATATTCTGTGTTCACAGAGGAAGAGTCAGTATTTCAATATGTTCATCCTTTCCAAATAAATCCACACATTCAATGAAATCCCAATAAAATTCTCAGAAAGGTATTTTGTGCATATTGACAAACTGATTCTAAATTTTGTATAGAATAGGCTTCACAATATTGATAGAGGAACAGAGTTGAAAGACTGATAATTCTTGACTTTAAGACTTATTATAACAGTAAATTAATCAAGACAACATAGTAATTCCAAATAATTGACAAATATATCGATGAACTAGAATAGAAAGTTCATAAATAAAAGATAAAGATATCCAAGGAATCTTTGACATAAGAGAAAATTAATACAGTGTCATAGAGAGAGTCTTTTCAATAATTTATGCCAGGACAGGGGACATTCCTGTGCAAAATCAAAATGAATCCAGATAAAAATCTTATATCCATCACAAAAAATAACTCAATCTGGACCATAGAACTAAATGTATAACACAGAATCATAAAAAGCTTGGAAAATCACATAGAAGAAAATGTAAATGACTATGAATTATGGCAATGAATTTTTAGATATGAACCAAAGATGTTGTTCATAAGAGAAATAATGAAAAAATTATCTTTGCTATAATTAAAAATGTGTGCTCTGTAAAAGACAATGTCAATAGAATGAGAATAGCAGCATAGGGTACAGAGTAGGAGAAAATGCTTGTAAAATACACATCTGATAAAGTATTGTTATCCAAAACACATATCAAGCCCTTAAAACTCAACAATAAGGAAACAACCTGTTAAAAGCCAGTCGAAGATCTTAATAGACAGCTCACCAAAGAAGATACAGAAGTGACAAAAGAGCATATTTAAAAGATGTTCCATATCATGTATTCATACAAATGCAAACTAAAGCAACAGTGAAATATCATCACACATCTCTCAGAATGGCCCTTGTCCAGAAATGATAACACTTTAAGCTGGTGAGGATCTAGAGCAAAAGCAAATTTCATTTATTACCAGTGGGAATGCAAGTGAAAGTTTGTTGGTTTCTTGCAAACCTAAACATATTTTTTTTTTTTGGTCAAGAGGAATTAATAATTGCTCTTAGATTTTTTTATTTATTTCTTATTTAGTAAATATAAATTTTCAAAGTACATTTAATGGATTACAATGATTTCCCCACCCCATAATTTCCCTCCCACCTGCACCCCTCCCATCTCCCACTCCCTCTCCCATTCCATTCACATCAAGATTTATTTTCAATTATCATTATATTCCGAAGATCAATTCAGTATATATTAAGTAAAGATTTCATCAGTTGGCACCCACACAGAAACACAAAGTGTAAAATACTCTTTGAGTACTAGTTACAGCATTACTTCACATTGGACAACACAGTAAGGACAGATCCCACATGAGAAGTAAGTACACAGTGACTCCTGTTGTTGACTTAACAATTTGACACTCTTGTTTATGGCGTCAGTAATCTCCCTAGGCTCTAGTCATGAGTTGCCAAGGCTATGGAAGCCTTTTGAGTTCGCCGACTTTGATCTTTTTCTGACAGGGTCATAGTCAAAGTGGAAGTTCTCTCCTTCCTTCAGAGAAAGGTACCTCCTTCTTTGATGGCCCTGTTTTTTCCACTGGGATCTCACTAGCAGAGATCTTCCATTTAGGTCTTCCTTTTTTTTTTTTTTTTCCCCAGGGTGTCTTGGCTTTCCATGCCTAAAATACTCTCATGGGCTCTTCTGCCATATCTGAATGCCTTAAGGGCTGATTCTGAGGCCAGAGTGCTATTTAGGACATCTGCCATTCTATGAGTCTACTGTGTATCCCGCTTCCCATGATGGATCCTTCTTTCCCTTTTTGATTCTATCAGCTAGTGTATTAGCAGACACTAGACTTGTTTGTGTGATCCCTTTGACTCTTAGACCTATCAGTGTGATCAATTGTGAACTGAAATTGATCAATTAGACTAGTGAGATGGCATTGGTACATGCCACCTTGATGGGATTGTATTGGGATCCCCTGGCATGATTCTAACTCCACCATTTGGGGCAAGTCCAATTGAGCATGTCCCAAATTGTACATCTCCTCCCTCTCTTATTCCTACTCCTATATTTAACAGGGATCACTTTTCAGTTAAAATTTAAATGCCTAAGAATAACTGTGTGTTAATCACAGGATTCTAAACATATTCTTACCATATATTCAACAATCACTCTTCATTTTATTTATCAAAAGAAGTTGAAAACCTTATGTTGACAGGAAACCCTGTGTGTAGGTATTAATGGTAGCTTGATTCATAATTACGAAAGTTTAAAAAGCAACCATGATGTATTTCAGTAGACAAATGGAATTTGAAAACAGTCAGATAACTGAGTATTATTTAACCCTAAAAAATGAGCTATCAGGTCATGAAAGAACCTGATGAAAATAAACTAATCTGGCTGGCGCCGCACCTCAATAGGCTAATCCTGCACCTGCGGCGCCGGCACCCAGGTTCTAGTCCCAATCGGGGCGTTGGATTCTGTCCTGGTTGCCCCTCTTCCAGGCCAGCTCTCTGCTGTGGCCCAGGAGTGCAGTGGAGGATGGCCCAAGTCCTTGGGCCCTGCACCCGCATGGGAGACCAGGAGAAGCACCTGGCTTCTGGCTTCGGATCAGCACAGTTCGCCAGCCGCAGCGTGCCGGCCGCAGCGGCCATTGGAGGGTGAACCAACGGCAAAGGAAGACCTTTCTCTCTGTCTCTCTCTCTCAATGTTCACTCTGCCTGTCAAAAAACAAAGAAAAAGAAAATAAGCTAATCTGAAAAGGCTGCATAGCATATGATCTGAACTACATGATATATGATATCCTGGAAAAGGCAAAACAAATGGATACCGAAAAGATCAGTGGTGGCCAAGCATAGGGAGGAGAGAGGGAAGAGTAGGCAGAGAAGGTCAATATTAAGAGAACTGAAGCTGCTTTCTAAGACACTACAATGGTGAAAATATATCATTATAAATTTGCCCAAACTCATATAACGTACAACAAAAGTGAACCCCAGTGGGACCTACAGACTTTGAGTGATAATGATGTGAAAATGTAGTCCATCAGTTATCATAAAGGTACCATTCTGGTGGGGGATGTAATAATGGGAGAGACTGGCTGGCGCCGCAGCTCAATAGGCTAATCCTCCGCCTGCGGTGCCGACACACCAGGTTCTAGTCCTGGTTGGGACAGCAGCTTCTGTCCTGGTTGCCTCTCTTCCAGTCCAGCTCTCTGCTCTGGCCTGGGAGTTCAGTGGAGGATGGCCCAAGTCCTTGGGCCCTGCACCTGCATGGGAGACCAGGAGAAGCACCTGGCTTCTGGCTTCGGATTAGTGCGGTGCTCCAGCCGCAGTGGCCATTGGAGGGTGAACCAACGGAAAAGGAAGACCTTTCTCTCTGCCTTTCTCTCTCACTGTCCACTCTGCCTGTCAAAAAAAAAAACTAAAAAAAAAAAAAAAAAGTGAGTGAGACTGTGCATATGTGGCAGTCAGGGTCACTTGAGAAAATTCATTCTTTCTGTTTGATTTTGCTGTGAACCTAAAAACTGCTCCAAAATAAAATCTATTTTAAAAGTTACAAGTTTCATAGACTATTGGGATTATGTACTTCTCTAACATTTGTATAAGATCCTCGACATCTCTATTCATTGATCTCACTGCACAGAGAATAAAGTTTGATGCTATTTTTTATCTCTTTGGTGAGAACTCAAACATTTTGCTCAAGCTACAAGATCCCATAGGGTATATTTGCCATTCTGTCTTCATTTATTCTTCACATTTTCCTACCTTACTTTGACTCCTGGGGCACTGATCTGTGGGGAGGTACAAATTGCTGACTTTTTTCTTTTATTAAAAAATAAATTCCTTAATTTTTCAAAGTATTTTAAAAATCAGTTTTACACTTAAGCCATCCTTGAAGGTAAGCACAAAAGTTACCAGTTTATATTGAAAACAAACAACAAACTCTGGCAACTCCAGCACCCGCCCTGTGCATAGCACTATTCTAGGTGCAATAAAAGGAAATCTTCAGCTTAGAATCATGATTTCACTTTCTGGAATTGTGTTATGTCCTCTTCCAGAGAATAAAAATAAATAAGATTGTCATTGCTAACTACTGATCTGCCACAAGCCCACTTCTGAGGCAGAGAAAAGCTCCTTTCTGCCCAGTGTAAAATGTCATCAACTCAGCTCCCACTTCCCACTTCTTTCTATAAGAAGGCAGAACTCATTTCCTTGGTAAAATGAAAAATAAACAATTTTCCAAGAAAGGGCAGTTGATTTTGTATAAGTACAAAAATATTTTATTTTTCTCCCTACTTTTTTATCTTTTTCCCTCTAATATAGTCTTTTCTTGTACAAAACAAATTATATATATATATATTTTTACTCTGTTTTTCCTTTCCCTGAAAAGAAGTAGTGCATCTTGAAGACAAACCATTACCAGGAATAGTGATACAAACAGTATTAAAAACCCTTGCTGACTCTGATGTCTGTTTGGATTCAGACATCCCAGAGGAAGGAAAGAGGAAGAAGTTTAACACCTCAGTATTTATTTTGCCAACTTTTTATTGGCTGACTGCATGCTAAGGGAAGATTACAGCTCCATAGCTACACGTAGATTACACTCCATAGGGCACTCCTGTTTGCATGTTCTGTCTGTCTCTAGATCTTTCTGGTCCAGAAGCTGTAACTCTAGTGTTATTAGCATCAAAGGACGGAACTACCTGTTACCATCTTCCTAAATCTCGCCTACTCCCTTACAAATAGTCCTTTCATTAACTAGTTCTTAAACAAGCTAAATGTGTTAATATTATGTTCTGTCTGCTTAAGCAGACAGGAAAAATAATTTTATTTCACTAAATTTAAAATTTATGTTGTCTTTTACTAGCAAATCTACTCTTGAAGTTCTAGGTCATTTAAACAAAACAAAGGTACTTACGAAATATTGAAGTATGATTTATGATAGGAAAATAATCAAATTACCTTTCAATTGAGAAATAGTTCAATATATTATGGTATGATTACATGGAAAGAGTTAAAGAAGTTATTAAAAAGAATTACTTAGAAGTATAACCTAAGAAAGATGACTATATTGTATATTTAAGTAAAATATGTGTCAAATTAATAATCATATTTTTATAAAAGCTGATGTATACATTGGCTAAGAGTTTTTAAAAGTATCATGAAGCTATTAATATTAGAAAGACTAGAGGATTATTTTAGAATTTTTTTAGAAAATATGTAAATTATGTCATGATGTAAAGAAACCAAAGTAACATTTCAACTTTAAAAAATAATTAGAAAGCAGTAAGAAAAATGAACACAGACACATTTCTATATCCTTCCAGTTTTCTACTTCCTAATTCAGGCTTTCTTTTAAAATTATATATTGACAGCTTATAACTTATATATGATGTGTGAAATGATTCTATGATTTTTTATTTCAATGTGGAGTGACCAAATCAAGCCAACTAACTCAACCTTCACTTCAAACAGTTGGCATCTTTTGTCATGAGAATTTTTTAAAATGATTTATTTTCGTCTGTTTGTGAGGCCTAGTGACAGAGAAAGAGAGAGAGAGAGAGAGACAGAGCTATCATACATTCTCTGATTCACTCCCCAAATGCCTGAATAGCCATGACGGGACCAGGTAAAAGTCAAGAGCCAGAAACTTCATCCAGATATCCCTCTTGGGTGGCAGGAACCAAAGAACTTGAGCCATTATTTGCTACCTTCTATGGTGCATTAGCAGGAATTTGGATCACAAAAGGAGTAGTAGGAATTCAAATCAGCAGTCTGATATCCCGAGACAGCCTAACCTGCTGAGCCACAGTATTCACCCCATGATGTAACTTTCACAGTGACATCAAAATGAAGAATATTCAGCTCTTTGTTATATTCCCTACACTGTGTGACAGATCTAAAAAAATAAATCCAACTTATTCCTGCTACCTCCGGATTTGTATCTTTTGATTTTCATCTCCCTGTTTCCCCCATCAGTTCCTCTCTGTAACTACCATTCTGTTTGCTCCTCCTATCAGTGCAATTGTTTTAGACTCCGTGCCTGTGAGTAAGTAGGTGCAAAATATTTGTCTTTCTGTGTTTGGCTTATTTCGCCTAGTATAATGTTCTCCAATTCCTTCCCTGTTTTTGCAAATGACATAATTCTTTCCTTTTTAAGACTGAATAGTTTTCCAGTAAGTATATATTATACATTTTCATTCATCTCTTAATGGAAATTATGTTGATTCCATACCTTGTATATTGTGAATGAATATGGCCATCAAGGCATTTCTTCGACGTAATGATTGCAAATCTTTCAAATAAAGTCCCAGAATTTGGAAATTCTGGATAAAATTGTAATTCTATTTTTGGTTTCTTAAGTACCTTCCATACAGTTTTTTCACAATGTCTGTACTAGTTTTTATTCCCATTAACAGTATTCAAAAATGACCTTTTTCCACATTCTCACAAATAGTTATTTTTCTCACTTTCTTATACTTCCTGTAGAAAAATTAGGAATCTCCATCACTGAGAGAAACAGGCCTGAGAACAAAGGAGAAATTTCATGGAGGACCTCTCTGTCTGTTCTCACCTGTCCTGTCTTGTGGCCTAACTCCTGTTCAGCACACATCAGTAATTTTCCTCCAGCTAGCCTGGCTGTATACGGATACCAGAATCTTTCTTTCATTTTTAAATTAACTCTTACACCCTTAAAGTACACTGTACAAGCAATGATACACAACAATTGAGAGACCTTTATTCCATTTTCAATTTGTTATGGAAACATTAATGTGCTGTTTAGGGCAATAGAGTCAGAATCTTAGCTCAAATCAATCTCATTTCCGCAACTTAATAACTTTTAAATTGGAGAAGTTTTCTAATCTAAAGAGCAAAGAGAGTAATAATCCCTTCACTCAGGTTGTGTAACAAAGTATACAAAATGTCTGACACATGATAAATATCTGTTCAACCAAATACTAACTCCATTTACTTGGTAATCTTGTTGGGATTGTAATCGTCATCCTAAGTGTAACCACCCAAAACATTAATCAACAATCCAAAGAGTAAGTTAGTATTAAGATTTGCAATTATATAAGCAAATTATGCCCACTTTCTGTGCCAGAAATGTCAAAACTATTGTAAAACATTTTTCTATGACAATGCTTCAAATCTCTTTTAAGATTATTTATTTTATTTAAAAGATAGAGTTATAGGAAGAAGGACAGAGATAGAGCCAGCTCTTCCATCAACTGGTTACTCCCTAAATGGCTACAATGACCTGCCCAGGCTGATGCCACGATCCAGGAGCTCCATCCAGGTCTCCAGTGTGGCTGGAAGGGACTCAAGTACTCGGCCATTTTCTATTTCTTTTTCAGATACATTAAGAAGGAGCTGGATTGGAAGTGAAGCAGCCAAGATTGAAACTGGCGCCCATATGGGATGCCTGCTTCTCAGACAGTGGTTCAACCCACTATGCCACAATGCAGGCCTGGATACTCAAAATCATCTTCTTATTTTAAAAAAAATTTTTGTTTTTTTGAAAGACAATTATACAGAGAGACAGAGAAAAGGACACACACACACACACACACAGAGGGAGAGAGAGAGACAGAGAGACAGAGACACAGAGAGAGAACAGAGAGAGAGAGAGAGAGAGAGATCTTCCATCCTCTGGTTCACTCCCTAAATGGCCACAACAGCCATAGTTGTGCTGGAATAAAGCCAGGAGCCAGGAGCTTCTACTGAGTCTCCCATGTGGTTGCAGGGGTCCAAGGACTTGGGCCATCTTCTGCTGCTTTCCCAGGGATCAGAAGTGGAGCAACTGGGACTCAAACCAGCACCCATATGGGATGCCAGTGCTATAGGATATGGCTTTACCTGCTGTACCACAGCACCAGCCCCAGATACTCCAAATCTTTAGTTTAGCAATTCAATTTTTTATGTATGCAGAAGTACAGGCATCTAATCACTTAGCATACAAATAATCTTCTACATGTACCTTGGCATTTAGTTTATTTGCCTGCTATTCAAGATAATAAAATTGTATATTTTTGTATGTTGCAATAAGAAATTAAGAATTTACATAGAATTAAAAATGAATCTTAATGAAGAATGGTATGGGAGAGGGAGTAGGAAATGGGATGATTTGTGGGTGGGAGGGTGGTTGTGGGGGGGGAACCACTATAATCTAAAAGTTTTACTTTTGAAATTTATATTTATTAAATAAAAGTTTTCTAAAAAAAGAATTTATATAGGATACCAAATATGCCAGAATGTCCTCAGATGCATGTTTCTAAGGAGAAAAAGGACTGTGAAAACCAGGCTGTGTATAACAATCAACAATATGCTACCAGCTTTGAGTTGTGTCATTTGTTTGAGTTGATCTTGCTTCACAGAAATGAGTTTTTCTAAAGAGTACCTGAACTGAGAAAATGGGTTTAGGCTGGCTGAATTTACACAGATGACTCTCTACAAAAAATCCAATATGACCATAAACATGGAAAACTTAACTACTTAACTTAACTTAACTTATCCAGAACTACTTTCTGGATATTTTCACTAACAGACATTTCTCTTGAGAAAATACATGAAAGAGAAGACTTTCCAAGAAATATAAGGTCAGAATACAGTTTTCATTGGACTTCTCTGCTTGTTTCAACAAAGGCAGCATCTGCCAACAACCATTCTACCATGGTGGTCATTTACCTTTGCACACTGATTTCAAAGCAGCGTAAAGGTAGGCACTCACTGTTATTATTGTCTTCTGAAAATTATCTTTCTCACAACCAGAATACAGGCCAGGAAAGTAAATTTAATATTAAGGCAGAGTTCAAAATTGCTGCACTTAACTATTGTAATTTAGATGTTGTGGGAGAAGTATGATGAATTTTGTTGTATTTATTGCTTTTATTTCAGAGAAAAAGATGGTCAATCAAATTTTCATAGCCAATTTTAAAATATGGATTTTCAAGAGCAGTTGTCTATGTATAAAGTCTCTGTTAGAATCATAAAACGACCCCCAGAAATAAGTGTGTCACCTAGGCTCCCTGAGGCTCATTTCAAACCCTTTCTTCTACATTCTATAGGTATTTAAATAACACATTGAAATCTTTATAGATTGTTTACAGTATGACCTAGATAAAAGATATAGTCTTTACTCAGTTATCTATAAAATTTACACATTAACAATAAAGTTTATAGAGTATTTTATTAAATGCATTAAAACTTGCATCAGCAAAATGCATTAAATGTGTTTATAAATCAGATAAAATGCTATGCCTTTGAATATAGTTATATGATAAACACTGTATTAATAGGACATGGAACTGAGCAGCCACATAAATTAATCAAGGATAGCTTACTGCAGGAGCTGAGGTTCATATCTGGACTAATAAGACTTGGTGACAAATTATGTCAGTCAATTGCTAGAATAAACAACAGTTGAAAAGGATTTCATGGTCTCAGCACTGCTCTGGGTCCCCACGTTATTTTCACCTTTGCACAATAAATAGTACCTGTTTAGAGGACAAGGTTAGTGAATATTGATCAAGATAATGTATGTTTCTATAATTTCAATTTGATACTGCTAAATAGGTTAAAGTAGTTTATTACAAGACTAAGCTTTCCACAAGCAGTAATTCTTAGTTACCTACATAACATTGACTGTGAATGACTATTTTGGAACACTATGGATATGCTGTAGAAGATAAAACATTTAATATTTTCACCTTGCATAGTATTGCAGTCTGGATCGCCTACATTCTTCATAATTCAAGACTGCAAGTAGTTTAGATCAGAAAGATTATTATGCTGTGTTTGAATACTTGTATATTGATATTTACATTGTAAACATGTCTGCCTAGGCCAATAGCATTAGGATATTTTCTAAGATAATAAAAGAATAACAACCAAAATGGTTCTAGACAAAGGCTCCTATTTATAAATTTTTAAATACAGTTTTATCTAAGAAGAGGACTCTGAAAAGTACAAAGTTAATAAATCATTTGCTCAGCTCTGGTGTAAAGGCCAGACATGAGTTCCCTTAGATTTGGGATAACATTTGTATTCCCATTGCCACACCAGGAGTTATCTCTAGTAATTAGCCACTCATTATGGTACTCAGAACATTAATCTAATAATCAGCAATCCTGCAACTTTCTGGTCTCACAGCCTCTCTTAGCACAAATATGAGTAATTAGTAACTCTGCTGTAATGCCGTTTCTCTATTTATAAATTGGAAATAACCCAACTATTTCTCAATCTTTTCATCAAAAGCACATTTGTGCAGCAACCTACATATTTGAATATTGAGTCTTTCAGCCTTCTGGGAAACACTACCTCTTTTGATTCTGCCTGTTAGTTAAGACCATCATGTATCCCAGTATGCCCAGAACAGATTCTATCGTACCTTCTAACTTAATTATTAACAGCAGCTCAAATTTGAATGAAAAACTATATAGTCAGTTACTGTTGAATTGAAAGTATAGAAATTATTATCCCATTTTACAGTGGTAAATTTAAGACTCAAAGTTAATTATGTTTAGTAACACTACCTGATCAATGCTCTTGCTACTATAATGTTTTGCTCCTGTTTGCATAAACATTTTACTGGAGGATATTAGGGTACAACAATATATCTATTATAGAGTATATAAAAAGATTCTCTAGATCCATTCCACGTTCAGCAATCTGGACATGCTCTACAAAAACTATAATATCTCTGACAGTAGCAAATACCTACTTAGCATCCAGTATTTTGAAGCAAGTCTTGGTAAAAGTAACATCTTGGCAGAAGAAGGTTTTACTTATCTTTCATGGAAGTCAACATTCTAATCATGTTACATGAATTTTTAAAAATTGCAAATTGGGGCTGGCGCTGTGATATAGTGGGTAAACCCATGGTCTGCAGTGAGGCATCTCATACAGGTGCCAGTTAAAGTCCTGGCTGCTCCACTTCTGATCCAGCTCTCTGCAATGGCCTGGGAAAGCAGTAGAAGATGGCCGAATTCCTTGGGACCCTGCACCCTTATGGGAAGCCTGGAAGAAGATCCTGGCTTCTGGCTTCAGATCAGCCCAGCTCCAGCAGTTGCAGCCATTTGGGGAGTGAACCAGAGGACGGAAGACCTTTCTCTCTCTTTCTCTCTCTCTCTCTCTCTCCCTCTCTATCTTTGCCTCTCTGTAACTCTGTCTTTCAAATAAATACATAAATATTTTACAAAAATTGCAACTTACATGATTTTTTCATAAAATGCAATTTACCTGAGAAAAATGAACTATTGATTTCTAACATTGCTGCATGACTCTAGTATGATGATGTATAATATACAACTATATAGTAGCATGTCTATAACCTAATGGACACCAAAATCTTAGACATCATCTCATAAAACCACTGACTTTACAAATGAGGAAAATATGCCAAGAAAATCACATACTACTATCTGACAGAAAAGCAATAATATGACACTATCATACAATCTTTGAAATATGAGAAGATGAAGAGATCATTTTCCATATTTGATCACCATTTTCTTCCCAAGCCAGTTCCACAAAGTGTTTTGTGTAGAAAGAATGTTTGATCAAATTCATTCGTAAATGTTTCATATACATAGTGCATGAGCAGGAAAAAATTCTTGGTAAATTTCTGTTGTTAAGAATTCTATTTTTCTTTTCATTTCATTGAGCATTTCCAGAAATTATTCCCAGAAGTTATTTTGTTCCTATATATTAGTTAAGAAGATCTATTGTGAACTAATGATCTCTATCTATAGAAAGTTACCAATCTTTTGAATATGAAGAAATCCCCTTTATTCAATGATCCTATGTAACCTAAGTTATTGATTCAGATGTATAAAATGACAGATATTATAAAGAACTTTGCAACAGTAGTATTCTTTTTGTGTAAAAAGCTATATATATTTATAAAATGTTTAGTTTCAATTAGAAAAATGTTTAAGATGATATACATGATAGATGTAGATAGAGGATACACAAACATATATGATTTAACTGACATATTATACAAGGAAATAAACATAGAATAATCTTAAAACTAAATGCATATATATTGACAATTAGATGGGATAAAATTAACAAATAAGGAAGGGAAAACTGAAAGAGAAGTAAAAAAGCAATAAAATGTGAATTATGTTTTTTGCTTAATTAGCTTAGCTAACAGTGGTATTGAAGGGAAAATTCAAAGTTAATTATTCCTTATGATTCTTCTTGAATATTTATCTAGAATATTTCTGAAATTTTATATTCCTCATTTCAGCAATATTTTAATGTCCACATGCTGATTTGTTCTAGGACATGGGGAAATCCTGCATTGCTTTTGTGTGTGTAGCCCAGGAAAATTTTTTCCAATATTTCTGGGCCTCCCCAAAACTGACTCAATAAATTAGCATGATTCTTTTGTTTCTAAAATTGTCTGTGACAGTTCAATTGATTTTTTTCTTCATCAAAGATTCTACATGCACACAAGCTCCTAACATAAAGGGAAAGACAATTAATTATTAAAATCCTTATACTATAAAAAGTAAAATGAGTAAGATAATTTAAAACTGAATTGGCTCTTTCTAATTTTCTTTCTGTTTTCCTTCACATTTATTCATGAGCATAAAGGAGTATGATTTTCATCCTACTTCCACCCTTGTGAAGGTGTCTACTATGTATTCTCTGTGCTGTAGGAGTTTGGAATAGGAGTTTGGGCTGCACCTATTTTTTGTTTTCAACAAACAAGCTGAAAGTTTTAATAGGAAGGATAAAATCTAATGCAGTTATCTTGGAGACTTTGAAATGCTAAGAAAATAGCTAGTTTATATTTAATAAGTATTTACCAGTGTTAGGCAGGAAGTCAGATATGAGCTTATGTGTGTGTGACAAAGGCCTAAGGAGACATCTATGTCCAGCATATGCATCTCAAAGTCATCCCAATAACCTTCTAGGGGCAGCCCAGTATCTGCATCCTTCCCTGCCCCTTCTACCCCATAACCTTCCAGGTGGGGGTCCCCGCCCCTTCCGCCTGATAATCTTCCAGGTACAGCCCAGTATCTGCATTACAAATATCCTGCTCCATCTCGACCTTCCAGGGGGCCTGCCCATCCTTCCTCTAACCAGAGCAGCACCAGTCAGACTTCCTCCTGTCTGATAACTTCAGGGGGAAAACTCAGATGGGAATTTTTTGTATTTACATCCAAAAATCCCTTTGTTCCAGGAGGAGCAGAGAGGGGGAAGGCAAGGCCCATCCCCTTAAAAACCCCTGGCCTCAACTGGACTGCACGCTCAGCTCTCTGCCTCTATGCTGAGCCGCCTGCCTGGCCTGGCCAGCTGTACTCTCACCACTCAGCCATGTAACCCCGCTCTCTCCCCCAGTCCGAGCAACTGGGCACTCTCTCTCAGGTTCTGTCTGGAGAGGTACCCACCCATTCTTATGGATGTCCTTGCTCTAATAAACCTTGCTATTTGCTTTCCACTTACTCTCTGTCTCACGCCTGAATTCTTCCTTGCACGAAGACAAGAACCCTGCCATTCTCTGGTAACACCTGTACAGAAATTGCTCTGAGGGCATCAAATATATTATATAATTTAGTCAACAAATCTCTATGCTATTATCTCCATTCTATCAATGAGAACACTGAAACACAAATAACTTAAGGCATTTTATCATATTCTCGATGCTAGTATTTGATGAAACTGCAATCTGAAGCAGATAATTTAACCCCACTAAATCACTATAATCAAGACAAGGACACTTAGAGTGTGATGGATCCTATGAATGTCATGGAATATGTAACACATGACTATTTGAGTTCTGTATATTGTGGTAGTGGAAGCCAGACCCTAGGCCCTGCTTGGTGAGCTTTGCTGTGAGAGAGAATTTAATACTGAGAAGCAAAGTTAAATTCATAATTTTCTAATGGTTATTTTGTTGCTAATTATCAGACAGATGAGTCCCTTGTAGTGGCCTTGTAAGAAGATCCCTAGATACCAATATAAATATCCAAGATATTTCTGGTAAAACTTCAGTTCTTCCTTTAGCAAAATGAGAGAATACAATGCATTAGCAGACCTTATGGCTATTAAGACAAGACACAAACCAACAGCAAGCTAAGTTTATTTTTAGAGCAAAAAATAGTTATATTTTCATTCTTAAAATGTTCTTTCATCAGACAAAATTTACAAAGGAATTAAGATTAGTTGGGTGCATACAACATGAGAGATCATCATTAGGTAGTTTGATTTCCATTGTATCATTTAGTCTTCAACCTTTAAGAAAATTTGGGCTCACAAAGATTAGGGAACTTAAAAAACGTATATGTTTCCCTGCATTCTTTTTTTTAAGGTTTATTTATTTATTTGAAAGCCAGAGTTACAGAGACGAATGAGGGAGGGAGGGAGGGAGGGAGAGAAAGAGGGAGGGAGAGAGAGAGAGAGAGAGAGAGAGAAAGAGAAAGAGAGAGAGAAAGAGAATCTTCCATCCACTAGTTTATTTCCCAAATGGCTGCAATAGCCAGGACTGGGCCAGGATGAAGGCAAGAGCCAGGATCTTCATCTGAGTCTCCCACGTGGGTACAGGAGCCCAATGACTTGGGCCATCCTCTGCTGATTTCCCAGGCCATTAGCAGGGAGCTGGATTGAAAGTGGAGCAGCCAGGACTCAAACCGGAATCCATATGGGTTGTCTGCATTGCAGGTGAAGACTTAACCTGCTATGTCACAATGCTGTCCCTCCCTGCGTTCTTCAGTGTGAAGATTTAAAACACACGCACACAAGGCCATACTAATTATAAAAAAATGTTATTTTTCCGTTTCTGTCCTTAACCTATGATTTTGATGTCATACTGCCATAATTTTCATGAACTTTATGTAGTTTATATTCTTTGTCTTGCGTGGTTTAATTTCACTATATTTTTAAAAATTCAAATTTTAATGTATTAAAATCTCTCACATAACAGTAAAACAATGAGCCAATGTTGTAGCACAGCAGGTTAAACTGCCCCTTGCACTGTATCCCTTATGGGAGTGCAGGTTTGGGTCCCAGCTCCTTACTAATGTGCCTGGGCAGTCAGTGAATGATGATGATGATGGTCCAAGCACGTGGATCCCTGATACTAACACTGGAGAGTTCCTGGCTCATGGCTTTGGTCTCACCTAGCCCTGGATTTTGCAGCCCATTTAGGAAGTGAACCAATGGATGGGATCTCTCTCTCTCTCCCTCTCTCTCTCTCTCCTTCTCTCTACCTCCCTCTACCTCCTATGTGTCTCTATCTCTGTCTCTATCTACCTCTATCTCTATCACCATCTCTCCCTCTTTATCATTCTGCCTTTCAAATAATTAACTAATTAATTAATTAAATCTTTTAAAAGCAAGACAAAACAAGTGAAAAATGTTCCTAATTCCCCATCTTTGTCCTTCTCCAACTTTTACTTTTTTTTTTGATCAGTACTCTTGATCCCATGAACTTGAAAATAGTTTCTCCATTGTATTACTTTCTTCATATTTCACTCATCCCACAAACAACGCTAACAAGGCATTTGCATCCTTTATTAAGTGTCAGCAGATCTTGGTGAAGTCACCAATGTGTTCCATAATAGTAAATACCTAAGGCATTTTTTTCAGTCTTGTTCATAAACTGTCAATAGCTTCTCACACTGTCGATGATACCCTTCTTAAAACATTCATTTTGTCATATTTGTGAAGACACACTCCTCTTTTTTTAATTTTTCTTTCTTTTTATTTTGTTTGAGAGTCAGAGACAGAGAGTTAGAACAAGAGAGAGATACATTTTTCATCTGCTGATTCACTACCCAAATGCTCATAACAGCCAGGGCTGGGCCAGATGAAATCCAAGAGACCGGAATTCCATCCAGATCTACTATGTGGGTGACAGAATCAAGTATTTAAGCGGTCATCTGCTGCTTCCCAGGATGTACATTAGCAGGAGTATGGATTGAAAGTCTAGTAGCCAGCACCTCAAGATCTAGCCTATCACGACATCTTATTGATTTCACTTTCTAAATATCAGATAAATGACAAATTTCTGTATTAAACAGTCCACTGATGCCCTGTTTTCTCAACTCTTTCACAAATCTTAAAGTAAAACTAACGTTGACACCTTACTCCATTGATAGAAATAATTTTACTTTCTGTAAAATATAAAAGCATCCTCTTTTATATTTCAGGATTTAAAAAAATATTATAAAACCCATATAAATGATGTTTTTCAGAAGTGGTGTCCTGTACCTTTACAATCTGGATTTGGCTCCAAATTAGGGGACTTCAAACTGAGTATAGGATATAGTTCCCCAGTGTATCAGTTTAGAGTGGGATATTTATTGTGTTGATTGAAATAAAAGGGCATTATGTGCCTAGTCTTTCCATACACATTTTCTCAGGTTTGAAAATAGAGAAAATTTTGTAATTAACCTACTTTTCATGAGTGCATTGAGATCTCCCAAAAATCCACCTATGCCTGTTTCGAAGTATCCATGCTTTATGCTGCTGATGTGAATGCAAGCTAGTTGCTACCCAGTTACCTGCCCCAAGACTCCAAACCCTTTTTTATCTTAGGCTTGTAGCAAGCAAGAACTAGAAGAATTGACCATATCAAAATGCCTTAAAATATCCCGGCAGAACTCAAGTTCCTGCTTTTCATAAGCCAAAGCTAAATTTTCCTGCAATGCCCAGGCATTTTTCCTTAGAGAAGAAAACCTCTCTGCCAAGCAGCAGAGGAGGATAAAACAGAATGGTTCATACACCCATTCCACCCCCATTCCATTTCCAGTGATTTTCCTCTCATCAGGTTATAGAACTCACTTGGTGAGTTAAAACACTTGGCAAGGTATTGTTTTCAGTGCTTTGCTGCATCTTTTTTTTTTTCTTTGGTCTTTTTGTTTAAATAGACAGAGAAGTTGGAGGTTCGTGGCAAAATTAGGGAGAGGTAGAGAGACATATCTACAAGGGCATATTCTCCCCCTTAATAAACATCCCACATTAGGGCGGTACATTTGTTATAATCCAATTGCTTAACTTGACACATTATTAAACTCAAAGCCCATAGTCCGCGTTAAGGTTCACTCCTAGTTTTATATATTCTATGAGCTTTGAGTAAGTGTATTGGTATGAATCAATCACTATCGCATCATACATGGTATTTTCACTGCTTTAAAAATTCTTCAGGTTACATGTTTTCATTCTTCCTTCCAACCTAACTCCTTAGCAACCACTGATCATTTTTTTATCTCTGTTGATTTTCCACTTTCTTTTTTCCCAGAACATCATATTGTTGTAATCAATCAATGTGTTATTTTCAGATTGACTTGTCTCACTTTGTAATGTATATTCAAGCCACTTCCATGTCTTTTCACAGAATTTTTTTTCTTTCCTTCTATTGATATGTTTTAGAGAGCTTCTCAATCGTTAGGTCATATTCAGTAAGTCTCTCATACTAACTGTCTGTCTCCTTTTCATGTACGTAAAAGGTGCCACACCCTATTGCTATTTTCCCCATTGTACTCCACAATGCTCTTATTGAGAGTCATCCTGCCCACAAACCAGCTTGTACACACTTTACTAAGTGTCTAGTATCCAATTGACAGATATGTTGAATTTTCTGTGGGAGCTGTTGCTATATGAAAAATAAGGATTCATTTTTATTAATGAAGTAATGAAAAATGAAAGCATGAGCATGCTATTTCCCTACTTAACCCTTCATCAACACAAAACAAAACAAAATAAAGCACTTTTTATTGTTTTCCTTAACATAAAAGTAAACCCGTAATTCCTCTGTGTAACATCTAAGAACTTTCTTAACCTGATCTCAGCCAAATTGAAGGTATGATCTTTTCATTTGGTGACGTGAAATGAGGGTCATTTGATGATTTAAAGATGGGGAAGAGGGAAGATAACATTGATTCGCAACTATACAACCTCTTGGAAGAACAGATAGTAGTAAAGGTAGAGTTTTTGATAATGAGCCCATGGATTTAAGTACTGCTTCTCTAATGGCACTATGTTCTTTTAGCTTAAAAGGGTTGAAACTTATCAACACTTTAACCTATATTTTTTATCAAGTATGTGAAGCAAAGTTGCTTTAAACCATCATAAACAAATGCAGATTCCCTTATATAATGTCAGAGTAATATAATTATGCAGTGTTCCTAACTTTTCCAGAGAAATTGATCTAATACCAGAGAAGAGCAAATCTGCACACCTGGGATATCTTAGAGACATGGCCCCAGTATTATAGCTTTCATTTTCTTTGTATTAAAAAGGAAGGCATTCAACTCCATAATGCTTCAGTGCAGATGTTTATATGGATCTTTCTGTAAAATCATTGACATATAGGTCATTTCATCCTGTGGGTTCTTTCCCTCATAGCACAATGTAAGAACATTTGCAAAAAGCATTTTTTGTTATCCTTCTCCTTGGTGGAATCTTGTTTCTATCATAGTTTAAAAAGTTGAACATATTACACTTAGCATCTGATCTTAGCTCTCTTTTCTCTTGATAGGTAGGTCAATTCAGGGGTTTGTGCTTGCCTGGGGCAAATGCAAAAGAAAAACATACAAATCATTGTTTTCTTCTAACTAGATATATATTTATTGGATAAAGGATAAGAGAAATAATTCTATATTTCTGAACTTATTCTCATGCTAGATAATTGGAGAGAATTTGCATTGATATTTGAACATATATTTATGTTTACTACTAAATTGAACTAATATTATAGCTCAAATAATTTCTTCTGTTGCTTACAAAAAGTGGAATCTAACAATACAGAGAAGGGAAAATGTAGACAGCTGACCTAGATAACATGGGTGTTTCTGCACATCACCAAAATTAATTGAGTCTTATGCTCAACTTGCAATTCATTTTGACTGTGTAGGTCAGCCTCTTGGCTCTATTACCTGAATCCAGTGCATAACAAGTTTTTTCACTGGTTAAATGACTACATTTACAGCAGGTTCCTGTACAGAGTTCACATTCACCTTCACTAAAGTAAAATATTTCACCATCACTGTTAACATTGCTATTCAGTATATCCATCAACTATACTCCAACATGTCCTGGCAGCAATTCAGACCATTCGATTTGCCAAGCCATGACGGCTCACTTGAGGCCCACCAAATCACTCTCTACTGTAATAATGACATCTAGCCGTGGCACTAAGTCCCTGTTCATTCTTCCCAAATGAACAAATAAAACAATTGGGGAAAAATGCTTCCTGGCAACAGCTTGAACTTAAATGGTGACAACAGCTGGTTCAGCAGATGTTCCTCATATGATATAACACCTGTGCTCGCAAAGATAGAATTTTGACTAAACTCATACATCTAGGTGTCCTAAAATCTATCTGAATATAATTGTCCAAGTCAAAATAGGAAATACAAAGGAAGTTTCCAAAAGTGGAATAAAGATAAGTTCATTTTGTTACAAGCACTTTGAAATCCACATTTTTTTCCATAACATATATTTTCCATAACTTTTTAAAGCCCCCCCCCCTTAAAACAGGGATGTCAATTTTTCTGTACTGAAATATATTTATCTGTCAGTTCCATATGCCATTAACTGTTTCAGGTACCCTAGTAGTGAGTTAAATAAAGAGCATTAACAACATTAAAAGATGGCATTCACCTCTACATTTTAAGTGATCATTCATCTCCAAATTTTAACATCTTTGAGTACTTTTGCAATTAACTTCTGAAGGGCAATTGGTTCTATCCTATAGTCTTGCTAATGCAGGAAATTTAAACAAAGTGAATAGTATACAATAGAATTAATGTATAATTGTATAATTTTAATCCCTGATTATTTAATACTTACTTTTTTTAATGTATGATACTCCACTTTCAAAGTAGTTTTCACACTAGGAAATCAAGTTATTCAGCAAGTTCCAGTTAAGCCTTAGCATTGCCTATATAAACATGTAAATATACCAGCAACCTGTATGATGTTAATACAGACAATGGTATGTTGCCTTAAGAGAAATTTGAATTCTAGAATAAAATGTTGCAAAAATTCTGCAAGATTTGACAATATAGCAACTTTGACAATGTTGGAACACTGCAAAGTTGACACTGACTCCAAACCAGATATTGTGCAATGTTTCATTTTAATAAATATGTATAAGGGTGGTATGGATAGTTTACATGACTTTCCTCTGATACTGATGTGTCAATATGTCCCACTAAAAATAGAAAATATTTGGTGATAAATTTGATAAAATTGAGCAAGATCTCCACTTTTTAAAAACTATTTATTTATTTATTTAAAAGGTAGAGTTACAGACCAAGAGAGGGAGAGACAGAAAGAAAGGTCTTCCATCTGCTGGCTCACTCCCCAAATGGCCACAATGGCTGGAGCTGAACAGATCCGAAGCCAGGAGCCAGGAGCTTCTTCCAGGTCTCCCCTCAAGTGTAAGGGCCCAAGGACTTGGGCCATCCTCTGCTTTCCCACCAGCATTAGCAGGGAGCTGTATCAGAAATGGAGCAGCCAGGACACAAACTAGCACCTATGTGACTATGTGAGATGCTGGTGCCACAGGAGGAGACTTAACCTACTACACCCCAGTGCCAGCCCCAAGATCTTTACTTTTAAAAGTACAGAAATTTTCTAGAAATTAAAAATCCCAACTGAATGTAAATATATATTGATGGATCAGAATATTGCTAAAATGTTAATTCTCTTCTCCAAATTTACCTGTAGATCAGAATTCAATGCAGTCCCAATCTAACTTCAAGAAAACATTTTGATAGTTCCTCATAAAATGATTAAAAATATTGATATGGAAGTAAAAAGAATCTGTACTAGTCAAAAAAACCTTAAGAAAGAACATTGGAAGATATACTCTACAAATAGTTTTTGCATCAAAATAAGGTATCTGTTAAAATTATTTTTATTCATTTGAAAGAACGAAACAGAGACAGACAGACACAGGGAGAACATTACAAATGAACATTAAAAGAGAACCTTACAAGCTGTTACAAAGCTTCAGTAATCAGGACACTTTGGAATTGATATAAAGACATCAAGGAAAGAGAATAAAGAATTCAAAATAGACCCACATCAGCTAGAACAAATGATTTTTGAAAAAAGAGCCACATTATTTTTGAAGATAAAAGACCTCTTTTTCAAAGGGGTGCTCAAACATTAGATACCTATGTGAAAAAAAGTAGATATTTAACTTCATGCCATATGCAAAAATTAAATAATAATTTACTTTAGATCCAGGGGTTAAAAACTAAAACTATAATAATCCTGGGAAGACAAGAGATTATAAATATTTTGACTAAATATTTCTTAGGTGCAACACAAAATAAATGCAATTAAATAATTCAATATACAAATTGTTCCTTAAAATAACATATTATAAAATTCGAATTTAGCAAAAATAAGAACTTCTGCTTTTGGAGAGAAGCGCAGGTAATCAACAAGCTGAAAAAAGAATACTTGCAAATTATAAATCTGAAAAGGAAGTTCCATGCTGAATATACAAAAATTCATTATTAGTTAGAAAATAAATAGCTCAAATATAGAAATTAACAACATATGAATATCAGTGACACATGGATGTCAAATAAGCACATGAAAAACATAACCATTAGTCACTTTGAACGTGAATGGCCTGAACTGTCCAGTTAAAAGACACCGATTGGCTGATTGGGTTAAGGAACAAAACCCATCTATTTGCTGCTTACAAGAAACACATCTTTCCAACAAAGATCCATACAGACTGAAAGTGAAAGGCTGGAAAAAGATATACCATGCCAACAGAAATGAAAAAAGAGCGGGCGTAGCCATCTTAATATCGGACAACATAAACTTTACCACAAAAACTGTTAAGAGAGACAAAGAGGGACACTATATCATGATTAAGGGATCAATTCAACAGGAAGATATAACAATTATCAATGTATATGCACCTAACTACAGGGCACCAGTTTATCTAAAAGATTTATTAACGGACTTAAAGGGAGACTTAGACCCCAATACAGTAGTACTGGGGGACTTCAATACTCCACTCTCAGAAATAGACAGATCATCCGGTCAGAAGATCAACAAGGATACAGTAGATTTAAACGACACTATAGCTCAAATGGATCTAACAGATATATACAGAACTTTCAATCCTACAGCTAAAGATTTTACATTCTTCTCAGCAGTACATGGAAGCTTCTCTAGGATTGACCACATACTAGGCCATAAAGCAAGTCTCAGCAAATTCAAAAGAATTAGAATCATACCATGCAGCTTCTCAGACCATAAAGGAATGAAGTTGGAAATTAGCAACTCAGGAATCCCTAGAGCATACGCAAACACATGGAGATTGAACAACATGCTCCTGAATGAACAATGGGTCATAGAAGAAATCAAAAGAGAAATCAAAAACTTTCTGGAGGTAAATGAGGATAACAGCACAACATACCAAAACTTATGGGACACAGCAAAAGCAGTGTTAAGAGGAAAGTTTATATCAATAGGTGCCTACATCAAGAAATTGGAAAGACACCAACTAGATGAGCTTTCAATTCACCTCAAGGATCTAGAAAACCTACAGCAAATCAGACCCAAATCTAGTAGGAGAAGAGAAATAATTAAAATCAGAGAAGAAATCAACAGGATTGAATCAAGAAAAACATTACAAAAAATCAGCCAAACGAAGAGCTGGTTTTTTGAAAAAATAAACAAAATTGACACCCCATTGGCCCAACTAACTAAAAAAAGAAGAGAAAGGACCCAAATCAATAAAATCAGAGATGAAAAAGGAAATGTAACAACAGACACCACAGAAATAAAAAGAATCATCAGAAATTACTACAAGGACTTGTATGCCAGCAAACAGGGAAACCTATCAGAAATGGATAGATTCCTGGACACATGCAACCTGCCTAAATTGAACCAGGAAGACATCGAAAACCTAAACAGACCCATAACTGAGACAGAAATTGAAACAGTAATAAAGGCCCTCCCAACAAAGAAAAGCCCAGGACCAGATGGATTCACTGCTGAATTCTACCAGACGTTTAAAGAAGAACTAACTCCAATTCTTCTCAAACTATTCAGAACAATCGAAGAAGAGGGAGTCCTCCCAAATTCTTTCTATGAAGCCAGCATCACCTTAATTCCTAAGCCGGAAAAAGATGCAGCACTGAAAGAGAATTACAGACCAATATCCCTGATGAACATAGATGCAAAAATCCTCAATAAAATTCTCGCCAATAGAATGCAACAACACATCAGAAAGATCATCCACCCAGACCAAGTGGGATTTATCCCTGGTATGCAGGGATGGTTTAATGTGCGCAAGACAATCAATGTGATACACCACATTAACAGACTGCAGAAGAAAAACCATATGATTATCTCAATAGACGCCGAGAAAGCATTTGATAAAATACAACACCCGTTCATGATGAAAACTCTAAGCAAACTGGGTTTGGAAGGAACATTCCTCAATACAATCAAAGCAATCTATGAAAAACCCACAGCCAACATCCTATTGAATGGGGAAAAGTTGGAAGCATTTCCACTGAGATCTGGAACCAGACAGGGATGCCCACTCTCACCACTGTTATTCAATATAGTTCTGGAGGTTCTAGCCAGAGCTATTAGGCAAGAAAAAGAAATTAAAGGGATACAAATTGGGAAGGAAGAACTCAAACTATCCCTCTTTGCAGATGACATGATTCTGTATTTAGGGGACCCAAAGAACTGTACTAAGAGACTATTGGAACTCATAGAAGAGTTTGGCAAAGTAGCAGGGTATAAAATCAATGCACAAAAATCAACAGCCTTTGTATACACAGACAATGCCATGGCTGAGGAAGAACTTCTAAGATCAATCCCATTCACAATAGCTACAAAAACAATCATATACCTTGGAATAAACTTAACCAAAGACGTTAAAGATCTCTACGATGAAAATTACAAAACCTTAAAGAAAGAAATAGAAGAGGATACCAAGAAATGGAAAAATCTTCCATGCTCATGGATTGGAAGAATCAATATCATCAAAATGTCCATTCTCCCAAAAGCAATTTACAGATTCAATGCAATACCAATCAAGATACCAAAGACCTTCTTCTCAGATCTGGAAAAAATGGTGCTGAAATTTATATGGAGGCACAAGAGACCTCGAATAGCTAAAGCAATCTTGTACAACAAAAACAAAGCCGGAGGCATCACAATACCAGATTTCAGGACATACTACAGGGCAGTTGTAATCAAAACAGCATGGTACTGGTACAGAAACAGATGGATAGACCAATGGAACAGAATAGAAACACCAGAAATCAACCCAAACATCTACAGCCAACTTATATTTGATCAAGGATCTAAAACTAATTCCTGGAGCAAGGACAGTCTATTCAATAAATGGTGCTGGGAAAATTGGATTTCCACGTGCAGAATCATGAAGCAAGACCCCTACCTTACACCTTACACAAAAATCCACTCAACATGGATTAAAGACCTAAATCTACGACCTGACACCATCAAGTTACTAGAGAACATTGGAGAAACCCTTCAAGATATTGGCACAGGCAAAGAATTTCTGGAAAAGACCCGAGAGGCACAGGCAGTCAAAGCCAAAATCAACTATTGGGATTGCATCAAATTGAGAAGTTTCTGTACTGCAAAAGAAACAGTCAGGAGAGTGAAAAGACAACCAACAGAATGGGAAAAAATATTTGCAAACTATGCAACAGACAAAGGGTTAATAACCAGAATCTACAAAGAGATCAAGAAACTCCACAAAAACAAAACCAACAACCCACTTAAGAGATGGGCCAAGGACCTCAACAGACATTTTTCAAAAGAGGAAATCCAAATGGCCAACAAGCACATGAAAACATGTTCAAGATCACTAGCAATCAGGGAAATGCAAATCAAAACCACAATGAGGTTTCACCTCACCCCGGTTAGAATGGCTCACATGCAGAAATCTACCAACAACAGATGCTGGCGAGGATGTGGGGAAAAAGGGACACTAACCCACTGTTGGTGGGAATGCAAACTGGTCAAGCCAATATGGAAGTCAGTCTGGAGATTCCTCAGAAACCTGAAGATAACCCTACCGTTTGACCCAGCCATCCCACTCCTTGGAATTTACCCAAAGGAATTTAAATTGGCAAACAAAAAAGAGGTCTGCACCCTAATGTTTATTGCAGCTCAATTCACAATAGCTAAGACCTGGAACCAACCTAAATGCCCATCAACGATAGACTGGATAAAGAAATTATGGGATATGTACTCTTTAGAATACTATACCGCAGTAAGAAACAACGAAATCCAGTCATTTGCAACAAAATGGAGGAATCTGGAACACATCATGCTGAGTGAAATAAGCCAGTCCCAAAGGGACAAATACCATATGTTCTCCCTGATCGGTGACGACTGACTGAACACCAAGAGGGAAACCTGTTGGAGTGAGGTGGACACTATGGGAAATGGTGGCTTGATCAGCATAGCCCTGACTGTTAATGAACAACTAAATACATTATCCCTCTTAGTAGTTTTTTTATCTGTTCTACTTAATATGACTGGTTTAGATTTGTAATTGATGCACAGTTATTCTTAAGTGTTGAAAATTAACTGAAATGTGATCCCTGTTGAACATGGTGGTGGGAATGGGAGAGGGAAGAGATGTATAATTTGGGACATGCTCAGGCTGACTTGCCCCAAGTGGTGGAGTTGGAAGCATACCAGGGGATTCCAATTCAATCCCATCGAGGTGGCATGTACCAATGCCATCTCACTGTTCCAGGTGATCAGTTTCAGTTCACAGTTGGTCATGGTGAAGGGACTGGGAGTCAAAGGGAGCACATAGACAAGTCTAGTACCTGCTAACGCTAACTGATGGAGTAAATAAAGGGGAGAGTGATCCAACATGGGAAGTGAGATACTCAGCAGACTCATAGAATGGCAGATGTCCTAACTAGCACTCTGGCCTCAGAATCAGCCCTAAAGGCATTCGGAGCTGGCTGAAAAGCTCATGAGAGTATTTCAGGCATGGAAAGCCAAGACACTCTGGCAAAAGATCTCTGCGAGTGAGATCCCAGTGGAAAGAACAGGTCTTCAAAGAAGGAGGTACCTTTCTCTGAAGGGAGGAGAGAACCTCCTCTTTGACTATGACCTTGTCTAAACAAGATAAGAGTCGGAGAACTCAGAGGGCTTCCATAGCCTTGGAAACTCATGACTGGAGCATAGGGAGATTACTGATGCCATAGACAGGAGTGTCAATTGGTAAAGTCAACAACAGGAGTCACTGTGCACTTACTCCTCATGTAGGATCTCTGTCCTTAATGTGCTGTACATTGAGATTTAATGCTATAACGAGTACTCAAACAATATATTTCACTTTGTGTTTCTATGGGGGTGCAAACTGTTGAAATCCTTACTTAATGCATAATAAACTGATCCTCTGTAAAAAAAAAAAAAAAAAAAAAAAAAGAAAGAAAGAAATTATCAATTCCCAACTTGACTCTCACTGGGATTAAACATGACAATAGGTCTGCTCTGATTTCCCCAACTTGACTCTCACTGGGATTAAACATGACAATAGGTCTGCTCTGATTTCATCATCATTTTAAAAAATCATCTATTATTTTTCACTTTATGTTTCTGTGTGGGAGCAAACTGTTGAAATCCATACTTAATGTATACTAAGCTGATCTTCTGTATATTAAGATAATCGAAAATGAATCTTGATGTGAATGGAAGGGGAGAGGGAGTGGGAAAGGGGAGGGTTGTGGGTGGGAGGGACGGTATGGGGGGGAAGCCATTGTAATCCATAAGTCGTACTTTGGAAATTTATATGCATTAAATAAAAGTTTAAAAAAAAAAAAAAAAAGAAAAACATAACATCATTAGTCATTAGGAAAATACAAATCGATACCACAATAAGATACCAACATAATTGTTAGAATGTCTAAATTTAGTTTCATTTAAATCATCCCACATTGTAACATGAGAACATCACAATATACCCCATAAACATTTACAATGTTGATTGGTCAATCAAAAACTAATAGTAATAATAATTTTATAAAAGAATGACTATAAAAATTCCTGGCAAAGATATAAAACCAATACCCTGCTTGTTGAAATATCAAGTGATGCAACTACTTTGGATACTTTGGAAAAACTTCTGAATGTGGCATTCTCTTAAAATGCTAAACAAATTTGAGAGGACTTTAAAAACTTTGCAGAAAAAAAGGAATTAAAAGGTAAATTTGAATTGGACAGTTGGTGTAGCAGTTAATTGTATATGCTGTACTTTTATCCAACTGGCAGCACAGTAGGTTTGTTTATGCCAACATCACCACAAACAAGAGAATAACACCTTGTGCAACTATATTTATATATGCTGTTGTTGACCAAAATGTCATTAACTGGGGCATGACTATATTGCAGTGATTTTGTTCCAACAAAAATAAAATTACACACACCTACAAAGTTTTGAACATGCCCTAAGCATCTTTTATGTCACAACAACAACAAAAAGACCTGACAACAATCCAAATGCATCAACAGGTTAATACATAAATAAAATGTGATAAATTCATATGATGGAATATTAGTAATAAAAAGAATATGATGTTGACATACTTAAACTATAAATGAATTATGAACTTTTTATTTTTATTTTATTTATTTATTAATATTTATTTATTTATGTGAAGAGAGAGGGGGCATCCATCCACAGATTCACTCTCCAGATGGCTGCAAAGGCCAAGGTTGAGCAAGGTCAAAGCTAGGAGCCAGGAGCTTCACACAGGTCTCTCACAAGGGAGAGAGTTATGGGCTCATGCTATGGCATAGTGGGCTGTCTGCAACACAGACATCCAATGTAGGAGCCTGTTTGTGTCACAGTTGTTCCATCTGTGATCCAGCTTCCTGTTAATGTGCCTGGGAAAACAGTAGAGGATATCCCAAGTGCTTGGGCCCCTGAATCCATTTGGAAGACACATAAGAAGTTCCTGGTTCCTGCCTCCTGGGTTTAGCCTGGCCCAACCCTGGCTGTTATGGCCATTTGGGGAGTGAACCAATAGAACGAAGATCTCTCTCTCTCTCTCTCTCTCTATTTCTTACTCTCACTCTCTCTCTCTCTGTAATTCTGCCTTTCAAATAAATAATTAAATCTTTTTTAGAAAAAATATTCTATGATATTCATTATGTAAATATCTAGAAAAAGCAAATTAATATACAGTGTCAAAAAGCAGTTGAGACATTGCTAAGGAATAAGAGATTACAAAAGGGCATAAGAAATCTTTTGAATTGATAGATTTGTCTACTCTCTCGAATGTTGAGCTGTTTCCACACATCCGACATAACATAGAATTTTACGTTAAATATGTATAAGTTATTATATGTTAATTATGCACTAGTACAATGTTAAAAACTAAGTTATAGGTGTACAATTTCTAGTATGTATAGATAAATTAAAGCAGGTCAATTTGATATGTAATAGTTGGTATAAGTCTTTCAACACAGAGCTACTGTTATTACATCAATATCACTACATTAAAATAGAAGGGTTGTGAAGTTCCAGTGAGATTCTGATTTGGCAGATAACTATAGTAAGACTCAGCAAGAACACTTGAGGCCCAGAGGCTGTTAGTGGTACAGTGTCAAACTCGGGTGAAAATCCTGAGTTAGCGTCATGTCTGTATTGCCATTATCCAGCTTGAAAGAGCTCATACTCAATTCCTGCCAACCCATTTCTTATTCCCATCCAATTATTAAGCCTCTCATAGGACCGACTTTTTTTTCTTACTCCTCAATTTAAAGACCTTTTTTTAAAATGTACGTCCTTTAATTAATGTTAACTATTTTTTAAATCTGAAATATTTTAATAGTTAAATATTACAAATTCTACAAAATTTGAACTTTTATATAACAAATTTCTTTTGAAGAAAAATTAGTGTTTTTTTAAACAGATTTTATTCTAGGTGCTTACGATGACAAAGAACTTTACAGATGGGAAATGACATAAAGGCATTTCTAAAAGTTATAGACTGGCCATATAGTTTTAAAGTGATAAGGCCCTAACCCCATTAAAAATTGATTCTTTTTAAGATAGCTACTTTGAGAATTTATAAGCACCTTTGGATGATACAAGTGCTGTCTTAAACAATTTGCTTCCATCTGTGTATAATAGAGATGTATTGATTGTTCCTTGCCATCTATATTTTTGATGACCCCTCTGCAACCAACATGATGGCACAGTGTCACTTTCAACACCAGTCATACAAACATCATTAAATCAGCTGGCAAAACAAGAGCGTGACTCCAGGGGGAAGGGATAATTTCATTGGAAAAGACAAGGGCAACTTGAAGACCTGGCATCAATGTGCTGCAGTGTCTGTTACACAGAAGAACAAATTTCCTAAAGAAATACTGCACACTCCTTTAAAAAAATTTTTTACTAGTACAAAGAGAACAGATTTTAAGCATTTATAAATGCAATTCTAAGAAGATAACCTTATTTTCCTCCTTGTTACCTCCCTTCTCTTCCTTCCTTTTTAAATTTTTTTTGAAAAAAACACTCTCATAACAAATATAATACCAATGATATGCTTTGAAATCAAAATTGTATATTTCTATTTCCCTAGGTTAACTATATCAGAGGATTGATGGAGAACAAAATGTAAAGTAAATCAAAACAAGAACTGAAGAGTAATCAGAGGCAATCTAACTGGAAGAGGGAGGATGGTAACTAGCCTTGAAACATCTCAGTTATGAAATGAAAATACATCATCCTTAAATACAGATCCAAATAAGGTAAATAGTTGCTTGCTACTAAATTTTATAAATGCAAAGCAGTGTTTTGGCTTGCATGGTACAACTAGGTAAGAGGGAGTACAAGTTTGAGGCCCGGCTATTCCACTTCTGATCCAGCTTCCTGCTAATTCACTTGAGAAGTCATTAGCAGAAGGTCAAGTGCTTGGGCCACTGACACCCAGGTGGAAGATCAGCATGGATCTGCTGGCTCCTGGCTTCAACCCGACTCAGTGCTGGCTGTTGTAACCATTTGTGGGGTGAATTAGCAGATGGAAGATCTTTCTCTCATACTATGTCTCTTTCTATCCCTCACTGTCACTCTGCCATTCAAATACACAAATAAATCTTTAACAATGCATGGTATTGTTGAATGGCATTGATAATTTATAATGTTATATATTACCAATGTTGATATAGTACAATGCAACTCTTTCTATAAATAGCTGCTTATTACTGAGATAAAGTTCGCTTATCTTTCTACCAAAAGAAATATAGTAACATAATTTCATCTTTCCTACAATGCTACAAGTAATATTGAATTATACAAAGTCAGAAATCAAAGATCATTGCTGCAATTTAATGGTACCAAACTACTATAAACACAAAATCATTCAGGTTTTTGTAATGGACATTAGGGCTATGCCCCAGTCAAGCACAATATAAGTATTTAATACATTTCACTGATTCATTGTTTTACATAGAAAACAGGAATTGGAACAACAGTAAAGACATCACTGCAAAACTGTTAATCTTGCTCATTTGCCCTATCCACGTGGAGCTTTCCTTGGGAAATGTGAAATATTAAGAAATGTGAATTAAGAAATATTAAAATGTGAAATACTAAGAAATGTTAAGCATGTGCTACACTCAAGTAGCACAACACCAATAACATTAGTACCAACGAAAGCATAAGCAATAATGCAAAACTATAAGAACACATCCCATGTGAAGGGAATACTATATTATGTGTAAACTCTCTTTATTTCATTTCCTCTAAGAGTTATTAATTGATAATAATTAGCTGTATCTTGATCATCTAGCTCCGAGAAGTTCTTTTAGTGATTATTGTCGCTCCCCGTCTTCGTGGAGGAACGACACAGGACCCTGCGCTGTTCTTTCGTCTGCTCGGCCCTCCCCGGGTTTGCTGCTGGTTCTTCCCGGGTTGGCTACCGTCCCTTCCACCTCCGTGGAAGGGCGGTTCCCCCTGCCACATTCCCCACTTCCGCGGGGGAGCGGCACACCGCCGGCCGGCTCTCTCGGGGGCTGCACAGGTGTTCCCTCAGATGTTCCCCTTAGATGTTCCTGGTGCATGCCGTCTCTCTCCTCCTTTATAGTCCTCCTCCGCCAATCCCAACTCGGCTGCCCACATGCCGAGTACGCTGCTCTCCTCCAATCAGGAGCAGGATCAGCTCCTGGAGGTCATCACTCAAGTTGGCAAGAGGCAGCTGCGTAGAAGCTGTTTTCTCCTCTCCCAGCGCCATATTGTGGGAGAGCAGATGCATAGAATAAGTCTTAATTCCAGTAACTTAGTCTAGTCCGAGTTGCTCTCCACAATTGTTTCCAACTAATGGTGGGGAGGAAAGTTGCAGCAATTGGATGCTTTGGTCTGGAAGACTGTTCTAGTTTAGCCAAGTATCCACCCCCTTAAACCTTAGAATAAATCATGGTACCCCAGGATACACTCATTTAAAGTTTGAATGTGAGCACAGGTGCCTGGAGCAGAAGCAGTGGTGGTGGAATTTGCAGCAGCTTCAGAAGCTCAAGCACTTGGAATCCTTCTGGGCATGGCAAACGCACACACTGCAGCCAAAGAACAAAGGGGTTTGCCATCTGAGAGTAACAGGACGGAGACCCCACAGATGAGGGGCTTCGATGTCACAGCACTGTCCAGTGAGGTTATGACCTTCATGGGAGGGAGCTGTCATCGTCCATGATACTCCTCAGCATTTATTTCTGTTCTCCCACATGGATGGCAGGGGTCTGGATAATTGGACCATCTCTTGTTGCCCTCCAAAGCTATTAGGCAGGAATGTTGGATGGACCAGCACTCTGGTATGGGATTCCCATCTTTTCAGGTTGCAGCTGACCTGCTCTGCCACAACATCACCCCCTTTAAAAGCCTTTCTAAACATTATTATTCCCTGCTGTTCATGCACAGGTATATATTCTTCCATGTTTCCATCTCACACAAGTAATCGTGCAATAGTTTAATTCTTCCAGATCCATTGTTGTACCAAATACACTCACCATTCCACTCCCCACCATTCTAAACACAGCCTCAACCAACTTCAGATCAAAAGATTTTGAAGAATTGCTGCCATCCATTTCACACATACATACTTTAGTCTTATCACCATTTCCTCTATCATAGGGTCAAACATAGCCCTTATATTGTGGTGGCATTACAACCTAGAGATGACCTGGGATGTGCACGGTTTAATGCCACTTCATATAAAGGACTTGCTCATTCCAGAATTTAGGTATCCAAGAGAGAGCCAATCCCATGAATACTGATGAATGACTGGTCCTGTTTTTAGGAAAGATTTTTTTATTCATGTGACACAATCATTCTAACAAAGAAAGTTAAGACAAAAATATCATTAAATATATAATTGAGAAATATATATATATATATTCAAATAAATGTTCAAGGGGGAATTTCCTCAATAATCTGAACCTGACCCCATGAACTGAATTTTACTGTTAAATTTTTCAAAAGGCCACCTGCAATATAATATAGGCAAATAGGCATTTGCCTTTATTCATTTGTTGAAAGGAATAAGCAAAGCAAAACTTAGAAACTAAGCATAAGCTTAGCATTCAACAATGACTGAAAAACTTGAAAAACAGCCTGATGAATTTCATGGAACTAGACACAGTTCACTCCTCAATCAAGAAATGTTAAAGATAAAACAAAATGCATTAAAAGGCAGTCCCTTCCAGAAGAACATACCTGCTGGCCACAATACAAATAGTAACCCATCAATACTGGTTTTTCTCCCTCTTTGGAAATTGTTCTCATTTACAATGCAAAGGACTTAAAGCCCTCTAAATTTGTTTTTAACCAGAACTATTCCTATCTTCCATCAGATCTCCTTATCATCTCATGCAACTTTGCCATTAGTAGTGCTTCCAGAATAATCTGGACAACTTTGTTCCCTGAATGCTGATGGAATAATGAAATTTTTCATCATCACTATCTGGTAATGGACACAATTATCACCTGCCTTGGAACTGTATAAGCCTGTTTTGTTGCTGTATCATTCATTATTTTCCAACAAGGCGCAGGCCCTTGCCATACTTAGGTTGCCTAAAATTCCAACTTCTTTCATGGTCTTTGAGGTACTGGATTCCCTCCACCTCATACCCTTCTCCAACCACCATCCAATTTGTCTCATTTCTTTTAATAAACAAGAAAACTAAGCCAAAGAGCAGTTCAACATCTATTCGCAATCTGAATCCTAGGAATTTTTAATTGTATAGCATAGTGTGTCAAAAGTCCAAGTAACATAAAAAGGGTATAGAGCCTTCCAAATTGCATTCTGGTACTTAGGGACTTGGAAATCAGCACAGTGTCCTATGAAATTAAACACTGAATTGAAAACTCTAACATTTCTTCATTACTACATCACAGGGCAAAGATCTGTGCCCAAGTTTATAGATACCAGGGGATGAAATCCCATAATTGCTAGAGCAGAAACTTCCATAGCAAGGAAAAAGGAATCATTTTTCAATGAACAGAGAGAATAATGTTCTTAAGAAAGCCTTCTCTCAAAACAAACTATTTTATACACAGCCTAACATACATTTTCATTACTGCATAAATAATCTAGCAGAACAGACATGGAAATGCCTTACACTAGGCCTTCCACAGGGAGAAAGGAAATATCTAATACTGGGCAAGAGTTGCCAGGCTCTGTGACCCTGCTATGAAGTTCACAGACAAGGGTCCAGTCTTGTGGTACAGGGAGTATGGTCATGGCATGCGACACCTGGCACCACTTATCAGAGCATCAGTTTGAGTCCCAAATATTTCACTTCTCATCCAAGTTCCTATTGATGCACTTAGGAAACCGGAGGATGGTGGCACCAAAGTTTTAATCCTCTATCATCCACATGGGAGACCCAGATGGAGTCCCTGGCTCCTGGCTTCAGCCTGACCCAGAAAAGGCCATTTGAGGAGAGAACCAGAAGATGAAAGGTCTCTCTCACTCTGCTTTCCAAATGAAACCTTTCAAAAATTTGCAGAGCAGAAGCAAACTCTCGAAGAATTAATTGTCAATGATGATTTACTATAGCCTGCATCTCCTCTCAGAGGTATAGTCAAAGGCTGAGTGATGGAGTCAGTGTTGGCTCTCCAATCTGCTTGTTCACTATGCAAGTTTTCACAGCAGCCATGCTGGGACAGGCTCAAGACAGATGTCCAGAACTCTGTCTGGGTCTCTCATTTTTGTGTGTAGCAGGACGCAGCTACTAACTCCATCCCCCTCTGCCTCCTTGGCTGCACATTGGCAGGATCGTGGAATTTCTAGTAGACCAGTAATTATACACAGGCACTCTTATTGATCACTGGCTTCTCCAATGGTGCCTTGACCATTATGCCAAAGGCCTGCCACACAGTACTTTTTGCTTCAATGTAGCTACTTGCGGACTTTTTAGGTCTGCTTGAAGAAACAAAGACCTTTCAGCATTAGATATCAATTAAGGTACCCAGCTAGGTTCACAAGCTATAATTAAGATGCTTGTTAATTTGTGTTGAGGAATGTTTATTCAATATCCAATTTTTTTAAGGTTTCTCTCATTAAAACATTTTGTATTTTATCAAATGGCTTATTTGCTTCTATTGAGATAATCATATGTTTGTTGTTCTTCAGTATGTTAATGTGATGTATCACTTTGATTGATTTATGAATGCTGAACCATCCCTGCATACCAGTAATAAATTCTACTTGGTCTGAGTGCATTATCTTTCTGATATGTTATTGGATTCAATTAGCTGGTATTTTGTTGAGAATTCTTTTTTTTTTAAACTTTTATTTAGCAAATATAAATTTCCAAAGTACAGTTTATGGATTACAATGGCTTCCCCCCCCATAACTTCCCTCCCACTCACACCTCTCCCATCTCCCACTCCCTCTCCCATTAAGATTCATTTTCAATTATCTTTATATACGGAAGATCAATTTAGTATAAATTAAGTAAAGATTTCATCAGTTGGCACCCACACAGAAACACAAAGTGTAAAATACTCTTTGAGTAATAGTTATAGCATTAATTCACATTGGACAACACATTAAGGACAGATCCCACATAAGGAGTAAGTACACAGTGACTCCTGTTGTTGACTTAACAATTTGACACTCTTGTTTATGGCGTCAGTAATCTCCCTAGGCTCTAGTCATGAGTTTCCAAGGCTATGGAAGCCTCTTGAGTTCGCTGACTTCGATCTTATTTAGACAAGGTCATAGTCAAAGTGGAAGTTCTCTCCTCCCTTCAGAGAGAGGTACCTCCTTCTTTGATGGCCTGTTCTTTCTACCGGGATCTCACTTGCACAGACTTTTTTTTTTTTTTTTTTTTTGCCAGAGTGTCTTGGTTTTCCATGCCTAAAATACTCTCATGGGCTCTTCAGCCAGATCCAAGTGCCTTAAGGGCTGATTCTGAGCCAGAGTGCTGTTTAGGACATCTGCCATTCTATGAGTCTGCTGTGTATCCCACTTCCCATGTTGGATCGTTCTCTCCCTTTTTTATTCTATCAGTTAGTATTTGCAGACACCAGTCTTGTTTGTGTGATCCCTTTGACTCTTAGACCTATCAGTGTGATCAATTGTGAACTGAAATTGATCACTTGGACTAGAGAGATAGCATTGGTACATGCAATCTTGATGGGATTGTATTGGAATCCCCTGGCACATTTCTTTTTTTTTAAGGGAAAGGATTTATTGGGGAACACCCTACAGACTGGAGTGAAGGGGTGGCGAAGGAAAGAGAGAGAAAGAGAGTATAAGAGAGAGACAGAGAGGAGAGGAGCTAGCAAGGAGAGAAGATAGAGCAGAGAAGAGGAGAGAGGAGAGCAGAGCCAAGAGAGAAGAGTCAAGAGCCAAGAGAGCACGTGTTCAGGAACAGGCCCTTTTAAAACTTCACCTGAGGGCGGGCAGGGAAACAGGAGCAGGGAATCCCATTAGGATGGGGGTGGAGCCTGGCTCAGGTAGCTGGGCCATGCAGCCACCTGGCTAAAACTGCGCCAGTTTCCTAACATTCCCCCCTTTTGTTTTTTATAAAGCAGGGTTTACATGGGATTATATTAGTCCCAAAAGTCCAGGAGGTGTAGAGGGACGATAATCTGTCTTTAGAGCTACTTCCTGCTGACACGCGGTGATGAGGTACTCTTCACTGGCAAGGGGCAATGTCTCAAGCCGCTGTCTCCTGGTTGGGGAGTATATTCCCGTAGCAGCATTTGGTTGACCACCTGGTTGCACATTTCTAACTCCACCATTTGGGGCAAGTCTGATTGAGCATGTCCCAAATTGTACATCTCCTCCCTCTCTTATTCCCACTCTTATATTTAACAGGGATCACTTTTCAGTTAAATTCCTTGCATCTATGTTCATCAGGGTAATTTGTCTGTAGTTCTCGTTCTCTGCTGTGTCTTTTTTAGGTTTGGGATTAAGGTGATGGTGGCTTCATAGAAGGAGTTTGGGAGGATTTCCTCTCTTTCAGTTATTTTGAATAGCTTGAGAAAAATTGTAGCTAGTTTTTCTTTAAATGTCTGGTAGAATGCAGTAGTGAAACTATCTGGTCCTGGATTTTTCCTTGTTGGGAGGGCCTTTATTACTGATTCAATTTTCATCTTGGTTATTGATCTATTTAGATTTTCTGTGTCTCCCTGGCTCAAAATAGGTAGGTTGTGTCCAGGAATCTATCCATTTCTTATAGGTTTCCCAATTTGTTGGCATATGGCTCTTTGTAGTAACTCCTGATGACTCTTTTTATTTCAGTGGTATACATTTTTATACTTCCTTTTCATCGCTAATTTTATTGATTTTGGTCTTCTCCCTCTTTTTTTTTTTTTTTTTTTTTTTTGTTAGCTGGACCAATGGTATATCAATTTTGTTAATTTAAAAAAAAACTCTTCATTTTGTTGATCATTTGTATTGCCTTATGACAAATCCACTGTCAGCATTATATTGAATGGGGAAAATTTGAAAGCATTCCCACTAAGTTATTGAACTAGACAAGCATGTGCACTCTAACTACTTCTAATCAATATTGTCCTGGAAATTTTAGAAAGAGCCATTAGGGAAAAAAAAAGAAATCAAAGGAATACAATTGCTGATGACATGATTCCATGCATAGGGCATCCAAAAGACTCCACTAAGAGACTATTGGAACTCTTAAAAGAGTTTGGTAAGTTGGCAGGATATATTATTAACACACAAAAATCAATAGCCTTTGTATACACAGAAAATGCTGTGATTGAAAAACAACTAAGATCAACCACATTCATAATAGCTACAAAAAATTAAAAACTTTGGAATACATTTAACCAAGAACTTCAAAGATCTCTACATTGAAAATTATAAAACATTGAAGAAAGAAATAGAAGACGACACAAAAATGGAAAAAATATTCCATGTTCAAGGATTGGAATAATCGATATCATTAAAATGTCCATACACCAAAAGCAATTTACAGATTCAATGAGATCTCAATTAACCTACCAAAGTCATTCTACTCAGATACAGAAAAAATGATGCTGAAATTCATATGGAAACACAGGATACCCTGAATAGCTAAAGCAATCTATACAACAATAACAAAACCAGATGTATCACAATACAAGATTTCAAGATGTACTATAAGGCAGTTATAACCAAAGCAGCCTGCGACTGGTACAAAAATAGACATGTAGACCAATGGAACAGAATAAAAACTCCAAAAATCAATCCATACATCTACAACCAACTTATCTTTGATAAAGGAGCTAACACCAATCCCTGGAGCAAGAATAGTCTTTTCAAGAAATGGTGCTAGGAAAACTGTATCTCTGTATGCAGAAGTATGAAACAAGATCCCTACCTTACACAATACACAAAAATTGACTTAAAAAGGGATCAAAGACTTAAATCTATGACTCAATATCATCAAATTATTAGACAACACTGGAGAAACCCTGCAAGACATTGGCATAGACAAAGACCACTTGGAAAAAACACCAGAAACAGGAAATCAAAGCCAAAATTGACAAATGGAATTACATCAAGTTGAGAAGCTGCTACACTGCAAAAGAAACACTCAGTCAAGTTAAGGGGCAACTGACAGAATGGGAGAAAGTATTTACAAACTATGCAACTGATAAAGGATTGATGACCAGAATACAAAAATAATTCAAGAAACTCAATAACAACAAAACAAAGAATTAAGTCAAGAAATGGACAAAGGACTTAAACATACATTTTTTAAAAGAGGAAATCCAAAAGACCAATAAAGAAAAATGTTCAGAATCACTGGCTACCAGGGAAATGCAAATCAAAACCACAATAAGGGCCCAGTGCTGTGGCATAGCTGGTAAGGCCACCACCTGCACTGCCAGCAACCCATATGGTTGCTGATTTGAGTCCCGTCTGTTCCACTTCTGATCCAGCTCTCTGCTATGACCTGGGAAAGCAGTAGAGGATGGCCCAGTCCTTGGGCCCTTGCATCCATGTGGGAGACCCAGAAGTTTCTGGCTCCTGGCTTTGGATTGATGCAGCTCCAGCTGTTGTGGCCATCTAGAGAGTGAACAAGCAGATGGGAAATCTCTCTCCCTCTGCCTCTGCCTCTCTGTAACTTTGCTTTTCAAATGAATAAATAAATCTTTGAAAAAAAAAAAAACCACATTGAGGGTTCACCTCACCCTAGTCAGAATAAATTTTATACAAAAATCAACAGATACCCTAATCCACTGTTGGTGGGAATGTAAACTGGTAGAGCCACTGTAGAATACAGTATGGAAATACTTTATACATACAAATATAGACCTATCATATGACCCAGCCATCCTACTCCTGGGCATTTATCCAAAGAAAATGAGATCAGCGTATGAAAGTTATCTGTACACCCATGTTTATTGCAACTCACTTCACAATAGTTAAGATATGGAATCAACGCAGATGTCTGTCATCTGAACAGTGGATAAAGAAATTATGGGATATGTACACCATGGAATACTACACAGTGGTAAAAAAAATGAAATACTGACATTTGCAACAAAATGGATGCAACTTGAAAACATTATATTTAGTGAAATAAGTGACTCCCTAAAAGACTAATACCATATGTTCTCCCTGATCTGTTGTAACTAATACAGCACCTAAAAGGTAACCTATAGAAGTGAAATTGACACTTCGAGAAGCAATGACTTTGAACAGCCCTTGTATTGACATTTGAGGAACAGATTTTTTTTTTCCATACTGTTTATTGAACTCTTTACTTCATATATGGTTAATCTTACATGCATAAAGTTAATTGAAAATAGATCTTAGTAAAAAATTAGAATGGGAATTGGAGTGGGAGAAGGAAGAAGATGGAAGAGCAGGTAGGAGGCAAGGTAGGGCGAGAAGTATCACTATGTTCTTAAAATTTGTTTTTATGAATTGTATGAAGTTTGTATACCTTAAATAACAGGTTTCTGGGAGGGGGCAGATATAGAGAAGCATTTAAAAAAAGTGCTTGTTTGATTCATGTACAGCCTGGGGGAAATCACTGAGACACACCCTACCCCACCCCTTTGCCTCAGGTTCTCCATTCTGAAACCAGGACGTTAACAGTCATTTCTGGGAGGCTGCTGCAGTGCTGCAGGCAGTAAAGATGCTGCCTGCGGCGCCAGGTTTGAGTCCCAGCTGGTCCAGTTCCAATCCAGCTCCCTGATAATGTGGCTGGGAAAGCAGTGGGAGATGGACGAAATCCTTGGGCCCCTGCACCCATGTGGGAGAACCAGAAGAAACTCTTATCTCTTGGCTTTGGATAAATATAGCCCTGGCCATTGCTGCCATTTGATGAGTGAAGCAGCAGATTTTTCTTTTTCTTTCTCTTTTTCTTTCTCTCTGTAACTCTACCTTATAAATAAATAAATCACTTCTGGTTGTTGGCAGGGTACAGGAGACAATATATTATTTCTCTATCTCTTTTATTTTTAAAAGCTTTATTTATTTGTTTACTTATGTGAAAGATGAAAGGGAGAGAAAGAGACAGATCACCTGGTGGTTTGTTTCACAATTCTCTTGGACAGAAGCCAAGGGCCTGGAATTCAATCATGGTCTCCCATGTGGGTGACAGGGACCCAGGGACTTGGGCCATCATCCATTGCTTTCCTAGGTGCATTAGCAAGAAGCTGTTTCCAAAACAGAGCAGCCAGGACTTGAGCCTTCACTCTGATATAGGATGCAGGTAGTGGCTTAATTTGCTGCTCCGCAATGCAAGTCTCAAAACCACGCTATTTCTAAGGACAATGTGAACCTCATGTACCCACCAGGAAGAGATGGAGAGGCCTCTGTTTACAGGGTCCTTGGACAGTTCTCATACATTGTCCACTCCTCCTCCAGACTTACTGATTGTTAAATCTTAAGATTCTTCCGTGTGTTGGTGACATCAAATAGTAGATTTGAAAAATTAAATGATGGTAGGGAGATCAAATTCAATCTGCTCTATGACCTCAGCCAGGTTGGAAACAGATTTTGTGAATCCTATTCTGTGCATTCATGTATTTCTATTAGTGCTTCTCATCTCTAAGGAGGTTCAAGGTGTGCTTCGCTGTTGCTATGCCTCCGGTCGCCTTCCAGATATCAGTTTGTGCTCCTCTTGTGGATGTGGACATGGAGATATGTGCATGCATAGTGTACTAGTGGTATTTGAATATCTGGGTGAAAATTCTCAGAGAGCAAAGTGGTTAGGAGAGAATGATCCTCAGATCTATAAGCTGAATAAAATGAACATTCAAGTGGGTGATTTGGAAAGATAAGTCAGCTGAGGTCTCCAACCACAACAAGTCAGATCAAGAAGCAAGAAAATCAATTGGGGTTGGGGCTGGCGCAGTGGCACAGTGGGTTAACGCCCTGGCCTGAAGCTCCGGCATCCCATTTGTGTGTTGGTTCAAGTTCCGGCTGCTCCAATTCCCAGCCAGCTCTCTGCTACGGCCTGGGAAAGCAATAGAAGATGACCCAAGTCACTGGGCTGCTGCATCTGCTTGGGAGACCCAGAAAAAGCTCCTGGCTCCTGGCTTCAGATCGGTGCAGCTCTGACCGTTGTGGCCAATTGGGGAATGAACCATTGGATAGAGGACCTTTCTCTCTCTCTCTCTGCCTCTCCTCTGTGTAACTCTGGCTTTCAAATAAATAAATAAATCTTTGAAGGAAAAAAAAAAAAAGAAAATCAATTGGGGCCATACCACTCAGAGACAATGACAAGTGAGGACGATGGTATTTGATGTAAGCAGTATGTGCCCAGAGAAAGTTCAGTGGCCAGATTCCGTGTTGCAGGTGCGGCACTGGGAAGAACCAGAGTGCCTTTAAAGGCTGAACAAGAGCTACCTTCTGCAGCATTCATTCCAGGCATCAGAAGTCCATTGCTATGATTTCACAACAGGCAACAGACCCAGGGCGAACAAAAATGGAATTAAAAAATACATACTGAATAGTAGAATTGTTATAACGTATGCTGTTTAGGAAGCTAAAGAAAGCTCTTGACCCAGTCTAGGTACTTAAGAACTTTGAGCCTCTTGCCAAACAGTTTATGACTGACTATAAGTGATTAAAAGCAAATATAACTTTTGGCTATCAATGACATAGCATTAAAATATTTTTAAGACCATTTGAAAAAAATTACAAAGATACCTAGCGTGTATTAAGGCTGAATGGTGTCCTACAAAATCCGCAGTTTGAAGTCAAACCCCCACAGATTGTATTTGAAGATAGAATTCTGACTGATGTAATCAATGCAAAAGGAGGTTGTGTGTGTGGGGCCTAATCCAATATGGGTGTAACCCGTTGAAGGAGAGTAGGACCTAGACCTGTGCAGGCTCAAAGGACAAAGAATGTGAGGACGTCATGTGAACACAGCCATCTGCAAATCGAAGAGGAGACCTCAGGATAAATAATTTCCGGGGACACCTTCATCCTGGCCTCCCAGACTACAAAACTAAGAGAAAATAAATCAGTGTTGTGTAAGCCACCCAGACTTGTAGAGGATGTTCTAGCCACCCATGATAACCAATATAGACAATTAACAGAGATAACTAGTATAGAAAATGAGTATCTACATAGAAAAGAATGTTATCTTAAGTGCCACAACATGAAAAAGAAATAAATGTTTCCTACCCACCAAATAAAGCCTTTATATTTCTCCCAAATATATGATTTTTATTTCCAAAAAAGTATGAAGATGTGTCTTATAAAAAATAAAGTTTTTATGAAGGAAATTCAATATTTTAACAGGATTAAATTTCACTGGGTGAAATGTAAAAATTTCTGAAAAATTGGGGGAGTTACATGCATCTCACAGACATTTATGTATGTATAAGTGTGCACATAATATATGACTTCAACATGTGTGTGTGTCTGTATGTATACAGAAATAATGTTTAGTCCAAGCTCTGTCCACGCACTGAGCACAACTCTTAAAAATCAATTTATAAGATAATATTTCTTTTATAAGATTTATTTATTTATGTATTTAAAAGACAGAATGAAAGAGAGAGATATATCTTCCAATTACTGGTTCACTCTTCAATTGGCCACAACAGCCCAATCTGGGCCAGGCTGATGCCAGGATCTAGGAATTTCATCCATGTTTCCCCCATGGGTGACAGATACCTCGATATTTTGGCCATCTTCTGATGCATTCCTTACAAGATGTATTAGCAGGAAGCCAAATCAGAAGCAGAGTATCCAGGCCTCAAACCATCACTCCCATATAGGATGCCAGCATCCCAAGCAACAGCTTAATATGTTGCATCGCAACACCAGACTCAGACAGAACTTCTTTCTCACTAGGTATAGCTGTGTGGTTCACTCCATTTCTTAGCTAACTGACTGCAGAACGTTGGCACTTTGTGACAGGCAGATGCTTGAAAAAGACTAAGTGAAATTCATCATACCAGATTTAATCAGTAAAATACAAGAGCTCCCTAGCTGTGTGACACTGCTCAGTATGCTATTCTTCCCTCCTGCCCACTCAGCATACTATCAAACATGGTGTCACAGAACAAGTCGAATCAACAACCTGTGCATCAGAGGTGTTTAACAGAGAACAGAGTGGGAATAGGGTTGGAAGTGAGGACTTGATAATGTATCTTGATCCTAATCTGCATAGCATGTACTTGAATCTTAATTAGATGGCATGTTTACATTAACTACACATGGATATTCAAGGTGGCTTTATGTGGTTGGGAAAGGAGACAGTGATACACATTGTGATCATTGTTCAGCTAAATTTTCCCAATTCCTTCAGCTGCTGCCATCTTCACACATACATATTCCAAGTATTCTTTGTTGAGGTCATGGACTGAGAGACCACGGAACATAAATTCCAAGACCACTATGTTCCTGATTTCAGAATATTATTTTTCATTCCTTAACTTCACTATAATTTTCAAAAATCCAAGATTTTTTCTCTAGTCTGCATTCTTCTAACACTATAATTTTATTTTGACTTTAGCAAAGACAGAAAAATCAGATTAATGATAAGCATTGCTTTAGATCCTGCACCAAATCATCAGAGGCATTTCTTCTGTCAGTCAAATACAATTAGAATTACTACTCACAATCAGTTTTTCTAAAGACTTCAATTATTCCATAGATTATCCCCTAAAATGCTCATCATTCTACTGGCAGAGTCCCTTAAGTGGTTCAATCACTGGAACAAATCATTAGTGGTGATTATAACCCACAATTTAGAACACAAAGTTGAGGAACAAGTTTCTGAAAGTTCTCAGAAAATAGAATGTGATACAATACAGCTGAAAGATATTTAAATATGACACTTTTGTCTGTCTGCTAACCATAGAAATTGAAGAAAACATGGACACAGTACACACTTTTCAGAGTAACAGCTTAGTTTTGTCTGTCTTCAATTTCAAGTAAATCATGTAATCTTTTAACAGCAGCAAATATATCTTCTTGTTTAGATGTTTATATGATAATGATAAATAGGCTTCTACCCCACAAATCTGTGCTAATTGATGGTTGGAAACAGTCATGTAAGTCGTATTTCTATTGGCACTAGAATGACCCTTTTTGAGCCGCAGTGTTCACAAGGAAGATTTAAACGCTGTTATTGCTTCCCTGTCCCAGCATTGAGTCCTGAGTATCGGTGATCTCAAGGGATGACTGACATTTGGAAATGTGTGATGTACAGATTGCTCCTTCAGGGTTTCAAATCAGAGCTTTCTTTAGCAAATACCTAAGGTCACAGAATAGTTACCTTGTAAGGATGCAGGGAGAAAAACAGTTGCTGTTTTAGCCTAAAGGCTACCCTGTTCTACTGGCAGCGTTTCATCTACCCACTGCCAGCAACAATCTGCTTTATGTGGATTTCATTGAGCATCAAGATGCTACTGTACATCAACAAAGAGAGCTGAAGTCTCAGCTGTGTTCCGTGAATTTTGTATGGAATATTTCATGGCCGTTTTGTCCCATACAGAGCCTCTGCTCAAAGTCTGAACTGAATAGCACAGAAGATCAGGCAGAAAAAGAGTTGCTTCAGCATCAGGATTCAGGCCCCAAGAGAGAGCAGAGGCCTGGAATTCTGAGATCTTCTCCCAGCAAGAGACCCCTCTGAGCAAGGAACTGCAAAGGAAGATCGGCAGCATCATGATGAAGACTTGTGAAGCTGAAAGAAGTCTTCAAAACTATCAAAATAAGATCCATAACACTAATAATGATTCAATAAATAATGTTGGATATAAGGCTATATTAAATTTTTAATCTTGCAGCACTATTAGAAAATTTTCATATGACAGATGACCAAGAAGTATACAACTAAGACAAATAAGCAAAGCTATTGTATACATGTGCCAGGCATATGCCAGTTGCTATATATATTACCATCCCAAATGTAGGGTTTTTAAGTTCTTTTGAATTTAGAATTTTTGGATTCTGGAATTCCAGACTATAAAGAATTAAGCATTTTTTTTAATTTGTGTAATTTTATACTCTTATCTTGCTTTGCTTATTTGTTGATGAATACATTCCAGTCCCACAAATCCTGAGTTAGCCTCAATGTTAGTGCTCATTCTGTAGGCATTAATAGCTGATCCAGTGTCTTGAGACTGTATCTGATTCTTCTATTGCTCTCATGTATATATCTCAGACTGATAGATTTCTTTTACATTTCTCAACTATGATTTGTTACAGTACTAGAGATTGACTACCTCCACAGTTTCCTTAAGTATCTCTTGAGTAATACATTGTATTTTTTGTTCTTCTGGGTTTCTGCACCTTTTCTTGGACAGTGATTTTTCCTGGTTCACTGGAATACCCATTCTCCTCCCATTCCCTTCTTTCTTAGTTCTACTATATTCCGATATCTGTCCTCCTTCCCCATCTGCTTGCATCCAATTTGAACATTTTTCAATTGCTTTGTTTTCTAAAATGAGAATCAAGATATTTAGTTTGCCGATTCTATGATGATCAAAGTATAGTTCCTAGAGCACATTATAAAAATTATTATATTCATGGACACGATACACTGGAATGTCCATTTAGACTCAGAGCCTGTACTTTCACAAGCCACTAAAGTGTTTCTTAGCAACACATAAGTTTTAGAACTATGATGCTTTAGAGTCAAACTTTATCTCCTGGTCACCAAGTTACATTTTTTTGGTGGCTGCAGAACTGGTGAAGATGATGGTTCCTTTTCCCTCTTCACACTAATCTGTTCAAAGAGAGGAAAACATTCCAGAGGTCTCTCTTTCTATTAATATTAGATGGTGTTTTCTTTCAAATTCTGAAGATCAAACTAATTATTGTCTTAAATTCATAAAAATGTTCACCTTACCTAAATTTGCTTTTAAAAAAACAAACTAGAATCACTTTAAATACAAACTACGGCCGGCTCCGTGGCTCACTAGACTAATCCTCCGCCTTGCGGCGCCGACACACCGGGTTCTAGTTCCGGTCGGGGCACCGGATTCTGTCCCAGTGGCCCCTCTTCCAGGCCAGCTCTCTGCTGTGGCCCAGGAGTGCAGTGGAGGATGGCCCAAGTGCTCGGGCCCTGAAACCCCATGGGAGACCAGGAGAAGCACCTGGCTCCTGCCTTCAGATCAGCGCAATGCGCTGGCCACAGCGCACCGGCCGCGGTGGCCATTGGAGGGTGAACTAATGGAAAAGGAAGACCTTTCTCTCTGTCTCTCTCTCTCACTGTCCACTCTGCCTGTCAAAAAAAAAAAAAAATACAAACTACGACTTTTACAGGGCAGGTGTTGTAGCACAGATAGTTAAGCCAATGCCTGAAATGCTGGAATCCCATATAGGCATTGGATCAAGTGCTGACTAATTTAGCTTCTGATCCAGCTCTCTGCTAATGGCCTGGGAAAGGCAGCAGAACATGGCCCAAGTGCCTGGGTCCCTGAAGCCCACATGGGAGACCTACATGAAACTCCTGGCTCTTGGCTTTAGACTGGTCCAGCAGGTCATTGTGGCCATCTGGAGAATGAACTAGCAGACGGAAGATTTCTGTCTGTTTCTTCCTTTCTCTCTGTAACTCTGACTTTCAAAATAAATAAGGAAATCATAAAACAATGATATTTTTGGTTCTGTCCATACTGCATATTTCAGTATTTATCTGCATCAGTCTGTAGTTCCAAACTAGAGACAAGAATTCTTCTAGTCCCTAACTGGTGCTGCCAATACATTTTTAGTTAATAAAAAATGTATACTTATTTTTATAAAGGATATGCCCAACATGTTCCCTATCTACATTTTCAATCTAATATCCTGTAATTAACTTCTGTATCAACACTAAAAGTGCAACATTATCTAATTATAGTACATATTAGTACTATATAGTACATATAGTACATATTTCCCAAATAGTTCTTGTACTAACCAACCTTGCCCAAATCAGTTTCTCACTTCCTTTTCTTTGTGTTCTTACTGCTGCTGTTGCTCATACTAACACTGGAAAGCACCACACAGTTTGCTAAGTGCTTACATTATCTTTTTAAGCCTTACAACATTCTTATTTTTTATGGAAAGCTTTTATTTAATAAATACAAATTTCATAAGTACAATTTTGGATTATAGCAGTTCTTCCCCCCATACCACCCTCCCACCCCCAAACCATCCCACATCCTATTCCATCTCCCATCCCATTCTTCATTAAGATTCATTTTTAATTATCTTTCTATACAGAAGATCAACTCTATAGTGGGTAAAGATTTCAACAGTTTGCACCCACACAGACATACCAAGTATAAAGTACTGTTTTTAGACCAGTTTTACTGTTAATTCTCATAGTACAACTCATGAAGGACAGAAGTCCTACATGGGAAGTAGCTGCACAGTGACTCCTGTTGTTGATTTAACAACTGACACTCTTATTTATAACATCAACAATCACCCGAGGCTCTTGTCATGAGCTGCCAAGGCTATGGAAGCCTCTTGAGTTCACAAACTCCTACATTATATAGACAAGGCCATAATCAAAGTGGAAGTTCTCTCCTCCTTTCAGAGAAAGGTACCTCCTTCTTTGATGGCCCCTTCTTTCCACCAGGATCTCATTCACAGAGATCTTTCATGTAGGTCAGTTTTTGCCAGAAGGTCTTGGCTTTCCATGCCTGAAATGTTCTCATGGGCTTTTTAGCCAGATCCAAGTGCTTTAAAGGCTAATTCTGAGGCCAGAGTGCTGTTTAGGGCAGTTGTCATTCTATGAGTCTGCTGTGTGGCTGCTTCCCATGCTGGATAATTCTCACCTTTTTAATTATATCTATTATTATTAGTAGACACTTGGTCTTTTTTATGTGATCCCTTTGACACATAAACATCTTTATGATCAGTTATGAACTTCATTTTAACTAGTTAGATGGCATTGGTACCTGCCAACTTACAACACTCTTAAGATAAGAGGAATCTAGAAATCAGAGACATTATATAAACTGCTTAGAATTTTAGCATTAGCAAGAGATGGTGTCAGGTTAAAACCCAAGTATGTTTTTCTTTTTTTTATTTCCAAGATAATCAGTGACTCAGTTTCCTAGGAAGTATCCCTATAGTTTTCCAATGATGATTAATCTCTTCTGATTTATAAGTGCATTAATGCAAGGAAGTTGGATTTGTTTATACTCAAGTGCTTAGAGAATTAAAATACAGAATGCAAAACTAAACAGAACTACTCTCTGGTGTTTGAAGTCGAGATTATAGCTATCCTTGGGGAAGTAGGGTTAGTGATAGAGTAATGGGTTGGTGCCATGGAAGACCTTCTGGAGCTCCTGAGTCTATGATGAGTTCCTTAATCTGAGTGCATATTATACTGATGTTTTCACTTTGTGAAACTCTATACAGTCCTCCTAATAGAATTTGTATGCTTTTTTAATTCACTATTTTGTTCTTGAAAAGATGAAGAACATGGAAAGCTCCCACAGAGCCTAGAGGTAAAAAAGCATTCTGTGCATGTAAACAGCTAATATAATTCATATTATCATTACAATTCTTAAAATCATTATGTAAGAATCGATCTTTTAGTTCATGGCTAAGGAAACTGAGGTTTCCAGAGCTTAAGCAATTTTTCCTAACCATTAAATAACAGATTGAATAATAGAATAATAGAGCCAAGTATAATACAGGTAGATTCCTTTTTGATTTCTGTTCTATTGTACAATTAAGTTAGAGCTGCATGAAATTTTCCCATGGAATGTACTATATGAGGGTTCTCTTGATACATAGTTTTTCATTTTCACTGATCCCGAGTCCCTAGAGAATGTGGAGGTCATTTTTCTATTGTCCATGTGAATGTACATGTTTTGTTATGTTCCTCAGAAAAACATGTGTATGCGTCTGTGCACACATGTGGGTTACATAATATGCACACATGCTTTTAAAGTTTTAAAGTGAAACAATAGAGACATCTTGAGTTGGAGGCATATATACTGATACATCATCAATGTACTTTTGAAGACTAAGCATCCCTAATCTGAAAATCCAAAATCTGAAATCTGAAACTTTTTGAACACTGAAATGAAATTTAAAAAGCTTCACATTTTGGAATATTTCAGATTTTTAGATAAGGATAATGCCCAACAGATAAAGCACTTGAAACTAATATTTTTTAACATTTAAATATGAAGAAATTCTGATACTCAACTGGTATCAAGAAAGCAAATACTACTATGGTTTGACCACATCCTCCTAAAACTCAGGTTGAAACTTAATTGTCAGTGTGACAGCATTAATATTGGGACTATTAGGAGGCCACCAGGTTGTGAAAACCCTACCTTCATGAATGGAATGAGCGCTCTTATAAAAGATGCTTTAAACAAAGCACCGGTGTTGGGTCCTCTGCCTCTGTTATGTAAGAACATAGCATCCAAGCCACTTTCTTGGAGGTAGAGACCAGAACTTCATGAGAAAACAAACCCACCAGCACCTTGTTCTGAGGCTTCCCAGCCTCCAGAACTGAGAAGTAAATCTCTATTGTTTGTAAATTGCCCTTTCTGAGGTACTTTGTTATAGCAGCAGGGAGAGATGAAGACAACTACTTTATAAAATTAAATGAGATGCAGGCCAGCGCTGCGGCTCACTAGGCTAATCCTCTGCCTGTGGCGACGGCACCCCGAGTTCTAGTCACCGTAGGGGCGCCGGATTCTGTCCCAGTTGCTCCTCTTCTTGTCCAACTCTCTGCTGTGGCCCGAAAGTGCAGTGGAGGATGGCTCAAGTGCTTGGGCCCTGCACCCGCATGGGAGACCAGGAGAAGCACCTGACGCCTGGCTTCGGATCAGCGCAGTGTGCCGGCCACAGCGCACCAGCTGCAGCAGCCATTGTGGGGGTGAACCAATGGAAAAGGAAGACCTTTCTCTCTATCTCTCTCTCTCACTGTCCACTCTGCCTGTCAAAAAAAATTAAATGAGATTTTAAAATAATATCACAAATTGATGGAAAATTTCAACACCAATCATCCATTTTCCTGAATGCAATGTTTATCATTTTAACAATATTTATATAAACATATATATTAATGACACGTAGTAATTCAATGTCTATTATATTACTTTTTATTTACTTTACTTATGTAGTAATTACAATGTCTATTAAAATATGTATTATTTTTAAAAGATACTCTTTATGATGTGTAATTGGATAGTGGCATATTAATATTCTCTAAACTTTCAACTGAGAGAAAGTGGGTCAAAAAAACATGAATAATTGTCCAGAGTTATAGTACAGCAGGTTAACTTGCTACATGAGATGCCAGAATCCATCTTGGTGTGCAAGGTCAAGTCCCAGCTGCTCTTCTTCCAATCTAGCTTCCTGCTAATGCACCTGGGAAGGTAGAAAAATCTGCCCAAGTACCTGGGCCCCTGCCTCACTTGTGGGAGACCAGGAGAGAGTTCCTGGCTCTCGATTTTTGTTTGGCCTAGCCCTCGTCATTTTGGCCATTTCCAGAGTGTAGCAGCAGATGGACGATACCTCTATCTCTTATCATCTCTATCTCTATCTCTATCTCTATCTCTATCTCTATCTCTTCTCCTTTGTCTCTGTCTCTATGTCTATCTCTTCTCCTTTGTCTCTGTCTCTATATCTATCTATCTATATCATTTCTCTCCCTTTCTGTGGCCCTGCCTTTCAATAAAAAAATATATCTTGAGAACCCATGCATAAATAGTTCTCCTATATATTAGAACCCTTTAAATGTTAGGAAAATTTAAAGAAACTTGAAAATCTTTTTAAAAGCTGTGTTTTTCTAATTCTACAAAGATAAAAAGGTTAAAACACCTCATTTTCTTGCTTAGAAAAAAATTCCATATGTGTTCCTTACTGATGTTCAATTGGTTTAATTGAGTTTAGTTAAGAAATACTGTGCTTTTAAAATTTGAAATATCTTATTCTACAAGTATTAGAGAATAAGAAAATAAGAAGATTTCCACTTTTCATTTATTATTGCAAGCACAATGAGACCATGATCATTCAGCCTAACGAGCGACATTAAGCTGGCTTACACAGAACTTGTTATCAAGTGCTGTGAAGTCTAAATATTGTTGTCATAATATCCAGAATGCTGAATATGTTAACAGAAGCCTAAGTGCTTCTATGTAGTAAACTGGAAAATTGCAGACCTGTACAAAAAGTAAGCTACCTGTTCTCCAAATCTTTATCTTTGACAGACGTAAGAAGCAAGATTTAGGATTAGTAAATATACATACCCCTCCATAGAAAACTAATCTAACATAATCCTAGATTGTATTTTGAACTTCATACCAAGAGTCTTTTTTAGTAAATATTATTTTCTTCAAGAACAATTTTGTATTATTACCAGCAAAACGTGTGATAGAGTTTCATAGAAAAGATAACCAAGATAAGTAGAGTCAGAGAATGATTCTTTTAAATGAAAAATCAGGGTTCTATAAAGTAGCCAAGTTCAGGTTCACTGATAAATTGTCGCTCCCCCTCTTTGTGGAGGAACGACACTAAGCCCTGCCTAGGCTTCATATCCGAGTCACGGCACCATTATGTCGCTCCCCCTCTTCGTGGAGGAGCGACACTGAACCCTGCCTAGGCTTCATATCCGAGTCACGGCACCATTATGTCGCTCCCCCTCTTCGTGGAGGAACGACACTAAACCCTGCGCTGTTCTTTCGTCTGCTCGGCCCTCCCCGGGTTTGCTGCTGGTTCTTCCCGGGTTGGCTACTATCCCCTCCACCTCCGTGGAAGGGCAGTTCCCCCTGGCCACATTCCCCATTTCCGCAGGGGAGCGGCACACCGCCGGCCGGCTCTCTCGGGGGCTGCACAGGTGTTCCCCTTAGATGTTCCCCTTAGATGTTTCTGGTGCATGCCGTCTCTCTCCTCCTTTATAGTCCTCCTCCGCCAATCCTAACTTGGCTGCCCACATGCCGAGTACGCTGCTCTCCTCCAATCAGGAGCAAGTCCTACAGTTTATTGGCTGAACTGGAGGCAGCTGTACAGAAGCTGTTTTCTTCTCTCCCAGCGCCATATTGTGGGAGAGCAGATGCATAGAATAAGTCTTAATTCCAGTAACAGTCTAGTCCGAGCTGCTCCCCACAATAAATGGTGGATAAACATACACAATAATTGTGTATAATATATATTTTAAGCCATTCGGTGTTCCTTTCCTGTCTGTGCACGTCACACACCTCCCAAAACCTATTTTTTTGTTGTTGCTGCTGCTCTTTTTAAAGCATAAAAAGGAAAAAAAAATGTTCATAAAAATTGGGAATGTAGCATCTAATAGATTGTAAGCTAGTGAGTGAAAATTTAAAATAAAAATTTATATGAGGAGGAGCAGTCTTTGCGGCACAGCAAGTTAAACCACCACCGGCAATGACAGCAGCCCATACTGGAGTGCTGATTACTTCTTTTCTAATCTGACTTCCTCCTGCTGCAGGCAGCTAGGAAGCAGTGCATGATGGCCTGAGCGCTTGAGCCTCTGCCACCCACATGGGAGACCCAAATAGAGTTCCAGGCTCATGGCTTCAGCATAGGTAGCCCTGACTGTTGTGGCTGTTTTCGGAGTGAACCAGCAGATGGAAAATTTCTCTCTCTCTTTCTCTGTGGCTCTCCTTATATCTCTGTAACTCTGCCTTTCTTTGAAAGGCACAAAAGCACAAAAGTCTTCAATAAATAATAAAGAGATAAGAAGTATAAGGCAGAGAAGTATGAAACAAGCTAACATCGCTAGCAAGGGGAAAGCCTGTATTCACCTATAAATGTTTAATATACAGAAGAATGAATCAGTCATGAGTTAAAGCATTTCAAGAAAATGCTATTAGTGTTAATATCTTAATTTTAAGATTTTAATATTTTGTCTTTGAATTATATCTGATGAAAAATGCTAGTGGCTTATAATTAAATATGATTGCATAATAAAATAGGAATTTTACAACATTTTAGGTCTTTGTAATTGAAATTTTGTTGGAATACCATCATAAATAGTGATGTACTTGGACAATAGCTATCATATATTATGCAAAGGTCAGTTTCAATCAACTTGTATAGAGACAATTACATTAAGTGCAGCACAAAAAGACAAGTATTGCATCATCTCATTCAAATGCAGAGTCTAAAACAAGGTGATCTCCTAGAAGTTAGAACTGTGATGGTTACCAGCAGGTGGGAAGAAAAGGGGGATTAGGGATGGGGAAATGTTAATTAATGGGTTCTAAGTTACAGGAATAAGAAGTTCTGGGATTCTATTGCACAGTGGAGTGACTATCATGCTTACATACTACATCTTTCTCTTAAAAAAAAACTGGAAAATAAGATTTTGAATGTTTTTACCATAAAAAGTATTAAGTGTTTGAGGACATATATCTATATATATATTTACCATGATTGAACAGTATATAGTGTATACGTAATATATATGTTGATCAAGATATCACCTAGCAATCCATTGCATTCAATTTTTACATGTTTATAAATAAATAAATTAGACTTGAGTGGTTCAAAATTAAAAAGCTCTGACATGTTCAATCTATTTTGTGGTATTTATGTGTGTGTGCGTATATTTATGTCTTCTATAGTAAAACATTAACAGTTATTGTAAATTTCACTTCTTGCTCTAGTATACCATGGTATTGCTTGGTTCAATGCGCTTGGTTCAACATGCAATTAGCTTGAAGAGAATATTTAACTCTTTTAGTTTAGTCTCTTGCTATTAGAACCAGCAGTGTTACTGTGGAATTAAAGATAAATGTAGCTTTTCATACATAGACGATAACTAGAAAAAACATGGAAGGTTTCTTCTTGGTTTTACCATCATTTGAATGGGAGCTTCACCTACTACAAAACAGTGCTGGCCCCTCTAGTTAATTAAAATAGCATTACATAGAAGTAATAACTCAAACGGTAGTCCCGACATGGGTACAGGGCACTATTTCATGTCTTGGCTGCTCCACTTCCAATCCAGCTCCCTGGCAATTGAGGATGACCCAAGTGATTGGGCCCCTGCACCCATGTTAGGGACCCAGAAGATGCTTCTGACTCCTGGCTTCAGCCTGGCCTAGCCCCAGCTGTTGCGGCCATCTGTGGCGTAAACTAGTGGGTGGACTACCTCTTTCTATTTCTCTGTCTCTCTCTCTCTGTGTAACTCATCCTTTCAAATACACAAGTCTTTAAAAAAGATTAAGTAGAAACAAGTAGTATTTTAATTAACTGTTTTTTTTTTTTAAGATTTATTTATTTTACTTGAAAGTCAGAGTTACACAGAGAGAGAGACAGAGAGAGAGGTCTTCCATGGCCTGGCCCCAGCTGTTGCGGCCATCTGTGGCATAAACTAGTGGGTGGACTACCTGTTTCTATCTCTCTGTTTCTCTCTCTCTGTGTAACTCATCCTTTCAAATATGTAAGTCTTTAAAAAAGATTAACTAGAAACAAGTAGTATTTTAATTAACTGTTTTTTTTTAAGATTTATTTATTTTACTTGAAAGTCAGAGTTACACAGAGAGAGAGACAGAGAGAGAGGTCTTCCATCCCCTAGTTCACTCCCCAGTGGCCTCAATGGCCAGAGCTGCGCCGATCAGAAGCCAGGAGCCAGGAGCTTCTTTTGGGTCTCTCACGAGGGTGCAGGGGCCCAAGCACTTGGGCCATCTTCTACTGCTTTCCCAGGCCATAGTAGAGAACTGGATAGAAAGTGGAGCAGCCAGGACTTGGACCGGTGCCCATATGGGATGCCGGCACTGCAGGCGGTAGCTTTACCCACTACGCCACAGTGCCGGCCCCTAATTAACTAATTTTAAATATTTTGACATTTATTTTAAAATATACATATATGTAAATATATATGGTCAATTTTGCTGAACTAGAATAAAAATGTAAATATTTGTATGTGACTTAAATCATGTGTCATTTTATTTTTATTGTGGTGCCATGTGTTATTATAAAATGCTTCAGCAGTAAAAGCAAACTGCCCAATTTCATTAATTATTAATGTTTGTGGAAAACATACATTTGACCACTCTTCACCTATTCTGATAGAAAAGTTTAGTATATAAAAGAAACTCAATAGTGACCATATATGGATTGATTTCCCTTCATGTTTAGTGATGCTAGACAGATATGTTCCATCATAAGGGAGGGTGCTGCATATTTCTGGAACACGCTGCTCTGAGCCTCTCCACGGGACTTCATTGCCCTCTAAGGGAGGCCCATCAGCTTCTATGGAGATTATCAGCCTTCACTGACTGTGCATCAGAATGAAATGCCCATATGTAAGCATCACCTCAAAAAGCAAAAGTCTACTTCCAAAGATTTATTTTTTAGCTCATGAAAATGACTGGGAGTGTTTGTGAACATTTATTTATAACCTTTCTTGGGAGCTATATAATTAAAATGGTCTGTGTCCTTGATTTGCTGTTGAGTGAGATTTAGAAGAATAATACGTGTATAAAATGACACAATCACACACTTCATCGCAGTCCTCAGAGGAAACCAATTATCTTGTGCAGTATCCTCTTTTGGTCTCTCACCTATAACTGATCTGACATTGAATTTCAGAAAGTAAGCCTAACCCCTATAGATCCTAATCACACTAATTGTATTTATAATTACTTGTTGCTTGCCTTTCATGTGCCAGTCAATTATCTGAAGACTTATGACAACTGCCTATAGAGTCCTCCAAGAACTACCTGTAGGTATGTGAATTTTACTGTGCAGGAAACAGTTTAAAGATGTTTAAAGATGTTAAATGACTTGCTCAGGGTCAAATAGGTACTAAGTGACTCTTCAGAGATTTAAACTCAGGACTATCTGTGAAACCACACACTCTGACTTTTTTTTCTCATTGTGTCAAGCCTAAGGGTTTGTTATCTTCGTGGAGAGAATTAGGTAGTGCTACTCTTTCCAATGGCAGAGCTAACTTTCTGCTCTAAGAGAGATGGTCACTTAATGAAATAATTGACTGAAACAGTAACACTGGATATTTGTTGTAAATGTGTATATGTGATACACTCATGATAAGGAGATAATCAAATGTGGATCAGTGATCAGTTTATCCTCTGTGAAACTGACAGGAAATCCTTCATTCTAAGAAATATCGCTAGTATGATATTCTGTAATCAGTGACTGCACAGGTTACAGTAAGAACACATGCATAGCCTTTCTTGGCCATCTGTCACAAATATGCAAAATAAGAAATATAGTGGGTTTCCTCTTTTGAAAAATGTCTGTTTAAGTCCTTAGCCTATCTCTTAAGTGGGTTGTTTATTTTGTTGTGGAGTTCCTTGATCTCTTTGTAGAATCTGGTTATTTATTCTTTATAGGTTGCATAGTTTGCAGATAATTTCTCCCATTCTGTAGGTTGCTTCTTCACTTTCCTAACTGTTTCTTTTGCTGTACAGAAACTTCTCAATCTGATGTTATCCCAGTTGTTAATTTTGGCTTTGGCTGCCTGTGCCTCTGGAGTCTTTTCCAAAAAGTCTCTGCCTGTGCCACTATCTTGCAGGGTTTCTCTAATGTTCTCTAATAATTTGATGGTGTCAGGTCATAGATTTAGTTCTTTAATCCATGTTGAGTGGGTTTTTGTGTACAGTGTAAGGTAGGGGTGGTCTTGCTTCATACTTCTGCATGTGGACATCCAATTTTCCCAGCACCATTTGTTGAAGAGACTGTCCTTGCTCCAGGAATTTGTTTTAGCTCCTTGAGTAAATATAAGTTGGTTGTAGATGTTTGGATTGATTTCTGGTGTTTCTAGAACTTCCACTTTGATTATGACCCTGTCTAAATAATGTTGGAGTTTGTGGACTCAAGAGGATTTCATAGCCTTGGCATCTCATGACAAGAGCCTCGGGTGATCACTGATGTCATAAATAAGAGTGTCGATTGTTAAATCAACAACAGATGTCACTATACACTTGCTCCCCATGTATGATCTATGTTCTTAATGAGTTTTACTATGAGAATTAATGATAAAACTAGTCTTCAAACAGTACTTTATACTTGGCGTGTCTGTGTGGGTGCAAACTGTTAAAATCTTTGCTTAATACAGAGTTGATCTTCTGTATATAAAGACAATTAAAAATGAATCTTAATGAAGAATGGGGTGGGAGAGGGAGTAGGAGGTGGGAAGGGAGTGGGGGTGGGAGGGCGGCTAAGGGGGGAAGAACCACTATAATCCTAAAGCTGTACCCATGAAATTTATATTTATTAAATAAAATCATTTTAAAATATAGTAAAAAAAAAAAGGAAATATAGTGGACCAGTGTTGTGGCATAGTGGGCAAATCTGCCATCTGCAAAGCCAGCATCCCATGTAAGCACTGGTTCATGTTCTGGCTGCTCCACTTCCAATCCAGCTTCCTGCTAATAGCCTGGGTAAAGTGGCAGAACATGGCCCAAGTGGTTGGGCCCCTGCTTCTCACACAGGAAAACTGTAAGAAGCTCCTAGCTCCTGGCTTTATCTTGGCCCATCCAGGGCTGTTAAAGCCATCTGGAGAATGAACCAGCAAATGGAAGATCGATCTCTCTCTCTTTCTCTCTTTCTCTGTCTCTCTCTGTCTCTCTCTCTCTCTGTAACTCTGATTTTCAAATAAATAAATGAATCTTTATAAATAAGAAATATAATACATGATGTCATCTTTGAATCTAAAAGCTAAGAATGCCATGCCTGTTCCACCATAAGGATAGATTCGCAGAATATCTATAAAAATGGAATACAATGGAGTCATGGAAAATTGTAGGCTAAAAAATTAAGCATTCTATATGTTGACATACATAGAATATGTATATGTATATTAACATATCTATTTACCAAAAGATACAGCAACAGAACAGAAAAATGCATTCAACATGTATCCTAGATTTGAAGAATTGAAGATAACTTTTTGGTTTTAAAGTTATTTGATATTTTTTCAAGTTTTTAAAATTTTTGACTCAAAAATTTTATTGCAAAAAAAGAAATGCCACATACATATTTTGAAGATTCTAAAATTTAATGTTAAATTTTATTATTTAGGTGTGTAAATAATTTCCTCAAATTTTCAGTATCTAACAAATTTGCTAATTTCATATTCTGTTATCCTAAGTATTTCAAACACAGAGATAACTTGCTTTTCCCTTCTTCTTTATAATATGAGAATAATATTCCTAAACAGTATTGTGATTTATTTTGTTTGGTCCTTGGTAGAATTGCCACGATAATGTGAAATTAAATGCACAGCTTACTACAAAGGCAAAATGCTGTTTTAAATAAAAAAAAAAAAAGATCTAATTTAGTCATTAATGTACAAGGAAATTTTAGAACAAAGTTTAACTTAATAACATATCAATGAAAAATAAGATAAAAAATAAAGATAATTGGGTATTCAAAATCACCCTGATTCTACATTTTTTAAAACCTCAAAATGGAAACTGGTGCTGTGGCATAGTGGGTTAAGCCACCATCTGCAGAAGAATATGGCCCAAGTCCTTGGGACCCTGCACCCACGTGAGAGACCTGGAAGAAACTCCTGGCTTCTAGCTTTGGCCTGGCCCAGACCTGGCCATTGCAGCCATTTGGGGAGTGAACCAGTGGATGGAAGACCTCTCTCTCTTTCTCTTTTTCTCTCTCTCTCCTCCCATCCCCTAGTAACTCTGCCTTTCAAATAAATCCTAAAAAAGAAACCCTCAAACTGCATATATATTTTACTTTCAATTGTGAGATTCATAAGCACAGAATATATTTCTGTCTTCATTTATCACCACTGTGTAGTGCAGGAAACCTTTGACAGTTGTCACTAGTAAATTAACAAATCATGAGCAGCAAAATCACTGGTAAATAGATTCAGATACAAGCCATAAACTGCATGCAAGATTTAAAATAACTAGCATGCATTCTGGTTGGAAAATAATACAGTCATGCTTGATGTTTTAATAACAAAATTTTATAAGTCCAACCTATTAAATGAACATACTGTTATTCTATTTTTTTAAATATTAAAGAACTTTCAACTAAAATTTCACATTTCTTGGATACGAAACCCATGTTCTAGAATAGTTCAGTTTGAGTTCTTATGGGCATAAAAATTCAAGTTCTGATTTCAAACAATTACCCTTTTCTGATCCTTGATTTCATTCAAGTTATTGGTTCAATCCCCATGAATTATAAACTATGATTCTCATACCATATAATCATCTTTGGTTATTTACTAAGCTAGTATATAAATCTCATTTGTTTTCCTCTATCTTGCCTCTCCCTCCTACTGATTATACCCACTCTGCCAACCAAATACTTAGATGTCAAGGGACATGAGAATCTTCATTTGAAAATTCAGAATATAAAACTTCACAAAAGTCCCATCTGATTCTATGATTTTGTATAAAATTGCAAATTTTTGCCAAATACTATCTCTTTATATGAGTCATCTTTTCAAAAGTAATTTCCTAAATTCTTATTAGTAACATGGCATCATACCAATATTCTTGGAGCAGAGTAAGAAAATACACAGCAGGAAGTAAGTAGTCCAAATATAGAGTGTTCATAATATAACAGAAAAGTACATTGTAGTTGGAAAGTAAGAAAACTTAAAATTATTGGCCTATGCTTCCTCACACGTCCACAATTACACATGCTGCATTGGCACGTCATTGCCCCCTCAGTGCCATTCAACCAGGCGAAATTGCTGTGAATATTCACTCTGTTAACCACTGAAGGAAATGCTGCATATTACCACAACAATTATTTGTTCATTGTTCCATGAGGGAGTATCAAGAATATAGCTCAGAATTTACTTTCTTCTAGTGCTACTGGAAGTCCATTAAATCATCCATCACCTTTAAACATACGTCTCTGTGATATTTGGCAAATCCTCTAAACTCACAAAATCCTCTACCCCTCTTCCCCCATCTCAAATCTTCCTAAGTTGCCCTGAGAGTTTCCTTCTCCTACGTCTCTTTCATAAAGACTTGACCATACCTTGGTAACAACACTTTCCTTGCAATAGTCTCAAATAGACACTGTTCTTTTTATTTTGTTTTGAATTTCTTTTCTCATTTCCCCTTTCTTAAGTTTAAAGGGCCAGATCTACCAAAATATGCTTATCTTATCTCCAGTGCTTCTTCAAGACCACAAGACCATCATCACCTATTTTTTTTTTTTTTTTAAGAATTTCTCTGGAGGGAGGCGAGAACTTCCACTTTGATTATAGCCCTGTCTAAATAATGTTGGAGTTTGTGGACTCAAAAGGCTTTCATAGCTTTGGTAACTCATGATAAGAGCCTCAGGTGATCACTGACATCATAAATAAGAGTGTCAATTGTTAAATCAACAACAGAAGTCATTGTGCACTTTCTCCCCACGTAGGAACTCTGCCCTTAGTGAGTTGTACTATGAGAATTAACAGTAAAACTAGTCTTCAAATAGTACTTTATACTTTGTGTGTCTGTGTTGGTGCAAAATGTTGAAATCTTTATTTAGTATAGAGTTGACCTTCTGTGTATAAAGATAATTAAAAATGAATCTTAATGAAGAATGAGATGGGAGAGGGAGTAGGAGGTGGGATGGGAGTGGGTGTGGGAGGGTGGGTATGGGGGCAAGAACCGCTATATTCCTAAAGCTGGACCTATGAAATTTATATTTATTAGATAAAAGCTTTCAAAAAACAAATTATTTATTTAATCAGAAGGCAGAGTTATAGAGAGGCAGAGAAAGAAAGAGAAAATCCCCCATCCTCTGGTTCACTCCCCCAGATGGCCCCAGTGGCCAGAGCTGAACCGATCTGAAGCCAGGATCCAGGAGCTTCTTCTGGGTCTACCACATGGGTTCAGAGACCCAAAGACTTAGACCATCTTCAACTTCTTTCCCAGGCCATAGCAGAGAGCTGGATCAAACAGCCAGGACTCACAGAACAGCCAGGACTCAAACCAGTGCCCATATGGGATGCTGGTACTGCAGACTGCAGCTTTACCCACTATACCATAGCACGTGCCAGTACCTGCTATATTCTCTTGTCATCTGCCACCTCTGACACATCCTGTCATGTGTAGATTCCATGGTACCTACCCATAACCTATCTAAAATACCCCTACCTCCTACTTTTCATATCATTTACTTGAGTAGCGACATGTCTCTATGAATTTATCCTCCATATCTCTGAATTCTGAAATACGTTGTTGAATTATTTCAGTGATTTTCTCCGTATCTTTTATTCAAATATTAAATCATTTGGCAAGTTGTTAAATGTCTTAATTGTTCTATGTGGTTTATCTATTTGCACTTTTCTTTATTTAAGAGATAGACAGAGCTCTCCCAATCTGCTGGACCACTTCCAAAATGCTTATAATGTCAGGGATTTGGCCAATCCTAAATGGGAGCTGAAAATTCAATCTCCCATGTGGGCAGCAGAAATTGAACTAATTAAACGATCACTTGCTACTTCCCAAGGGTCTTCATAAACAGGAAGCTAGAATTAGGAAAAGGAGCTAGGACACAAACTTAGGTACTTCGATGTGGGATGCGGGTGTCTTTTTTATTTTTTAATGCTTATTTGGAAAGAGTTACAGAGAGAGAGGGAGACACAGAAAATGAGAGAGAGATCTTCCATCTGCAGGTTCATTGTCCAAATGTCTGCAACAGCAACGGTTTGACTGGTTAAAACCTGGAGCCAGGAGCTTTATACAGGTCTCCTACATGGGTGGCAGAGGCCCAAGCACTTGGGCCATCTTCTACTGCTTTTCCCAGCCCACTAGCAGGGACATGGATCAGAATTGGAGCATTCAGGACGTGAACTGGCATGCTGGCATTTCAGGTGGTATCCCTGAGCCACAATGCTGCCTGGATGCAGGTATCTTAACATGAAGACAAAATGTCCATCGTCTACATTTTTCTTTTTTTTTTTTGGAAAGAATTTTGGAATATTTTTTCTACTTTTGTTCAACACATTCATTCATTGTCCTTGTCCAGTTTCATATTTCTAATTTCCAAAAGCAATTTTTTCTCTGAATTCCTGTATATTTTTCATGGGTGTAACACATCTTATTTCTCTAAAGATATTAATAATAGATTTTCATTTCTTTTTTCCAAACATAGTCTTTGCTTAGTTTTCTTTTTTCTGTGTACTTACTAACATTTTTATTACTTCTTTGGTGCACTTAACTGTCTATTCATATTTAAGAGTATGTTTCTAAAAAGATAATGAGAATTTTTTTAAAAAAGATTTATTTATTTGTTTACTTGAAAGGCAGAGTGATGAAGAAAGAGGGGGTGATATGTGTGTGAGAGAGAGACAGAGAGTCAGAGAGTGGGGGGAGAGAGAGAGAGAGAGGGAGAGAAAGAGAGAGAGAGAGGAGAGATCTTCCATTCACTGGTTCACTTCTGAAATGGTCACAATAGTCAGAGCTGGGCTTGCCCAAAACCAGGAGCCAAGGACTCCAGCCTATTTTCCCATATGTGTTGCAGGGGCCCAAGTACTTCCACTACCAACCCAGGTACATTAGCAGGAAGCTGGATGACAAGCAGAGCAGCTGGCACTACAACCAGTAGTCCTATATGGGTTGCCAGCTCCTTAACCCAAACGTGCCACAATGTTGGAGTCCAGTTGGGACCTTTTGATTGTGAAGTGAAAGGTGTTTATTTTAATTTTCCCTATAGAAAAGCTTGATTGATCAGTGTTAGGAGACCCCCTGCTATTTCCATCTGCACTCATTTACTATGCGACTCACAAGATTCCCCAGATAAGATTGCAGGAGAGTACAAACATGGATGACATTGTTCTTAGGAAAATTCCTGTGAGTGTTGTACCTCAGCCTATAAAATTCCACTTTACCCCCTTATTTTGGGGAATTTTTCCTTCATTCCAACTGTAGCTGATTTGTCCTTTTTTTAAAAAAAAGACAATTATGTATTTGAGAGAGTTACAGAGAAAGAGGTAGAGACAAAGTGATAATGATCTTCCACCTGCTGGTTCACTCCCCAGATGGCTGCAATGGCCAAGAATGAGCCAGGTCAAAGCTAGGAACCAGGAGCTTCATCCAAGTATCCCACATGTGTCGCAGGGGCCCAAGTACTTGGGTCATCCTCTGCTGCTTTTCCCAGGCTTTAGCAGGGAACTGGATCAGAAGTGGAGCAGCCACAACTTGAAGCAGCATTTATATGGGATGCCAGCGTCACAGGTGGTGGCTTTACCTGCCACACTGTAACGCCAGTCCTATCTGATTTGTCTTAATTTAGGAATCCTTTTGCTTTACCTTTTCCACAGGACAAATGCTCACATTTTTTGTTTTTGTTTTTGTTTTTAGTAATAGAATAGATGGGATAAAATAACATTATTATTTACCTATCTACCACAATTAAGTATGTTTTCCCATTTTAAAAAATTTTCTATTCTCCATCACAATATAAATTTATAAAATTTTATCTCTCTCAAAAGAAATCCCATACCGATAATCAGTTTTTCTATGTTCCCCACCTTCAGCCTTGGCCAATATCCTACATTCTAAATCTGTCTATTCACTTGTTCTGGACATTTGATATAAAAGAAATAATAAAATACGTAGCCTTTTGTATTGATCTTCTTTCGTATGCATCAATATTTTAATACTTTTTATTATTGAGTAATATTCCATTGTACAAATAAGCCACATACTGTCCAATCATTCATACCAGATGGATTAAAGTTTGCTTTTTTTGGCATTGAGTAATGAAGATAGTTATTTTGGAATCTAGCTGTTTCTCAATCAGAATTCCAGCCAACAAGCTTAATTCCAAAAATATATAGTGCTGTCAATCCCTGAAGCTTCTAAAGATTCTGTGGAATGTACTGGATCGCTTTTCAACCTGCAGTTTGCTACTGTAAAAAATTGCTCTCTTACTTCGTGAAGTCATAGACCACATTTTAGTTGAAGTTCAACTTTTACAATTTTATTGTTGTTTTCTCCCATCTGTGTTATTTTGATCTTATTGATTCGGCTCTTCAAAATTCCTTTACCATTCTTTTATGGAATTTCAAGAGATAGTAACATAAATGCCCTTGGTCTGCACATGACAATGATCCTTTTCCAAAATCTAGCCTGGGTGAATTTTACTGCCGATTGTTCTAATCCATGTATGGATTTAAAATGTTCATGTACATATACTCACAAACAGAATAAAACATTCTTTGTAAGTTTCCTTTTAATACATCGCTTTACCTCTCTGTTATCAACAAAAATGTCAAAATAAAGATAGTCTCAGCTGCTAGACTAATTGTATTATTCATAGAAAAATTATAATGATCAACAAAAGTGACTGGCTACTTATAACTACACACACACACACAAAAAAAAAAACACACAAAATTTTTCTCATCAATTGGAAACTGTACTGTCTTTAAAGTATTATGTATTTTCCTCTTTATAAAATGGATATTTTGTTGCCAAGTTAAAAAAACAAAGAGCAGAACCCCAATTCTCAGGACTCCATTTTGATAACTAACCACAATAAGGTTAGTAAGAGAAGCAGATTTACTATATTCCTTTAAAAAATGCCTACAGATCATGACTCCACGAATCCACTTCACTCATACTAATATCCTTTTGTAAATACATGACTTAACCTCTAAGTTTCAATTTCATCCTCCATAGAATTTGTATTGATTTACAAATAAACTCATTGCACTGCTTCCAAAAGAAGAAAATTATGCTGACCTGTGCTATGGTTATGAAGGAAAAGTAATCATTAGGTAAACATTACCTAGCATAGCACCATATGCATAATAGTAAGTAAACACACTAAAGCAAGTCTTCAGGTGTGTAAAACTGCACATAGGAGCTCTGAATATTGGGCTGGGTCATATCAGGGCTTTCCTTATGGTTGGTTTTTGGCATTATCCTGTTTCTTTGTGCCTCCATTTGCAGTTTCTATATTTGGGGGTGGTGATGTCTGCTGCCCAAAGTTTTGTGGAGATTTAAATAACTATAGTCATGCAAAGTTCTTATAACAATTCCAGTTCAATGTGTATTAAATATTAACATTAGAAATATTTGAACATGTTATAACTGATATGTTAGCAAAGGTTTAAAGCTAACATTACCCATATTTAAGCAAAACAAAATGGTTTTGGGCCTTAGAAGTTTTAGATTAGCGCATTCAATTATATCACCTATTAATTTTATTAGTGAGGCTACTCCAGAAAGACAGAACCAATGGGATATGTGTATGGATGTGTGAGTGGAATTTATCAGGGAAATTTTCCCACACAGTTATGGCAGCTGGGGAACTCCATGAGCAAGTCATCTGCAAGCTTGAGACCTTGTGATGCCAGTAACTTGACTGAGTCCATGTACAAGATCGCTGGAGCTTGGAAAGCTAATGCTATAATTCTCAGTCTCATTCTAAAAGCCTAAAATTAACAGACTGCTGGTATCTATGTCCTGGAGTTTAAAGGATGATGAACCCGGGTTCTGATCTCCAAAACAGAAGACCATCGCAGCTTTTGGAGAAGAGACCAAGTCACGTATACATGTTCTTTCTGAGCCTTTGATGAGTTGGAAGGGGCCACCCATGTTAAGGACACATCAGTCCATTCAGACACACACACTTATCTTCTATGAAGGCAACTACAAAATATTTATATATAATGCTTTATCAGCTTCCTAGGTGTTCCCTAACCAATCAAGCTAAAACAGAAAACTAACCATTGCATTACTTGTATGACTAGGCCTAACTGGACTAACTTAATCACTCTTAAGCAAAATATTCATGTGGGTCATTCACTCACTCATTAATCTGTTCTTTTTTTCAGGTACATTTTTTTTGAAAGGCAGAGAGAGGGTGGGTGGGAGGGAGGGAAGGAAAGAGAGGGAGAGAGAGAGAGAGAGAGAGACAATGGGCAGAAATCCCCCATCTTCTGGTTCACTCTCCAAATGCCTACAAAGTCATACCTGGGCTGGCTAAAGTCAGGAACCTGAACTCAGTCTGAGTGGGTGGCAAAGGCTCAACTATCTGAGCCATTACATCTACCCCTCTGGTTGCACATTAGCCGGAAGCTAGAAAGGAGAAAAAAGGCAAAATTTGAACCTGTGAACTCCAATATGTGATGTAGGCATCACAAACAATTTATTAATTGCCACGTATTCATTTGTTCACTAATCATTTTTTGATAGCTATTACATATAAGGAAGTATATTAAATAAACTAGAAAACTAGTGGTAACTAGTATATTTCGTGGTTTATATATCATCTTGAGATTAATTAGTTGGATTAATTTATGAAGAAGTAAATAAGAAGAATCACTTCCTATTTTTGCTTTTTCACATTCTAGTTACAGCAGGGCCTCCTGCCTCAAACCTGATCCTATTATAAATCACATCAGTACAAAAGATGTAAAATAAGTAATCCACTTTTTGAAAAGCTAATATGAATAAATAAAAAATACTCTACATAATAGGATTTTAAAGTAATAGCTGTATCATAACACTTACCGTAAGAACGACAATCTGAATATAAGTAAACAATATTTTTTAAAGACTTATTTATTTATTTGAAAGGCAGAGTTACAGAAAGGTAGAGGCGGGGGGGGGGGGTCTTCCATCCCCTAGTTCACTCCCCAAGTGGCCACAATAGCTGGAATTCAGCTGATCTGAAGCTAGGAGCCAGGAGCTGCTTCCAGATCTCCCATGCTGGTGCAGGGGCCCAAGGACTTGGGCCATCCTCTACTGCTTTCCCAGGCCACAGCAGAGAGCTAGATTGGAAGTGATGCAGCCAGGACATGAACCATATGGGATACCAGGACTGCAGGTGGCAACCATTCGCAATACACCACAGCTCCAGCCCCTAAATAATCATTTTTAAAAGCGATTAGTATCATCATTATTCTAGAGAAGCTTTTTTAAAGATAATGTTTTACCAAGTCAAATAGAATCTTATAAGACCAGTCTTGAAGAATAAGCAGAAACTATAAAGAATCAACCAGTAAATATTTCAGTCTTTATAGACTACATAAGCTCCCACTCACTTAGACCTCTTCTTCATTATAATCTGTTTAAAAAATACAAGAGTCATTCTTAATTCACAGGCCAAATAAAAGTTGGTCATTTGCTAGATTTAGCCTGTGACTGCCAACCTGTAGCACATATTTTTAAAAATCTGAAATCTGTTGAATTGGCAGTTAAAGACTCGTGTGGAGCTCTCCAAGTAGCCTAGCCAACTGCTAACTTTTCTTTTTTTTTTTAAAGATTTATTTATTTATTTGAAAGTCAGAGTTACACACAGAAAGAGAGACAGAGAGAGTGAGGTCTTCCATCAGATGGTTCACTCCCCAGTTGACTGCAACATCCAGAAATGGGCCGGTCTGAAGCCAGGAGCCAGGATTTCCTCTGGGTCTCCCACATGGGTGCAGGGGCCCAAGGCCTTGGGCCCTTTTCTACTACTTTCCCAGGCCTCAGTGGAGAGCTAGATCAGAAGTAGAGCAGGCCAGCGCCGCGGCTCACTAGGCTAATCCTCCGCTTGCGGCGCCGGCACACTGGGTTCTAGTCCCGGTTGGGGCGCCGGATTCTGTCCCAGTTGCCCTTCTTCCAGGCCAGCTGTCTGCTGTGGCCTGGGAGTGCAGTGGAGGATGGCCCATGTCCTTGGGCCCTGCACGCCATGGGAGACCAGGAGAAGCACCTGGCTCCTGCCATCAGATCAGCGCGGTGCGCCGGCTGCGGTGGCCATTGGAGGGTGAACCAACGGCAAAAGAAGACCTTTCTCTCTGTCTCTCTCTTTCACTGTCCACTCTGCCTGTCAAAAAATAAAATAAAATAAAAATAATTTAAAAAAAAAAAAAGAAGTAGAGCAGCCAGGTCTCAAATCGGCACCCATATGGGATGCTGGCGCTTTAGGCCAAGGCTTTAACCCACTGCGCCACAGAGATGGCCCCCAACTGCTAACTTTTCAAAATTATATCCATTTAATACTTGTATGCTCAGCACCTGCTTAACACCAGGTATTATTATACATATTGGAAATATAAGGCAGTGTGTATGCTCAGGCATCTGTAGCATTTGATTATGTTGATGTTGTGCTTAGTGGACTGCCTAAACATGTATTATAATTTAACTGATGGTAAAAATGAGATATGGATAAAAACAAGGAACAAGTGGAGAAGCTGTTAACTCAGTCTCAGTATTGACAGGAATACAAGCATTTCTGGAGGAAGTTATATGTAAATGAAGAGATAAGAGCAAGGGAGTGAAGAGTTCAGGGAGAAGGTAGAAAAATAAGGTAGAGCATTTGAGGTGAGAAACACAGCATGTCTCCGAAAATGAAGGAAACCCCTTCTAGCAAAGGCATTCATGATGAAAAAGGGAGGGAAGCAGGCTTGAGTGATGTATGAGACCAGGGAGCTTATAAAGAGACAGATCTTGCAAGGTCTCTTAGACTGAACTATGGAGTATTAACTTTGCCCTTCAGAGAGGAGGGGCCACAAAAAAAGATGCTAAACACATGAAAAGTGTGATCAGCTATGCACTTTAGAAAACTATTTGAGAAGAGAGTGTGGAGTTGAGAGCTATTCAGAAGCAGAGTTGATAGACTTTTGTGAGTACCTGAATGGTTTTATGTGGCACCTAAGGGAGAGAAAAGCATCAAGATCAATGTCCTGCTAGGCAACTTTTGCTTCACTTACATCAAGTCAACATCTCCCACACAAATTGTTTTCTTTCTCACTCAGTTTGTTTTCTCCTTACAGAATGGTTTGACCACCCACACTAACCTCCTTAAATCCTGTCAGTTTTTTCAATGCCCAGTTCAATACCTCACTCTTTCAACAGGCAACCTTTCTTTTTCAAACTGATTCTTTTCTTAGTTTCTGTATTATAGGAATACGCAAAATATAATAATTGATTCTATTTCTAAAATTTCATTGTCCTACCATCAACCAGACAGTACTGATTGCACAAGTATAAGAGGTGTATTCCCTGGTTGATAGACAGCTCTACAGAGGTCAATTAACTTTGCTGGTCAATTGCTATCTGAAACATTGCTATAGACGAATCAATTTTTAATGGAACTTTTACTTATAAATTTCTTCTTTAGCCTACTCAAAATCTTTCTTTTTTTTTTTTTTTTTTTTTTGGACAGGCAGAGTGGACAGTGAGAGAGAGAAAGGTCTTCCTTTGCCGTTGGTTCACCCTCCAATGGCCGCCGCAGCCGGCGCACAGCGCTGATCCGATGGCAGCGCTGATCCGATGGCAGGAGCCAGGTGCTTCTCCTGGTCTCCCATGGGGTGCAGGGCCCAAGCACTTGGGCCATCCTCTACTGCACGCCCTGACCACAGCAGAGAGCTGGCCTGGAAGAGGGGCAACTGGGACAGAATCCAGCGCCCCGACCGGGACTAGAACCTGGTGTGCCAGCGTCGCACGGTGGAGGATTAGCCTAGTGAGCCACGGCGCGGCCAATCTTTCATGTATTTTAAATATGACTAGTTCCCTGTTTGTCTACAAAGCAGTTGGCATATATTCCCCTCTCTTTGGGGAGGATATAACACCATCTTAATTAATATGTCACCATATTGACTTTTGTCATAGTCCAATTTATTCTTTACATTGCAGTTAAAATATTTTATTTTTTAAGGATTTATTTATTTATTTGAAAGGTAGAATTACAGAAAGGCAGAGGCAGAGAGAGAGAGAGAGAGAGAGGTCTTCCATCCACTGGTTCACTCCCCAAATGGCTGCAATGGCCAGAAATGGGCCAATCCAAAGCAAGGAGCCAGGAGCTTCTTCCAGGTCTCACATGTGGTTGCAGGGGCCTAAGGACTGGGCCATCTTCTACTGCTTCCCCAGGCCATAGCAGAGAGCTGCATTGGAAGTGGAGTAGCCAGGGCTCGAACTGGAGCCTATATGGGATGCTGTTACTGCAGGCAGTTGCTTTACCCACTAAATCACAGTGCCAGCCTCATAGTTAAAATATTCTAGTAGAGTTTGGTGCTGTGGCAAAGAGGGTAAAGCCACCACCTGCTGTGCTGACATCTCATATGGGTGCCAGTTCAAATCCCAGCTGCTTCTCATCCAATCCAGTTCCCTGCTAATGTGCCTGGGAAAGCAGCAGAAGATGGCTCAAGTCCTTGGGCCCCTATACCTATATGGGAGACTTGGAAGAATCCCCTGGCTCCTGGCTTTGGATCATCCCAGCTCCAGCCATTGTGGCTATTTGGGGAGTGAACCAGCAGATGTAAGATCTCTATCTCTTCCTCTCTCTCTCTCTCTCTCTCTCTCTCTCTGTGTGTGTGTGTGTGTAACTCTGCTTTTCTAGTAAATAAGTAAATCTTTTAAAAATATGACATTTTAATGGGTATTAAATCGTGTTACATCTCTGCTTAAAAATCATTAGTGAGTTCAGACTTAAATCTAAGTTGTGTGTTAAAACTAGTCTTCAAACAGTATTTTATACTTTGTGTGTTTGTGTGGCTGAAAACTGTTAAATTCTTTACTTAGTATACAGTTGATCTTCTGTATATAAAGATAATTAAAAATGAATCTTAATGAAGAACGGGATGGGAGAGGGAGTATGAGGTAGGATGGTTTGGGGGAGGGAGGGCGGGTATGGGGGGAAGAACTGCTATAATCCAAAAGTTATACTTATGAAATTTATATTTATTAAATAAAACTTTCTATAAAGAAAAACTAAGTTACAATGTACAAGCCTTTCATAAACTGAACTCTCACAAGATTTTCAACCTTTACATGGATTATGCCTTGCTGTTAATGACCAGTCCCGAGGATTTTCTGTCTTTTGGGACCAATCAGTTCACTGCTCTTTTTGATCTCAGAATCATTACCTAAATCATTCTCTACCAACTACACATTCTATTCAAGTATTTCTGCCCCTCCCCCATATTCGTCTGACCTCAGAGTAAGTACTAATCCTTCTGAAAATCTTTCCTTACTTCTTGAGACACAGTCTGACGTTTCTAAAATCCAGACTTATGTTCCAATTGATAGGCTCATTGGATGTAGCTCCCCCGCCATTTTCCCAAAAACATTTTAAAAGATTTTTATGTTTTACTTGAAAGGCAGACTTACAGAGGAAGAAGGAGAGATGAACAGGACCTTTTCCATCTGCTGGTTCACTCCCTTCAAATGGCTGCAATGGTCAGGGCTGGGCCAGGCCAACATCAAGAGTCTGGAGCTTCTACCAGATCTCAAAAACAGGTGACAGGGCACAAGCCTTGAGGCATCTTCACTTCTTTTCCCAGGCACATTAGCAGGACACTGGATCAGAAATGGAGCACCTGGAACTTGAATTGGCTCCCACATGGGATGCTGGTGTCATGGGCAGTGGTTTAACCCACTACACCACAACGCTGGCCCCCATTTCCAATTTTTAATAATGTGGTATATCTGACAATCTGTGGCATCTTTAAATTGCAGAAATATCATGGATTCCGAGGTGACTCTACCGCTGCCCGCCAGCTAAGGTCACTGCCATTGTCTTTTATTCTTACCTGAGATATACAGTGAGTACTGGACTTGTGCCCATGTCACTTATCATTCTACCTCAAGTTCTGGTATAATCCTAAGACTTAAGAGTTAGACAGTCAAAAATCACTGCTTAAAGAATTAGTCTATTTTGATTTATTCTCTCTAGAGGAAAAATATATAACGTTGAAGGTGACATAAAAACATACTGAAGGTTCCTGGGAACTTGAGGACTAAGCTAATCTTGCCTCAAATCCACAATTTCAAAACCTAAGAATGCCAAGCACTTCAAAACAGCTTCATTCACAATTCTGCTTCTGCTCTCTATTGGCTCAAATTTCTTTGATTATTTTCATCTTGTCAAGATCAACTCACTTGTTTTGAGCAAACATATCTAGTAGAAATTCATTCCCACCCAATATGTCTTGACATTTTGTCTCTTGTTTACAGGTTTTTGGAGTAATGGTGGGGAGAGTTCACATTATTCACCACATCAGATTCAGCTGATTATTTCATCACCATTGTTCCCATTACAAAAACTATGATATTGGTAGTCATCTTTGGGAACTCTGTGCCTATTTTGATTCTAGATCTATAGTTGATCCATTTTTCCATCTTTATTTTAATTTCATTCTGATGCTTCATTGTATCTGAGCAAGCGAGGTGAAAATAAATGTCTAAAATTATCAGTCACTAATTGGGAACATATAAGCAGTATGCAAAATTTATTTCTAGAAGGAGAACTGAAACTCTTAGAAATACAGGGCGAAAAATGTAAGCTTTGCAGTGTAGCTGAGCACTTCTAGATGGGTCATTTACTCAAAGTGTAACCTTGGGCAAGTTGCCTAGTATCTATAAACATCAGTTTCCTCAAATACTAAATAATATATCAACAATTATGATTTAAGTTTATTGTAAAGATTAATGAGCTGCTATGTGGGGACTACCAAGTGTAGTCGCAGCCATGTGTTAGATTTTCAATAATGTTAGACCTATGAATCTACTAAATGGGAAAATGGTTTAATCAAGCACTTAAAATGGAAGAAAATAATAAGTTTAGAGTAATAAACATATTGGGGCAGATTTTATTCAGTAAAGACTGTTTTCCCATATCCATAGACAAACCCTAATCCCATTCTCATTTAGTTTTGAATAGTTATACTTACCTTCAATATTTGTGGACAGTTTTAGAAATGAAGCATGATATATAGCTATATTTTAACTATAAATTTTAGAATCAATAATTTAAGTCACTAGCTATTATGTTTAAATAATAGCTATTAGTTTTTGTTGTGTTTCAATAACAGCATTAGCTAATAATCCTCTTATATATAAAATAATATGGGTTTCTTTAAAAAATTAGCAAATGCAAGAAAGTGAAATTGCTCTTACATTATAATTTTATTTCACAGCATGACAGTTATGTTCCAAATAGTCTTGCTTTAGCATCTAGCCTTTTGTTTAAGAATCTGCTAATAAGTTCACTCTGAACAAAATCACATTTAAAAAGCCAGAGAGATAAGTTTATTCTGATAATGGATTAAGATAATTTTTGAAATGATGGATAATAAAATTCACCTTAATTATAGAGGCTCTGCTTAATCATTTCAAGTGTTTTTAATACTTCATAACTTCATAGAATTCTAAGGTGATGTGGTAAAGAATTTGAAATTAATTCAATTAGTGGGACTCATTTTAGTAACTAAAAAATTTATTTATTTGAAATACAGAGAGGCAGAGAGAGAGAGAGAGAGAGAGAGAGAGAGAGAGATTTTCTATCTGCTGATTTACTCCCTAAATGGCTGTTACGGCCAGGGGTGAGCTGAACCAGCGCCAGGAGTCAGGAGCTTCATCTGAGTCTCCCATATGAGTGCAGGGGCCCAAATACTTGGGTCATCTTCCACTGTTTTCCCAGGTGCATCAACAGGGAGCTGGATTGGAAGTGGAGCAGTTTGAGCTCCATATGGGTTGCTGGTTCTGCAAGCAACGGCGTTATCCTCTATAACACAGTGCTAGCCACAAAATAAATATTTTTAAAAATATAGGTGTTGTCTTGTTATTTTAATCTAGTGAGATCAATCTCTGAGAGTCACTCACAGACACAACATCAGATAAAAACATATGTAATAAGCGTAGACATGAACACAATTTACCATTTAATGTTTTTGATATTCTGCATTGTAAAAGATGTTAAATGTAAAGGATGAAAATACTTGATTTCTGTTATATGTAATGAAGGGAGATGTTGATAATAAGCACTTAAAATATTATTCAATAATATTTTTGCTGATTTACATCCTTTTCTCCAGTGCACACAGAAAACTTGTGGAAGACATACCAAATTGTTATGATGACTGCTTCTGGAACAGAGAAGTAGGTTAATAGGAAAGTAGAAGGTGAATAATTTTGTCCTTTTTGTTGTAAACACATATTAGTGAATTCTAAATTATTTACTCAAGTCTACATTACTTTTTAATGTAAAAGATGTGCTAATGATGTTCTTAGCAACAAATGACTCCAAAGCATAGGAATATTCATCTATTTCATGCCATATTCTTTCAAAGCAAAACTCAAATATATGCATTCATTAAGTAATATGACAAAGCTTATTCTTCTATCAGAATTTTTTTTACAAAAGATCATATGCTGCAGAAATATTCATATAAATTAAATCAATCCACATTCATGATTAACATAGATAATGAGATCATGTTCAGAAATGGGTGTATTTTAAAAAGCTATTTATCTAGAAGCAATTAGGTGACATACATACCAAGACCCAGAAAATCAGTGACGACATGAAGATTTTTAAGGGGGGACAATTCCTGGTGGTAAAACATGAAAACACAGAATAATATTCCAGCACAATCACAATGCTGGAGCTACTCATATTGAATTTTATAACAACATAAGCAAGAGAACACCTGACTTTGATCAGAGCTCATGGTGACTTCCCAGAAGAGAAAATGGTGAATCCAGCCTTGATGGCGAGAGGGAAATTCATTAATGGAAGAAGGGGTAAAATTGTGTTGCATGCAAAAAAAAATGCTGTGAACAATATGCAAGGAATAAGAAATTAAAGAGGTTAATTTAGATCAATGCTCTGTAATAGAAAAAGCAGCATGCTTATTTTTTAAAGACAAATTGCATTGTGCACATAAACAAAATCACCTGGAAATCTAGTTGAAATGCAGTTTCTGATTCAGCAGTGCCTATGGGCCCTGAGAAGCTGTGTGTCTCACCAGCTCCACAGGAGGTTTTTTCCACTGGATATTCTTGAGTCACAAGAAAAATATATAATACCTGGAAAATTGTGTTATGAAATATGTCTGCTTCATCATGGATCTCAACTCCATGAAACCAATTTCAAAGAGTCTTGTTAAGTATATTACTACATAATGATAAGCTATTTTGACATTTCTAACTTCACAGGAAAATAAATATTTTATTCACTTTTTGTTTGTTGTATTTTTACATTTTGTAATTTGGGATTTGGTTTGTTGTATTAGTGATTCTGTGTTTTGTTTTGCTTTGTTATTCTTATATTTTTCACTTCAGCACCTTTCCCAGTCTTGGATTTACAATTCCGAGCTTTTTAAGACATTTTTGTAATTTTAAAAAAGGATTTATGTATTTGTTTGACAGGCAGTTTAACACAGAGAGAGTAATAAACAGAGAGGGAAAGATCTTTCATCCCCTGATTCATTCCTCAAATGGTCACAATGCTGAGGGCTGGTCTTGGCTGACGCCAGGAGCCAGGAACTCCACCCGGGTCTTCCACATGGATAACAAGAGATCACGATGGGCCAGTGCCACAGCTCACTAGGCTAATCCTCTGCCTGTGGTGCCAGCACCCGGGGTTCTAGTCCTGGTTGGGACACCCACCGGATTTTGTCCAGGTTGCTCCTCCTCTGGTCCAGCTCTCTGCTATGGCCTGGGAAAGCCGAGGAGGATGGTCAAGTGCTTGGGCCCTGCACCTGCATGGGAGACCAAGAGGAAGTGCTGTAGCACGCCGGCTGTAACAGCCATTTCGAGGGTGAACCAACGGAAGGAGGACCTTTCTCTTTGTCTCTCTCTCTCTCACTGTCTAACTCTGCCTGTCCAAAAATAAATAAATAAATAAATAAAGAACTTGGACCATCTTCCACTACCTTCACAGGCACATCAGCCGGGGACTGGATTGAAAGCAGAGCAACTGGAGCTTGAATTGAAGCTCTGATATGGGGTGTCAGTGTTACAAACAGCAGGTCAACACTCTGTGCCACAATGTCAGACCTTTGGTGAGACCTTTGCAACTTTTGACAATCATCTTCAAAGAGGAAGACAGTGGTATAAAAATAAAATGAGCTAGCCACCCATGCTTAAAATATACTCAGATGACGGATTATCTAGATTCAGAAAACCCATTGATTGTGGTATCTTCCCTTTCCCTGATGGTCAAGAACATTGACAACTCTGATCTGATGTCTTCCCTCTCTCTGTGTTCTGAACGCATCACTAAAACTACGTCTCATATTAATTGAGAACTGAAATCAAGTTTCTTAGTATCAGACCTACATATTTCACGTATATATTGTGTGATCGAGATATGAATGCTGATCTTCTCTGAAAAATTGCTGACAATTATAAGAATCTCATTAGGATCAAATGAACAATGAATATAAACTTTTAGCCAAGTGTAAACTTTCATAAAAAGCACTCACTAAACCATTATTTTGATAAAATTATTATAGTGACTACGATTATCTCCATTATCCACAATTTCTCTTTCAACAGTTTCAATTACTTGCATTCATCTAAGATGCAAAAAAGAAATTAAATGGAAACTTCCAATGAGAAGAATTTCATAATATATTGGAAAATGCATTTTTTATTTACAATTTTTAATTTGGGAAATGTATGGCAGTTATTGGTAATTATTTTGACAATGTATTTCTTTAAATTTTTAGCCCATGTGGCTTCAAATTGCAAGAAATTATCTCAAAAGCATTCTTATGAATTCTATGATTTTGAAGTTTTAGTAGTGAAGCAAGGTATGTGTGCTTTTGCATATCTTAGTTTCTGCATACTCTGTATTCTTAATTATGATGATTTATCGTGGATATTACTGTGATTTGGGGAGGGTTCTCATAAAATATTTGAGGTAATAATATAATTTTCACTTTTTAATTCATGTTTCCATAATAAGGAGATGAGCTGTATATAGGGATAAAAACATAGTATTTATTGTATGGAGTTCAGCACTAAGTACAATTTCAGGCATACACTAGGGGTCATGTGATAAACTTAACCACAACAACCACAAAATTCAGGTGAGAAAAAATGCAACTGTTTATCTACATTGATTTAACTGATGAATTTCAGTTTTTTCTGATGTTAAAAAAAGTTAAGGGGCCATTGCTGTGGCTAAGCTTCCGCCTGTGGTGCTGGCCTCCCACATGGGCTTAGGTTTGTGTCCTAGTTGCTCCTCTTTCGATCCAGCTCTCTGCTATAGCTTGGGGAAGCAATGGAAGATGGCCCAAGTGTTTGGGCCTCTGCACCCCTGTGGGAGATCTGGAAGAAGCCTCTGACTCCTGGCTTCAGATTGGCCAAGTTCCAATCATTGCGGTCATTTGGGGAGTGAACCAGCAGGTGGAAGATCTTTCTGTCTCTCCCTCTCTCTGTCTGTAACTCTACCTCTCAAATAAATAAAAACCTTTAAAAGAATGTTTACAAGTTTTTCCCCTCATTCACTTCATTATATAATCCCTGGCATGCAGTGGATGGAGAGGTTAGTGATACATCTTGACTTTGCTGAGAAGGCATCCTCCTTTGGCCAATGTTGTGTTATGAACACCCACGTGTTCTTTGGACACAGTTTCTCCCTATACGTGCTTATGACCAACCCTTGGATTCAGTCATCATGTCCATGAAGATCTCTTGACTATGTATGTGTTCTCATGTCTTCAGCCCCTAACTTCTGAGGGCCTTCTGTTCCACTCTTAGTCACTTTACTTTCTCTCGCAGAAATTTGAGTTTGGAGCATACTTTCAGATTCACCTTAAACTGCAGGTACTGCAGTTATGCAAGTTCATACCCAGGCCTCTCTTTCTTGGCTTTATAATAATAGTTCTACCTGCACACTGGAACCCGGACCTCTCTAAATACTATGACAACTTCCTGGGCTAGTCCTCTAAAGAAGGCACAACATTTTGGGATTTTTTTTTCTCACTAAATCACAATCTCAAACTTCACTTGGGTATCTATCTGAGTTCTCCATTCTCTTAAAGTTTCTTCCTAGAAGCAGAAAAAAAAAAAAAAAAAAAAAAAAAAAAAAAAAAAAAAGCCAAGTTCCTCTTTGTGTGGCTTGAAAACTATCTTTTATAGTATTCTTTTTTCTTCCCAACTTTCTTCTTTATGGATGAACTTTGACTGAATTTTTAGGCACTAAATCTTGTTCTAATTTAAAAATCACAGCTTCGTGAATACAAGCGCTTTGTATTTCAAATCTATTGTCTCAGCTGTGAGTTTTTAAAAATCCAATCAGAAATACCTCTGGCTTTTTTGTTCTGAGCTATATTCATACTCTGAAAGAAGCGTGGATGGAAAGCTATTTCAACTGTCAGAGCCATGAAGGAAAAGCACAGCACACAATGGCATTTTTTAAGAAAGAGATTTCTGTTAATAGTTTAAGATAGAATTCCTATATTTTAATCATTGAATTTTAAGTTCTGCCTGTTAGAAGACTACTTGTTTTTTGATAAACAAAAAGTAGATAGATGGTATATAGACAGATAAGTGATTGATAGATAATAGATATATTTTTATTCTCTCTATTAAATACGTTTTACTTTATGACATACCAAAGATAAAAAGACGGCGCAATGCAGAGTTCTTGAACTTCTTGAGTTCATGCTGCTCTTCTGTTTTTATTCATTCATTCAAATAACATGAATGAATAGCTAAGCTCTTCTTCACTGCTCCCATTCCAAGTGTGGTGAACTACCATTCATTCCAGAATACCCAACTCAAGAAAATCACCTCTTCCCAAAGTCATTCAATTAGCCTACAGCTCTTTGAACTCAATGAATACTTGTGTTTTTTTTTTTTTAAGAAATTTAATTATACCCCATCCCAGAGATTGATTCCAAAGGACAAAGAGAGAAGCATCTCTTTAAATGTTAATTTGAGAGACAGTTGGGCTTATTTATTTTATTTAATCAAAGTTGAAGAAGACAAACTCTGCATCGCAGGTTCTCTCTAGAAAGACAGTTCAATCAGTCCTGGATTCTATGAGTAAAGTAAAGTAGAAGTGAGGACTGTGCTTTTCAGGTATTGTGGGGAGCATCTCGGACTAGACTAAGTTACTGGAATTAGGACTTATTCTGTGCATCTGCTTTCCCACAATATGGCTCTGAGAAGGGAAACAACTTCTACACAGCTGCCTCCAGTTCAATCAATAGACTGTGGAACTTGCTCCTGATTGGAGGAGAGCAGTGTACTCGGTGTGTGGGTAGCAGAGTTGGGATTGGCGGAAGAGGACTATAAAGGAGGAGAGAGACAACATGCACCAGGAACATCTAAGGGGAACACCTGTGCAGCCCCCGAGAGAGCCGGCCGGCGGTGTGCCGCTCCCCCGCGGAAGTGGGGAAGGTGGCAGGGGGAACCGCCCTTCCACGGAGGTGGAAGGGACGGTAGCCAACCTGGGAAGAACCAGCAGCAAACTCAGGGAGGGCCGAGCAGACGAAAGAACAGCGCAGGATCCTGTGTCGTTCCTCCACGAAGACGGGGAGCGACATAATGGTGCCGTGACTCGGATATGAAGCCTAGGCAGGGTTTAGTGTCGTTGCTCCACGAAGACGGGGAGCGACATAATGGGGCCGTGACTCGGATAGGAAACTTAGGAGGGAAGAAACGGGAAGAAGTGGAAAATACCGGAGAGAGAGACTAGCAAAGAGCCTAGGGAAAAGCCGGACAGAAAAGGTGCCGGAAGGAGCTATTGAAAGCCTAGGCATAGACTCAGATACAGACTACGGGGGGAAGCTGGGAGAAATCTCTAAGGTCGAAAGCGAAAGTGAAAGCTAGAACAAACAGACTTGGATACGGACTGTGGGGAGAAGCCAGGAGAAATGAGGGAGGAATATTGTTGGAAGAAAACTTAGGGAAATATACCGGGTAGAGAAAAATGTTAGGGAGGATGAAGCCGCGAGTGCAGGCCGAAGCGGAGACATAAGCCAGCTTGGAATTCTTCAAGTCACCCCAGGGAGCAAGAGGCAAAGATCTGGAACCAAAGGCAGAGACGTGGGCCGCCAGGTTGGAATTCGCCAGGTTAGTCCAGGGAACTTGGATTGAATACTAGTGGCGGAGACGTAAGCTACGCTGTGTGACTCGCGGAAGCCGCTGTGTGCAGAGAGAGCACGGGGCGTGAATAGATAGGGAACGCGGGGCTGGCGCGAGGCCGTGGTGCGGACGCGAAGGGCGTGGAGACCGCGGAGTGTGCGCGCGAAGCCGAGCCGTGCAGAGCCGGGAGCCCGCCGCAGGGCGGGCGCCGGCGCGGGCTGAAGCGGCTCAGAGCTGGGAAGCCGCCGAGAAGCAGCCTCGGGGCGGGCGCCGGGAAACCGCGGGGATAAGAGAAGCCGCGGGAAGTTTAGAAGTAAAATGAGAGAAATAGGAATGCTGGAAGATAGAAGTAAAATGGGAGAAATAGGAATGCCCGGAGGTAGAGAAATAGAGAAAAATAAGGCCTCCCCACAACACGGCAATGAGAGAGCTTGGATTTGGTCTGCCTGATTAGTGAGGCGATGAGCACCTGCGGGCGGCTAGCAGCTTATGCACCGCAGGTCACCGAAGACAGGCACGTTATCAACACCAATAAGTCTCCCCACAATACGGCAATGAGAAGGCTTGGATTCGGTTTGCCTGATTGCTAGGGCTTGTAAGCACCTGCAGGCAGAGCAGAGCATGCGCTGCAGGGCACCGAACACAGGCACCCATCAGTGCCTAAAAACCTCCTCACAACATGGCGAAGAGAGGACCTGGATTCGGTTTGCCTGACTGATAGGGCTTGTAAGCACCTGTGGGCAACTCTAGCAAGCAGAGCAGAGTGTGTGCCGTGGGGCACCGAAGACAGGCGCATATCAACGCCAAAAATAAAAAGAAAGGGGGATCTGTGGGGAGCATCTCGGACTAGACTAAGTTACTGGAATTAGGACTTATTCTGTGCATCTGCTTTCCCACAATATGGCGCTGAGAAGGGAAACAACTTCTACACAGCTGCCTCCAGTTCAACCAATAGACTGTGGGACTTGCTCCTGATTGGAGGAGAGCAGTGTACTCGGCGTGTGGGTAGCAGAGTTGGGATTGGCAGAAGAGGACTATAAAGGAGGAGAGAGACAACATGCACCAGGAACATCTAAGGGGAACACCTGTGCAGCCCCCGAGAGAGCCGGCCGGCGGTGTGCCGCTCCCCCGCGGAAGTGGGGAAGGTGGCAGGGGGAACCGCCCTTCCACGGAGGTGGAAGGGACGGTAGCCAACCCGGGAAGAACCAGCAGCAAACCCGGGGAGGGCCGAGCAGACGAAAGAACAGCGCAGGATCCTGTGTCGTTCCTCCACGAAGACGGGGAGCGACAGGTATACCTAAATGATTTGGACCCCAAAATAGGCTCACAGGATAACCTATTTGCTTCCACCAAATTTGTAATAAAAATGGAAGGCATGCCATCTTGGAACACAATTCAGAGGCTATAGCAAATATCAGTGAGAGACTGATGACAAAAATTGTTCAGATGGACAGGTTTTAGTTTTTTCCTCTTAGGTGTATTTGTAGAACTAACAGAGAAGAACATCCATATCAGGCAGTGGCTGCCCAAGAGTCACACCCGTTCCTTTTCCACTCACACTTGCAGACAGAAATCTTTATCAAGGAGGCTCCATGGTGGCATAGGCAGCTTTGGGAATGTGAGCCAGACCTCGAGTGGAACTGGAGACATATTCAGGGCCTGGTTGTGGACAGAGTCTTAGACCCTTGGCAATGTAGGCATGAGTTCACTTTCTGAACATGGGGTGGGCTGAGAAGGCAAGTCAATTCTGCTTGTGACTGATACAAATGAGCAATTAGTCAAGTCAACACTGAGCAAATGGAACATAGCTGAAGGCATCACAATATGTAAATTTAAAGTATAAAACAAAGGCATAGTAATCAAAACAGCCTTGTGTTGGTATAAAAACAGACAAATGGACTAATGGAACAGAATGGAAATTCCAGAAACTAAACTATGAGTTTATATCCAACTAATTTTCAGGAAGAGCACAAATGATATAACTTGAATAAAGAACAGTTTTCAATAAATAGTGCTGGAAAATTTGATATACATGGGCAGAGCAATGAAACCAAATCCTTAGCTTTCACCATATATAAAGATGAACTTAAAATGAATTAAGTAACTAATCCTAAGATACGAAACTATGAAATTACTGTAAGAAGATACAAGGGACACACTACACAACATTAGTATAGGCAAAGGATTTTTGGATAGACGCTAAAAGCACAAATAACAAATGCTAAAACAGAATTGAATCAAATTAAGATTTGCACATCAAAGAAAGTTGTCAACAGATATGAAACACAGTTTGCAGGATGGGAGAAAATATTTGCAAACTCTTCAGACTGTATAAGGGTTTCAAACAACTCAGTAGCAAAAATAAATAATAATCCAATATAAAATATGGGGAAATGATCTAAACATATTACTCTGAAAAAAACACACAAATGGTCAATGAGTAAATGAAAGAAAATTCTCAATTTCACTAAACATCAGAAAAATGAAAATTAAAACCACATTGAGAGGCCTGCACTGAAGTGGGTAAAAAAAAGCAGTTGCTTGGAGTGCCAGCATCCCATATCTGCACCAGTTTGAGACCCAGCTGCTCCACTTCAGATCTGGCTCTCTGCTTTGGACTAAGAAAGTTGTGGAAGATGGCCCAAGTGTTTGGGCGCTTGTACTCACATGGGAGACCTCAAAGACGCTTCTGGCTCATGGCTTTGGATCGTTCCAACTTTAGCCATAGCAACCATTTGGGGAGTGATCCAGTGGATGGAATTTCTCTCTCTCTCACTCTGCGTGTGTGTGTGTGTGTGTGTGTGTGTCTGACTGTCTGTCTCTGCCTCTCTATAACTCTGCATTTCAAATAAATAAATAAATAAATAAATAAACATATAAAGAAAACACTTTGAGATATCATTTCAATCCAGTTAGAACAGCTATTATCAAAAAGTTAAAATATACAAATGTTGGCAAAGAAAGGGGACATTTTATTCAACGTTGACAGGAATGGAAATCATTATAACAATTATGAGAAACAGCATGGAGGCTCCTCAAAAAATTGAAATGGCAATTACCAAACGACATAGCACTAATAGGCATATAGCCAAAGGAAATGGAATCATTATATCAAAAGGATGCCTGTGTATCTGTTTATTATAGACCTATTCACAATAGCCAAGTTATGAACTTAACTGAGGTGTCAATCCATAGGTGAATGGATTAAAATGTCTATTATATATGCAATAGAACTTTAGTCAGCCACAAAAAGGGGTGAAATATTGTCCATTATGGTAAATGTATAGGACTTAAGAAAAATAAGCTAAATGAAATAAGCCAGGCATCAAAGGACAAACACCATATGTTCTCACTCATTTATTGAATATAAAAATGTTTATTGTATAGATGTAGAGAGGAGAATAGAAGTCACTTGATACTGGTAATAAAAGGAGCACTAGGGGAATTAAGTGAGAGCAGACAGTCTTTAGCAAAACACAGCTTGATGAAAACACTCCCAATGTTAGGAAACACAATAGAGTTACTATTGACTGCAACAATTAATTATACATTTCAATATAACTGGAGAAGATGAGCTTGAAGGTTGCCAATATAAAAATGACACTATTTGAGAATACAGAAATACCAAATACTCTGTCTGACTATTTTACATTGTATGCATGTATTGAATGCTAATATAGTATCTAAAGTAAGTAGAAATAGTATGACACCAAGCCACTGTTGGTGGGAATGCAAACTGGTAAAGCCACTATGGAAGTCAGTCTGGAGATTCCTCAGAAGCCTGAATATAACCTTACCATACAACCCAGCCATCCCACTCCTTGGAATTTACCAAAGGAGATTAAATTGGAAAATAAAAGAGGTGTCTGCATCTCAATGTTTATTGTAGCTCAATTCACAATAGCTAAGACATGGAATCAACCTAAAGGCCCATCAACAGAAGACTGGATAAAGAAATTATGGGATATGTACTCTATAGAATACTATACATCAGTAAAAAACAATGAAATCCAGTCATTTGCAACAAGATGGAGGAATCTGGAAAACATCATGCTGAGTGAAATAAGCCAGTCCCAAAGACAAATATCATATGTTCTCCTAAAAGGAAACCTGTTGAAGTGAAATGGACACTATCAGAAACAATGAATTGATCAACACTTGTCCTGACTGTCAAGGGACAACTTACTACTTTATTCCTTTTAGTATTTTTTGTTCTACTTAATACCATTGGTTGAACTCTTCAATTAACACACAATTATTCTTAGGTGTTTAAATTTTACTGAAAAGTTATCCCTGTTAAAGTGGATAAAAGTTAAGAGTGAATAAGAGAGGGAGGAGATGTACAGTTCAGCACATGCTCAATCGGACTTACCCCTAATGGGAGAGTTAGAAACGTGCCTGGGGATTCCAATTCAATAACATCAAGGTGGCATGTATCAATGCCATCTTACTTGTTAAAGTGATCAGCTTCAGTTCATAATTGATCATAATGATAGGATTAAGAGTCAAAGGGATCACATAAACAAGACTAGTGTCTGCTAATACTAACTGATAGAATTAAAAAGGAGAGAACAATCCAACATAGGAAGTTGGATACACAGCAGACTCATAGAATGGGAGATACCCTAAACAGTACTCTGGCCTCAGAATCAGCCCTTAAGGCATTCAGATCCGACTAAAAAGCCCATGAGAGTATTTCAGGCATGGAAAGCCAAGACACTCTGGCAAAAAATAAATAAATAAATAAATAAATAAATAAATTGACCTAAATGAAAGATCTCTGTGAATGAAATCCCAGCGGAAAGAATGGGCCATCAAAGAAGGAGGTACCTTTCTCCAAAGGGAGGGGAGAACTTACACTTTGACTATGGCCTTGACTAAGTATAATCAGAGTTGGCGAACTCAAGAGGCTTCCATAGCCTTGGCAACTCATGACAAGAGCCTCAGGTGATTACTGAGGACATAAATAAGAGTGTCAATTGTTAAATCAACAACAAGAGTTACTGTGCACTTACCCCCCATGTAGGATCTCTATCCTTAATGTGTTATACTATGTGAATTAACAGCATAACTAGTACTCAAATAATATGTTATACTTTGTATTTCTGTGTGGGTGCAAACTGTTGAAATCTTTACTTAGTAGATACTAAATTGATCTTCTGTGTATAAAGATAATTGAAAATGAATCTTGATGTGAATGGGTTGGGAGAGTGACCGGGAGATGGGATGGTTGCAGGTGGGCAGGAGGTTATGGGGGGAAATGCCACTATAATCCAATAGTTGTACTTTGTAAAAACAAAATAAAAAAAGAAATAACATGCAAACTAAAAAAAAACAAAAATTTAAAATTAGTAATTAAATATGAAAAAACTCACTATGTAGTGACAGTAAAAAGACTACATATCCATTCTCTGCAGTTTTCACATATGCATTAGCATAAGTATTATTGGGGCTCCATATATTTATCTTCAATTGATTTATTTGCAAAATATCTTAGATCATTTAATGGGGAAAGAATAGCATCCTCAACAAAAGTCTGAGACAGTGAGATATTCACATAAAACAGAATTACATTCACACTTAGCCTCACATCATATGGAAAATAAACAAAAGTACATCAAAGATGTGAATATCTGAAATCATACAACTCTTTCAGAAAGCATAGAAGAAATTTTATTATGATATTAAAATATATGCTGGTAAATTATCATGTGATATTAACTAATTAAAATTTAAGAAGTAAAAACACAAATAGCAAAACTGTTATATCCCATGTTCTGCTTTTTCTATTACTTGTAGTTTCTAGGATGAAAATAAAATTTTAAAAATTCTTATACTATGTCTTAAATTATCACCTAAAGAATTATGATAATAATTTGCAATCATGGAACAATGTGGAGTAATTTTGAATTTTAATAAGAAGTTGACTCAAAAGTTAAAATAATTAAAGTATTTTAATAAATGGGTTTTATTTTTGGAATATAGTAGTGATTTATGATAATAAATACCATTTGTAGAAAATAGGATGTGTTACAAAACTCCTGTGAATTATTAATGTTATGTGATCCATCCTGTAAACACTACATGTTAAGACACAGCAATTTAAAAGATTTTCCCTAAAAGTGGTTTCGATTTGAAACATAAATAGAATCCAAGATGAGAAATTTTGGGTTCTGTAAAGAGAGGACACATTTTTTAGATTAAAATGGAGAATGGGTAAATTTAATAATGACTTGTATGTAACTGCTAAATCGAGATTTCAGGATTCTCCACTATAAAGAATCCTCAGTGAAAATGTACATATCTTTGAAAATTGGGTCTTCACTGGAGGAGATGATGAAGCCATAATCACATCAGTGAACTCACTTTGTATTGAAGTTTACAGGTTCATCTAACTTCATTAAAATTTTTCCCTATTATTGCTGAAACAGAAAGATGGCAGGTGAATGTAGAAATTAATCCATTAGAGTGAACATGTTTCCATTTCAAAGTATGTTAATTTCGTTTCTACTTTGTCAGTTTTAATTTGTCACCGAACCCAAAATGGGATAATTGTGCCAGTATTTAAGTTCTCATACATAGTCAAGGTTTTTCCTAGTTTTATAAAATTACATTTCGGTCTCATTGACACTGTCTAATGTATTACAAGGTAACATGTGTTGAGACTTGGCTCTTAACATGTCAAATTGAATCAAAATATAAATTAACTCAATGAAAATTCTGTGTTGATATTTGCTTGTTATGCTGTAAATAGATTGTGTGTGAAATCTCTCTAAGTCAATATAAGGTTATACAAAGTACCATGTAACAAATAAACATTATTTTTAGAACCTTGGATTTTCACTATGTCAAAACCCAGACACACTGATGTCAGTTGTGTGTTTTGAGGGTGGTGAAGGCAAAGGGGGTTGTACAAAGCTGGAGAACTGCACACAACAGCTCAGAATCAGGGCTAACTCCCAGGATTCCAACCTGTGTTAATTTGCTTTGAAAAGCAAAGATGAAATTGAAACAGCTTTGAAAAATTAACAGCATCGAAATTTTAATAATGAAAGTATCTATTTTTCCTACTTAAGCAAGCAACCCTGGGTTGTTTTATTAAAAATCATTTATTCTTAGGAAGGCTATTTTTCCCAATGTATTACAGTATAAATGAAAATTTCTTAAAGATAAAGAGATTTTTAATGATAAACAGGACAAGCAGGGATGGAAGAAGAACTGTGATATGAATAGATAAATATCTATTTGCAGCATGAAAAAGAAAAATAATGGCAAAAACATTTGAAGCATTTTAACTCTTTAACACATACTTTGTCTCTTATGATATCATCTATCATACTAAATCATTCATATCAGATAATTTAATAAGTACTTCCCTTTAAAGAATATCTACAAAATGTCAAAACAATTGACAAAATTTAAGGGAAAATCATCTACTTAATATTTAACAAATAAATTCATCCTAGAAAATTATTCTCAAAATATTTATAGCATGCAAGTATTTTGCACTGTTTTGCTAAAATAGATTTATGATGCTTACATTTATATCATATTCACTAAGTATATATATAACAACTTTTTATAGTAGATTTTTATTTTCTATCTAAATCACTCATCAAAATAGTACAAACTAACTAGGTTTCCCTGTGTACAGCTATTAAAATATATTAATCTTATTTACCCTATTGTTACTGCCAAAACTGCAATCAAGAACTGTAGAGAATCTGTGTTTAAACTTGTATCAAGTTGTAAAGATTATGAATCTCATACCAATTCTACCTTATGAAAATTTTGGTCAATAAGACAAATTTTACCAAGTTCATCTATTTGATTCAATATTTCTTTTTTAAAAAAGATTTATTTGTTTATTTGAAAGACAGAATGACAAAGAGAGAGAGAGAATGAGAGAGATATTTTCCATTCACTGGTTCACTCCTCAAATGGATGCAACAGACAGGCTTTACCTGCCTAAAGTCAGAAGCCTGGAATTCTATCCATATCTCCCACATAGGATATATTTTGCTTTCTTTTGTTTGCCACAAACACCTTACCTTTGTTTTTTCCTATGTTTACAATGAATTATATGGCTTTAGAAAAAGAACATTAAATTCATCATTATCTACATTTGTTTCCATTTATAACTTTAAAATACATACTATTAAAACCCTGACAATTCCCTTTATTTTTAATAATTTTTCAGTGAATGCATACCAAGAAAATAAAATTGAAAACCCATTAAAACACATTAATAAAAGAAATAAGGACAAAAGGCAAAGATTTTAATTAACTCCACTTTATTATGAGGTGTTACCAGTATACAGAAGAAATCAGACAATAAAATACATAACTGTATGCATTAATCTACCAACAATCTTAATAGACCTTAGCATTTGCTTTCCTCTCTCCACTAATTTATTTCAACAGATAAAATTGTATTAATGATGTATAATATGAGGTTTTGGAGTATACATTGTGGGATGATTCAATCAAGCTTATTAACAAATAAATTATTCACCTAGTTATTTTATGGTGAGAAGACTACATATCCATTCTCTTTGCAGTTTTCAAGAATTCAATACATTGTCTTTAACTAGGGCCACAGAGATCCAGATTATATTAGCATAATTACTTTTTTCTTTAGTCTGATCTTCTTTATTCTTTATTCATCACAAAGTATTTGCATAGCCTTTTTTTTTTTTTTTTTTTTTTGACAGGCAGAGTGGACAGAGAGAGAGAGAAAGACAGAGAGAAAGGTCTTCCTTCCGTTGGTTTACCCCCCCAAATGGCCACTATGGCTGGCGCACTGTGCCAGTCTTGGGCCATCCTCCACTGCCCTCCCGGACCACAGCAGACAGCTGGACTGGAAGAGGAGCAACCGGGACAGATTCTGGCTCCCCGACCGGGACTAGAACCCGGTGTGCCGGAGCCGCAGGCGGAGGATTAGCCTATTGAGCCGCGGCGCTGGCCTGCATAGACCTTTAGAATGGGTAAAACACAGGCCACAACTCTGCTAACAGATAACCATCTTCCATAATCACTACATTTTTATATTTACTGCTTTTAAAAGAAAGAAAACAGCAAATACATAAAGGTCAAATGACATCACTGAGTTGTGATGATTTTGATGAGTTATGTAGGATTAGATGGTAAGGATGAAAGCTAAATTATACATATTTATCACACAAATCAAACAATAAACAATTATGTCAAAGTATATTGAATGAATGCATTTTTAACAGCAACATAATAGTTACTGATTATCAATGTACTTTTTTTTCAAATATTTACTTTTTTTTTTTTTTTTGACAGGCAGAGTGGACAGTGAGAGACAGATAGAGACAGAGAGAAAGGTCTTCCTTTGCCGTTGGTTCACCCTCCAATGGTCGCTGCAGCTGGTGCATCGTGCTGATCCGAAACCAGGAGCCAGGTGCTTCTCCTGGTCTCCCATGGGGTGCAGGGCCCAAGGACTTGGGCCATCCTCCACTGCACTCCTGGGCCATAGCAGAGAGCTGGACTGGAAGAGGTGCAACCGGGACAGAATCCGGCACCCCGACCGGGACTAGAACCCTGTGTGCCGGAGCCGCAGGTGGAAGATTAGCCTAGTGAGCTGCAGCGCCGGCCTCAAATATTCACTTTTATCCTTACCGATTTATCCTTCCTTATTATGGTTTTTTAAATAATTTTTGTTCTACTTACACAAAATACTGTAATTTTTAATAATAATTATGCATGTATGCTTTATGTAAGGATTAAAATTTACCACAATACCTTGTTAATAGCATGGATATATTTTGTTAAGAGTTATTATTTATGGTGTGTTTTTACCAATAACAGTTTTATTCCTACTTAGTTTGGAATTAATATTTATTACTTTCTTCCACTCTGGCAATAACTTAGTTGATTGTAGCATGTTATTCTATTTATTTATTGATTTTCTTGCTGTTTTAGCAAAGTGAGAAGTGTTCACAATTATTTATGTTAGCATTATCAGCATGTATCCCTGGACATAACAGATCCAACTAGGGAAAATATGAACTGGTAGACAATCCTTCTAAATTTTCATTTACTTTTGAAATATATAATGTATATTTATAATATTTTATTTATTTATTAAAGATTTTATTTATTTATTTGTGAGGTAGAGTTATAGACAGTGAGAAAGAGACAGAGAGAAAGGTCTTCCTTCCATTGGTTCACTCCCCAAGTGGCCGCAATGGCCAGAACCCCGCCGATCCGAAGCCAGGAGCCAAGTGATTCTTCCCAGTCTCCCATGCAGGTGCAGGGGCCCAAGGACTTTTGCCATCTTCTACTGCTTTCCCAGTCATAGCAGAGAGCTGGATCAGAAGAGGAGCAGCCAGGACTAGAACTGGCGCCCATATGGGGTGCTGGCACCACAGGTGGAGGATTAACCTACTGCGCCATGACATCAGCCTCATAATATTTTATTTATTTAGCTGTTCATACTTATATTCAATTCAGAGTCACAGAGAGGGATGGGGTGGAGGGGCATCTAACCATTGGTTCCTTTACCAAATGCCTGTACAGCCAGGATTGCGACAGGCTGAGACCAGCATCTTGGAACTCAATCCATGTGTTTCACGTAGCTGTCAGGGACCCAGCTACTTGTGCCAAGACCTGAAGCCTCACAGGGTTTGTGTTAGCAGGAAACTAAAAAAAATGTGGCTTGGACTTGAACCCAAGCTCTCTGATATGGGTTGCAAGCATCCTTAACTATTTAATTAATTTAATTGATATGTAACTTTCATTATTCCTATTTATTCTTGACATGGCTGCTTTTTTTTTTTTTTTTTTTTTTTTTTTTTAGATTTATTTTATTTGAAAGACAGAGTTAGAGAGGTAGAGACAGATAGAGAGATCTTCCATCCACTGGTTCACTCCACAAATGGCCGCAACGGCCGGAGCTGTGCCAATCCAAAGGCAGAAGCCAGGAGCTTCCTCCCACTCGGGTGCAGGGGCCCAAGGACTCGGGCCATCTTCCACTGCTTTCCCAGGCCACAGCAGGGAGCTGGATTGGAAGTGGATCAGCCGGGTCTCAAACTGGCACCATATGGGATGCCGGTGCTTCAGGCCAGGGCTTTAACCCACTGCACCACAGCGCCAGCCCCATTGACATGACTTTTGAAATTTATCTTTTCTGAGAATGAATCAATTGCATATAAATTGTTAAGTTTATTGGGATAAAATTATCCATACTCAGGATAGGTTTAGTTTCTCATACTCCTATAGATTTTCCTCTTTGTTCCTTTTATCCAATTTATTTCTCACTTGCTTAACTTACTTATCACTTTCATTTATTGATCTGAGCATTTTGTGTATATTTTGAATTTTTTAAGATTTTATTTATTTATTTGAGAGGTTGAGTTACAGACAGAGACACGGAGAGACAGAGAGAAAGGTCTTCCATCTACTGGTTCATTCCCCAGATGGCCACAATGGCCAGAGCTGGGCCAATCCGAAGTCAGTTGTCAGCAGCTTCCGGGTCTCCCATGTGGTTGCAGGGGCCCAAGCACTTGTGTCATCTTCAACTGCTTTCCCAGGCCATAAACAGAAAGCTGGATCAGAAGAGGAGCAGCCAGGACAGCAACCGGTACCCATATGGGTTGCTGGCATCACAGGTGGAGGCTCTGCCTACTGTGCTGCAGCACTGGTCCAAAAAACCAACATTCTGTGTTTGAGTGTCCATTGTATAGTATGCCTGATTTCAATCTCATTCAATTCTTATGTTTATTATTTCATTTGCTTTTTGGTAGTCTATTGTTCTTTTTTTTTTACTTCCTAAATTAAATGCTTAATTATTTTTCTTTTAAAATTTTATTCTTAAATGATGTATAATAATTGTATACATTGTGGGGACATAGTGTGATATTTCAATGCCAGTGTTCAATAAGCAATAGTCAAATCATGGTCTTTTCTTTTTAATATGAATATTCAAGTTTACATTTTCTCCTCTAAGAATCATTTAGACAAGCAGTACTTTAATAACTTTTAAAAATATTTCCTAATATCAATTATACTTGATAAACCATTAGTTATTTATTTTTTCTTGGTGATTTTTTAAAAAAGTATTTTTAAAAATTTTTGAGATATATTTTAATTTACATTATAATCAAAAGCCTGAAGACTCCACTAAACAGAGTTCAACAAATAAAAAGCAAAAAGTCTATAGTTCAATAGGAAAATAGACAAGGGCTATAAACAATAAACAAATGAAGAGATATTACTTTCACTAACATAAAGCAAGTTTTAAAAGTCACAGCATCGGCCTGCACAGCTCAATAGGCTAATCCTCCGCCTTTTGCGCCGGCACCCTGGGGTTCTAGTCCTGGTCAGGGTGCTGGATTCTGTCCGGGTCACTCTTCTTCCAGTCCAGCTATCTGCTGTGGCCCGGGAGTGCAGTGGAGGATGGCCCATGTCCTTGGGCCCTGCACCCACATGGGACACCAAGAGAAGCACCTGGCTCCTGGCTTCGGATTGGCACAGCGCGCCAGCCGTGGTGGCCATTTGGGGGGTGAATTAACGGCAAAGGAAGACCTTTCTCTCTGTCTCTCTCTCTCACTGTCTGACTCTGCCTGTCCAAAAAAAAAGTCACAGCATCAATAAAACTATAATAGTATATTATTCCTATAAATTTGTTTTATAAATATTTATTTTTAACATTTTTTTTAATTTTAAGAGACACATACACACAGAGAATTTAGAGAGAGAATCTAGAGAGAAAAAATCTTTTATCCACTTGTTCACTCCCCAAATGGCCAGAATGGCTGGGGCTGATGAAGGCTGAATCCAGGAGCCAAGAACTCCATCCAGTTCTCCAACATGGGTGGCAGGGGCCCAGGTACTTGAGAAGCATTTATCTTAAAAATATTCTCTTCTGCTGTCTCCTCAGCTATGTTAGCAGGGCGCTGCATCAGAAGCGGATCAGCCAGCACTCTAACTGACGCTCCAGTATGGGATGCCAGATTGAAGGTGGCAGTTTAGCCCATTGTACCACAACACTGAATTCTGTTTGACAAAGATTTAAAACAAAGTTTAACAAAACACTGTATTTGATACGCATAGGCAGTCTTTCTTTTTTAAAATTTTTAAAATATTTTTTTCTCTGTTTCTGGCTTATTTCCCTCAGTATGATGTCCTTCAGTTCCAACCATGTTTTCTACAAGTGATAAAATTTCATTCTTTTTTTTTTTTAACTGAATAGCATTCCATTGTATCTTTATGCCACACTTTCTTTATCTATTCATCTTATGATGGACACCTTGACTGATTCCATGTTTCTGCTATTATGAACAATGCTGCTATAAACATGATACACCGGGTGTATCTTTGATGCAATAAGTTCACGTCTTTTGAGTATACACCCAGTAGTGGGACTGCTAGATCATAAGGCAAATCTACTTCTAGTTTAAGAAATCTCCATGCAGTTTTCTTTTTTTTTAAGATTTTACTTATTTATCTCAGAGGTAGAGTTACAGACAGTGAGAGAGACAGACAGAAAGGTCTTATCTCCCAAATGGCCACAATGGCTGGAGCTACAATGATCCAAAGCCAGGAACCAGGTGCCTCTTGCTGGTCTCCCATACAGGTGCAGGTGCTCAAGAACCTTGGTCATTAAGTATGGTGTGTGCATCACAGAGGAAAATAGGTATTATTTTGCTTTTTTTGCCCATTTTCATCACTTCATGTTTACATCTCTTTTATTGTATACTTTTTTCTGTTTATAATATCACATAAATAACACTGTAGCAAAAATTAGTACAATTTCAGTTGTTCTAAACACAAGACATCTTTCATAAAAACTGACCAGATCCAAAGCCATTAATATAGCTCCATTAACTTTCGTATTTTCTGCACAAAACTAATTATCAAAAATAATAAATGGACTGCAATAAAACCTTTATATATAACCACTATAGAAAACTGCATGGATAGGACCGGCGTCCTGGTGCAGTGGGTTAATCCTCCACCTGTGGTGCCAGGATCCCATATGGATGCTGGTTCTAGTCCTGGCTGCTCCTCTTCCAATCCAGCTCTCTGCTGTGACCTGGAAAAGCAGTGGGAGATGGCCCAAGTCCTTGGGCCCCTGCACCTACATGGGTGACTGGGAAGAAGCTCCTGGCTCCTGGCTATAGTGGCTTCAGATTGGCCCATCCCTGACCATTGCAGCTGTCTGGGGAGTAAACCAGCAGATAGAAGATCTCTCTTCATTTCTCTCCCTTTCTCTGTAATTCTTTCAAATAAATTTTAAAAAATGCTTTTGTTGTTCCCTTTGCTCTAAAATAGCAACCATATGTCAAGGTAAGTGAAATAGAATTTTTTTTTTTGACATGCAGAGTGAACAGTGAGAGAGAGAGAGACAGAGAGAAAGGTCTTCCTTTGCCGTTGGTTCACCCTCCAATGGCCGCTGTGGCTGGTGCATCGCGCTGATCAGAAGGCAGGAGTCAGGTGCTTCTCCTGGTTTCCCATGGGGTGCAGGGCCCAAGTCCACTGAACTCCCGGGCCACAGCAGAGAGCTGGCCTGGAAGAGGGGCAACTGGGACAGAGTCCGGCGCCCTGACAGGGACTAGAACCTGGTGTGCCAGCGTTGCAAGGTGGAGGATTAGCCTATTGAGCCTCAGCGCCGGCCGAAAGAGAATATTTTTTAAGATAAATTCTTCTCAAAATATTTTTCTATTTCTACGCCAATGTCTTTAGCAATTACTGTTGACTTATTTTTAAAATTATCACAATATCCTAAGTCATGTCTTGCATGTATAGGAAAATCAAATAATTTTTATAAATTAATTTGCTATCAAAGCATATTTTGTCAGCTAAACTTACATACATATTTGGAATATGATTACTATTAAAACTATTTCATGCTAGTTTAAGTAAATTTAATCGTTAAGAATCAAAAATGAAACTACAAATAAGGAATCCAAACCAGCTACGAATCATGACCATGTCAGTTGTTGGTGAGCTTAGCAATTCTTTGTGTTATTTGAACTATTGCGTACTCAGTAACTGTTCATTATTCTGACCACATTGCTGTTCAGCAGATTATTGATCAGTATGACAGAAAATTGTGGTCAGAAGAATCCAGAGGAGTCCTTGGTCACTGCATAGGAACCTACTGAATTTCAAGAAAATTCACTTCAAATTTTCATTTCTATATGGGCTTATACTTGGCATTATCACAAAATTTGTGAGTGGAATCTGCATAAGTAATAACTTGGATTTGTTTGAACAAAGTAACTTATTTTGGCAAGAAATATTTAAATCTTATATGAGAGAGAGAGGGAGAGAGAGGGAGAGAGAGAGAGAGAGAGAAAGGGAATCTTCACCTGCTAGTTCACCTCTGAAATGATTACAATGGCTAGGGGTGAACTAGGCAGAAGCCAGGAGCCAGAAGCTTCTTCCTGGTCTCCCACGTGGATGCAGGGTCCCAAGCACTTGGGCCATCCTCCAGTGCTTTCCCAGGTCATTAGCAAATAGCTGGATTGAAAGAGGAGCAGTCCAGCTGATGCCACAGCTCACTTGGCTAATCCTCCGCCTGCGGCGCCGGCATTCCGGGTTATAGTCCCAGTTGGGGCGCCAGATTCTATCCCATTGCTCCTCTTCCAGTCCAGTCCAGCTCTCTGCTGTGGCCCGGGAAGGCAGTGGAGGATGGCCCAAGTGCTTATGGGAGACCAGGAGGAGGCACCTGGCCCCTGGCTTCTGATAGGTGCAGAGCACTGGCCACAGAGTGGGGTGAATCAACAGAAAGGAAGGCCTTTCTCTCTCTCACTGTCTAAATCTGCCTGTCACAGAAAAAAAAAAAAAAAAAAAAATAAGCCGTCCAGACACGAATTGGCACCCATGTGGGATACCAATATTGCAAGTGGCAGTTTTATCTGCTACACAACACACAACAATGCTGGACCCTATATCCATATGATTTTTGCATAATCACATTTTCCATTAACTTTTCATGCTATATAAGTAAGGCTGGTCAATGGGGGAAGCTAATGAAGATGAAACTGGATTTCGATTAGCTGGCTATAAATTTGATAATATTCAGTAATTATGAATAATGAAGGTATATCATCTTGAGCAAAGATATTATTCTTATAGTCATACTATATAGCAAAAAAAGCCAGGAAATTCACACATTAACATATCAGAAAAAATTTGCTGTTTTTAAGAATTTCCCACATGTAAATAAAAATACTTTATATAATATGCTTTATTAAGAGGTGTTCTTTCTGTATGTTTTGCATATTTAACAAAATTCATACACACCATGCTCCCCATGCATTTGCACTTGTATGAGTCTGATGCTAACTTAATGTGCCAAACTGTATTACTTTTCAAAAATTGTTCTGCCTATTCCTGAGCTCTAAAAGTCAGTTTGGGCTATGTGACTTCCTTGGAAAATAAAATGTGAGAGACAATTGACTACACTCCTAAGAAAAAGTTTTATGAGTCATTGTATTTCCAATCTGTTCTTTACTTTTTCTTGCTAGAGTCTCAGATATGGATTAAGCTATATGATTCCCAGGGTTGAACACGTAGAGCTGAGCTGGAGAAGAGCCAGACCTCAATGGGTTGTAACAAACTGGTGACTAGTGAGATACCAGCCATGCTTCCTTTTTCCAGTAGGAATACTTATTGCAGTTAGCTTTTCCTTTTTCCAAAGTTGTGAGGTGAGTATGTAGGCAATACAATTTTTTATTTTATTTCAGAAATTTCCAGATCAGGTTAATTCATACTCTAAACTAAAGCAGATACCATAGAGTGCTACCACGATTTCTTTTCCTTCTATCACAATAAAAGCAATGATCCATTTACAGAATGTTCTATGAGGTGAAGACCTAGAAAAAAAAATGTGTAGCAGCAGTGCAGGTAGCATGTTACCAGTATGTTAACATGAATTAGGGTATTTATTGCTCCAAGCCATTAACAAGCTGGGGTCATTTATTAATTGCAGTATATTTTAAGCTGATCTTAATTACAAAACCAATATTCTGAGAGAGAAATACCCCTTCCAGCTGGTAACTGGAGACTCGGTTTTCAGAGCAATGCAGATAAGAATATTAAGCTGCATATACTGGTATCACTGTCTCTCCATTTTATACAGGTCTCTTATCTTTGGTGCTCAACAGATTTTGATCATGCAGATGATTTCAGTCAGAGAAATATTCAGATGAATGCTTTCCTCTATCATCTTCTGAGTTGCTGCATTGATTTTTTTCACCTTTAGGAATTTCAGTTGAACTTTACCCACATATTCCCAAGGTAACACTACTTTTAATAAACAAAATTCATGCATCTTGTAGAACAGATAATTAGTATAATATTTACAGAAACCTAAAAATGAATTTCTAGATAATGAGCATTTAGTTGTCTTTGCAGGGATATAAAATATATATTCTTGCATAATATATGTTGTTTTCTAGACTAAAAATATAAACCATTGATATATGATACCATAGTTCATAGAAATTTTTGGAAGATTTTCATCATTTCATTTATTTTAAACTTCTAATGATCAATAATGTATTCATGTTATCATTATTTATCCTAATATGTGGTAACAGAGAATATAATAAAGTAATGTTATAATAAGAAAGAAGGGCTTTACTGTAGTACCTAAATGTAGAGGCTATTTATCAGTGAAAGAATCAAGAAAGATATATTCACTGATTTTATTTAGTTCATTAAAGAATATATTGTGAAAACCTAATATTTGCAAGACATACTGTTAGCTACTGAGAGCTGGCTGAAGCTGAAGATGTATTTTGCTTTTAAGGAATCTTTGAGGTATATTGGGTAAAACATTTTTTTTCTTTTTAAGGAAAAACAATTACAGTTTAGCATATAAGACAGCTTTAGTAATTGGTATGGTATTAAATTCCATAAGTTTCAAAAGAGTGAGTGATATCCAAATACAAGCTTAGCAAGTAAAAGGTTTTTCTGTTTTTTGTTTTTTACGATTTATCTTATTTATTTGAAAAAAAAATTACAGAGAAAGGCAGAGACAGAGCTAGGGAGAGAGGTCTTCCATCTACTGGTTCACTCCCCAAATGGCTGCAATGGCCTGGGCTGAGCTGATCCAAAGCCAGGAGCTTCTTCTGGGTCTCCTACATGTGTTCAAGGACTCAAGGACTTGGGCCATCATCCACTGTTTTCCCAGATGCATAAGCAGTGAGCTATATTGGAAATGGATCAGTCAGGACAGGAACAGGAACCCATATGGGATGCTGGCACTGCAGACCCGGACTTCAACCCACTGCACCACAGCACTAGCCCCACAGGTAACAGTTTTATGGAAGGAACACAGTTCAGTTTTATCTGAAGGGTGAGTAAAGCATAAACAAGTGGGGTAAAGAGATAACAATTTTATGGAAAAAGCAAAAATTAACATAAATGACCATCAGCTTATTAGAGGAACACAACATCTATTTTAGGCTGGATATCTCATTTCAGAAGAGAAAGAACGAAACTTTCAAAAGCATTTTTAGAAATAGGCTGATATCAAATGATATGCAAATTAGATCAAAAGAATTGAGAATTTTTATTTTGAAATGATTACAGAAGAAAGATTAACACAGTCTGATGTCTTAAAGAATAATCAGTGAAAAAGGTATGCTCAGTTATCACACCAGACTGTTATTTTTCATAAACAGTGGTAAAAATCCACAAATGATTGAAATATCTTAGGAAGAGTGATAGTTTGATGAAACTGGACAGGTGGGAAAAACAGAAATTCATATCACATTGAAATTACAACATTGAGCATTATACTATTATGAATCAATTTTTTGAGTTGCATTTTTCTTTCTTGCAGTTACTAATTATCTTTACGAAAAATGTAATCTCTTAGCTTCACTCAATATCTCTATATTGTACTCCACTATTATACCATCAAAATCTCAGAGATCTTCCTCACAGAGCAGTCTGTCTTGTCCCTTTCTTGACATATAAAATCTCATTTCACCCTGGGCTACCTTCATTGATTTACTAGCTTAAATTAACATTTTGATTTTTGTTCATCTCTTATTTTAGAGAAGTGTCTTTTAAGGTACCTTCTTCTTGTTTCCCCCTCCCAGCAGAGATACATCTTCTTGTATCTATCTAATGCTACAAATTCGAATTTTAGATTTTTCTTTGATTGCTAAATTATCACTGCTTCTCCACACTGAAGCCATTTTGTGTCTTGAATATACTGGATTTTCTCATACTGTAAATATTTGTCAAAATCCTGGTAATTAAATTGTCTCCGAGAAGGAGACAATGAAAAATTGAATGTAACTTCTTAGTAGTATATATTGCTTATCAATTATTGTTCTCAACAATATGGGGACCTAACATTTTGAAACCCATAAATTGAGAGAGCTCTGAGACTCCTCTTATCCATAGTAATTACCTTAGTTTTTATCAGAGAATATATCCAGATTGCTTTACTGATATGTGAATGGTTTTGAATATCTGGAATGAAAAGAATCGACCTATTGATTTATAATTAATCCTCCTGCTTGCATTCCCATATTTAGTTTGCTTATCAAACAACAACTCCATGCCAAGATTCACAAAATATATCTATTACAAAATATATCTACCACAAAATATATCACTTATCCTAGCCTGATATTCTGATTTTCCTAGAAACCATTCCTAAATTTCCATTTAGTAAATCTACCTCTAACAGAAGTAATCTAACCAATATTGATCTTCTCTCCCCCTTAGTCATCAATCCATTTTCTTCCTCAAAGTGACTGTAAACTTCTTTTTTATTCCATTAATGTTATCTCATTGGCAAATCTGGAGGACAGAAAATTGAAATTTGTATCCAGTCTCTAACTGTGATCTAGAAATGCACAATTTCCATTAATAATTTTTTAAAAGATAATAGTAAAAACAATGATATTTTATTCGTCTTAATGGGTGATTAAAAGATACTTTGGCTAGAATATATGACTCAATCTTGCACACCAAAATTGATTATGAATACCTAGAATATTACATGTCCTCAAACAAAAAAAAAAAAAAAACATTTTATTTGCTAAGACAGTTAATATTTCTTTTAGCCTTCCTTTGGAATTAGAATACCAAACTAGCAAGGAAGGAATTTCTTTTCATCTTGCCTGATCTAGACATCATATCTGCTCTGGCATGTCAATAACAGTATTTCCCTATGAGCCTGTAATCAGCCTGTAGCATTTTCGTTCCATTGATGATCACCAGTGCCGGAGTACAGCTCCAGCTAGTCCAAGGTTCCCAACGTGTGAGAGGTGTTGGCACTCGAAGAAATGAGAGACACACTTAGAGCAAGGCTGATGGCATGGCTCTGGCCTTGAGCACCAGACTTTATTTTTATATCATAAGTCACATATGATTCTTTCTTCTTACAATAAGTCTGTTGTCCACTTTCATCTAGTGACAATTTCCTTGATTTTCAAGGACATATTCAAAACATGGGATACTATCACAGACAGGTGCAAGATACCGGGCTGCCCACACAAGCCAAGGCCTGGAGTGCTGCTGGCTATGCAGAATTTGGCTACACAAGGTAGACTATTACCTTCCTAATCTAATCTTTACTAGAAGCCCCAAGTTCAAAGCAGACCCTTTATTAAATGTATCCTTTCGTTTGCAGTTCTTTCTGTGACTCTTTACTTTTTTTATTGTACTTACCTAAATGTTCACTTAGGTCTATTCCACAGTTTTGACATCCTAATCATTGTTGTGTTTGTGGCACATATTGAGTTAAAGCTTTAATAATGGACATTTTGTGTATCATGAGAATAAGCGCTCTTCCCTAAAATTAAGAATACAGCTATCATTAGCAGGACTACCAGGAAGCTCTGGCTTTCTTATGCAGAGTGTAGTTCCTAACAAACCTATAATCACCAAAAGGACCACAGCTGTCGTTCTCATGCCTTGCTGAGACAGACCTGCTGTGACCTTGTCTGCCAGCCAAAGTTGCCTTGGCCTTGCCACACCAGGATATTGATATCTCCATATGCAAGTCTCAGAATTGAGTGCTTGGGTAGTGTCTTTCGTCTTTACTCCATTATCCTATTTCTCTAGCAAATGTGGATTTGAAGATGCATTATAGAATAATATAATTCTTAACGGTTCTCCACTGTCTTCTCTAACCTAGTCCCCTATCTCTCCCAAAGGCACACCTTAGGGTTGTAAGCATGATAGTTCCTTGCACAAAGCAAGCTTTCTAATAACTCCTTTTGGTAATATCTTCTTCTACCTTTCTTTCTGGATTTCTTTCTCTCAGTGCACCACAACCCTACTCCCCTTTTACTGCCTTTGAAAACCCACTTCTTCACAAATCAGCTTAAACATCATTTCTCCTCTTTACTTGTTCTTCTCTTCATTGACTGTACTACCTCCCAAAGTCCCCTCACAGCTTGGAGATTCCTAGTACACTGTTCATGGCTAGCCCCATCTCCCTTTGTAAATTACAGATGGTGGATTTAATAATGGAAACACATTAAAATCAGTTGGTAAGCTTTTAGAAATTAAGTCATCTTCTGGGGTGGGCTTCATGCAATTGCAAAGCTCTGATTTTAACGTGCAGAGTGGAGAGACAAGAGGAGGGACATGTCTCACTTGTCTTTGATACTTAGTCTCTGATATAGTGCCGAATACAGAAGGCCTAATGTTTTAAGAGGACTCAATATCAGCACATTTCCCTAAACAAAATTAAATAATTTCAAGTGTACACTTTAAACCTTGAAAATTGTCTTCTATTAAGTAATTCAGATACATATTTGGAAAATGATTTTAAAGAGTATGAAATAATGATCCACACAATTCAATCCATGGAGAAAACATTATATGAGAATAAATATACCTGTTCCTCTATAGGCATATTTCTCTACAGATAAACAGTCATATAAAAAGCAAGGAAATGCACACTCAAGCACTCACACTGCACTAGCTAGATTTTATATTAAATCCAGATATTTTGGCTTCTCACTAATCAGGGAGCTAAAACAGTTTTCAGAAATTAAATAAGACCGCTGTGAAATGTGATGTAAAAGAGGCTGATAGAAAGTAAGTAGATATTAAAGCATGCTGTCATAACGGGATTAGTTATATTTTTCCATCACATTGTTAAAGTTAAAATAGGAGAGAAAGGAGATGGAAGTGAAGGAAACAAATACCAAATAAAATAGATCTCATACTGAATTTAAAGCTAGAGATTAGCACTGCAGGTAGACAAAGGTTTTGCTAAAGAAACCATTAGCAGAAAGCTTTGGATTTCTATTGTCTGACACTGGCTGAAAGGAAAAATACATATGGATAAACTGATGGATTGATAGCTTTATTTCTCACAGAAAACAGGTCTCCAGATAGATTCTAATTCAAAAGAATAGGAAACTATTTTGCTTTATTTTGTTCTTGTTGTTAGCAGCGACCTCAAAACTGTCTGGGTAATATTGTTCTAAAATATTTTAGATTATAAAGAAAACATTCAGTACCTTTATCTGGGAGACCCTAAAGTATAAAATATCTTGTAAAAGTTAATTTATCCCACACTAAATCACAGATTTCATTTAAGAAATAAGTCAAAATATTATATTTGGTAAATACAGTGTGAATTACTTGAAAATGCAAAACAAATAAGGAAAACTATGCCAGCAGTTTGTGAAATAGTTTGTGAAATAATCAAAGCATCCTACATTTGAGCCCTTTTTTAAAAAGAAAGGATGTTTGTCCTCAGTCAAGTATTACTAATGACAACTTGTTATGTGGTAGAAACATACATTCTGCCATTAAAAAATTCTCAGAGTGTCTTGTCCATGTTAGGAAGGAGAAAGTAGCTTTGTCTGGTTAATGAATAGCAGAGTTTTATAATGACAGTGCAATTTTCTAGAACCAAAGTGTTTGATAATGTTTGTATAACACGTACATTCTAGTTTTCAGTGATGCAGTAATGTTTGACCATGAGACTTGTCAAAGAAAAATTGCACTGTTCAGAGTTACATAGGGAAGGAAAGCTTCATTCAAGACTGTTATCATAGGGGAAGAGACAGGACTCTGAGAAAGAAAGAGTGGAAGGTTTGGTAAGCACTGAAATGAGCAAGCAGAAAACTACTGGAGAAAGGTAGGAAGGAAGTTGGTTAATTGATTAGGCCATCTGTGTTTACTAATTGCACTTATCTAAGTCAGGCTCCCATTCTCCCACTGAGACTGGGAGATGGGGCTCTATCCATAATTACATTTTAAAGCAGTGGCTTCTTGAAAAAGGATCTTCCTTGGTTGTGAAACTGGCAAGAGGCTAGGGGAAGATCTACATCATAAAGGAGCAGAAAAGAGCATACAATGGAAACTGTTCTAATCTAAATGCACAAAGAAAAGGAGATCAGAGACCTATAGTTAATAAGAAATCTGTCCAATGTTTAGTCAAGCTGAATGGAACATTTAAGCTTTCTTTGATAACAAAACAAAAAGATTAAATCTCAAAGTGCTAAAGGATCTGTCACTAAAGGATGAGTGATTCCATAGTGCAGCCACTAGGTGAGAACTGTTTGAGCTCAGATCCCAGTTTTACCACTCATATCTATTATGATAAAATTTTTTTGTAGATATTAGAAGAAAACAATGAAAGAAAAATAGAAACTTTTTTTTTCAAAATAAGAAATTTGTTTTTTTTGATTAAAACATCTTCATGGGTCATCTGGATTATGGACAAAACTCCAGGGCTGGTTTGGGCAAGCTATGGAAAGAGTCAAAGCAAAGTAAAAATCGTTTGCATAATAAAATGAATATATGACGGGAGGATAGTCCTTAAAAAGAAGACAGAATTAAAATTAGAAGATTGGGGAGGACCAGATCCCTAACAAGCATGCATCCAAAGAGGACAGTGGTCAGCGAGGAGCAGCAGGAAGGCCAGAAGATCTTCGCAGAGCAGGCATGATTCTCACTCAATTATAAATTGTCACAATTCTGGGAAGAAGCCTCAGCTTAGCCTCTCCCTAGCCTCTCATTGAAAACCGGCTTTAAAGAGGTTGTTGTGGTGGCGCAACGTGTAATGCCACCACTGCCTGTGATGCCAGCATGTGGGGAGCAACTGGGAGCAACTCGGACTAGACTAAGTTACTGGAATTAAGACTTATTCTATGCATCTGCTCTCCCACAACATGGCGCTGGGAGAGGAGGAAACAGCTTCTACACAGCTGCCTCCAGTTCAACCAATAAACAGCAGGACCTGCTCCTGATTGGAGGAGAGCAGCGTACTCGGCGTGTGGGTAGCAGAGTTGGGATTGGTGGAAGAGGACTATAAAGGAGGAGAGAGACAACATGCACCAGAAACACCTGAGGAACATCTGTGCAGCCCCCGAGAGAGCCGGCCGGCGGTGTGCCGCTCCCCTGTGGAAGTGGGGAAAGTGGCAGGGGGCCCGCCCCTCCACGGAGGTGGAGGGACGGTAGCCAACCCGGGAAGAACCAGCAGCAAACCCGGGGAGGGCCGAGCAGACAGAAGAACAACGCAGGGTCCTGTGTCGTTCCTCCACGAAGAGGGGGAGCGACATAATGGTGCCGTGACTCGGATATGAAGCCTAGGCAGGGTTTTGTGTCATTCCTCCACGAAGACGGGGAGCGACATAATGGTGCCGTGACTCGGATGTGAAGCCTAGGCAGGGCTTAGTGTCGTTCCTCCATGAAGAGGGGGAGCGACATAATGGTGCCATGACTCGGATAGGAAACCTAGGACGGATATGAAACTTAGGAGGGAAGAAATGGGAAAATACCGGAGAGAGAGACTAGCAAACAGCCTAGGGAAAAGCCAGACGAAAAAGGTGCCAGAAGAAGCTATTGAAAGCCTAGGCATAGACTCGGATACGGACTGTGGGAAAGAAGTTAGGATTTAAAGTGAAAGCAAGAAGAAACTTAGATTCAGATACGGACTGCAGGTTGAAAGTGAAAGTGAAACCTATAAGAAACTTAGACTTGGATACGGACTGTGGGGAGAAGCCAGGAGAAATGAGGGAGGAATATTGTTGGAAGAAAACTTAGGGAAACATACTGGGTAGAGAAAAATGTTAGGGAGGATGAAGCCGCGAGTGCAGGCCAAGGCGGAAATGGAAGCCATCTTGGAATTCTTCAAGTCAGCCCAGGGAGCAAGAGGCAAAGATCTGGAACCAGAGGCAGAGACGTGGGCCCCCAGGTTGGAATTCGCCAGGTTAGTCCGGGGAACTTGGATTGAATGCTAGTGGCGGAGACGTAAGCTATGCTGTGTGACTCACGGAGGCCGCCGTGTGCAGAGAGAGCACGGGGCGTGAATAGATAGGGAACACTGGGCTGGCGCGAGGCCGTGGTGCAGACGCAAGGGGCGTGGAGACCGCGGAGTGTGCGCGTGAAGCCGAGCCGCGCAGAGCTGGGAGCCCGCCGGCGGGGCGAGGCGCCGGGAAGCCGCGCAGAGCCGTGAAGCTGCCGTGGGGCGAGGTGCCGAGAAGCAGCCTCGGGGCGGGCGCCGGGAAGCCGCAGGGATAAGAGAAACAGAAGTTTAGAAGTAAAATGAGAGAAATAGGAATGCTGGAAGATAGAAGTAAAATGGGAGAAATAGGAATGCCCGGAGATAGAGAAATAGAGAAATAGAAAGGCCTCCCCACAACATGGCAATGAGAGAGCTTGGATTCGGTCTGCCTGATTAGTGAGGCGATGAGCACCTGTGGGCGGCTAGCAACTTACGCGCTGCAGGTCACCGAAGACAGGCATGAATTAACATCAATAGTCTCCCCACAATACCGCAATGAGAAGGCTTGGATTCGGTCTGCCTGATTAGTAAGGCGGTAAGCACCAGCAGGCAGCTCGACCAGAGTATGAGCTGCAGGTCACCGAAGATAGGCACGAATTAACACCAATAAGTTTCCCCACAATATGGCAATGAGAAGGCTTGGATTCGGTTTGCCTGATCGGGCTTGTAAGCACCTGCAGGCAGAGCAGAGCATGCGCTGCGGGGCATCGAACACAGGCACGCATCAGCACCTAAAAACCTCCTCACAACATGGCGAAGAGAGGACCCGGATTCGGTTTGCCTGATTGATAGGACTTGTAAGAACCTGTGGCAACTCTAGCAAGCAGAGCAGAGTGTGTGCCGCGGGGTACCGAAGACAGGCGCATATCAACGCCAAAAAATAAAAAGAAAGGGGGATCTGTGGGGAGCAACTGGGAGCAACTCGGACTAGACTAAGTTACTGGAATTAAGACTTATTCTATGCATCTGCTCTCCCACAACATGGTGCTGGGAGAGGAGGAAACAGCTTCTACACAGCTGCCTCCAGTTCAACCAATAAACAGCAGGACCTGCTCCTGATTGGAGGAGAGCAGCGTACTCGGCGTGTGGGTAGCAGAGTTGGGATTGGTGGAAGAGGACTATAAGGGAGGAGAGAGACAACATGCACCAGAAACACCTGAGGAACATCTGTGCAGCCCCCGAGAGAGCCGGCCGGCGGTGTGCCGCTCCCCTGCGGAAGTGGGGAATGTGGCAGGGGGAACCGCCCTTCCACGGAGGTGGAGGGACGGTAGCCAACCTGGGAAGAACCAGCAGAAAACCCGGGGAGGGCCGAGCAGACAGAAGAACAACGCAGGGTCCTGTGTCGTTCCTCCACGAAGAGGGGGAGCGACATAATGGTGCCGTGACTCGGATATGAAGCCTAGGCAGGGTTTAGTGTCGTTCCTCCATGAAGAGGGGGAGCGACACCAGCATCCCATATGGGTGCCAGTTCCTGTCCCAGCTGCTCCACTTCTGATCCACCTCCCTGTTAATGGCTTGGGAAAAGCAGCAGAGGATGGCCTAAGTGCTTGGACCTTTGCCACCCATGTGGGAGACTCAGATGAAGCTCCTGACTTCTGGCCCGGTGCTTGCTATTTTGGCCTTCTGGGGAGGGAGCAAGATCTTTCTCTCTCTGTTTCTTCCTTTCAAATTCTGACGTTCAAAAAAAAAAAAAAAAACTTGGCTATTGGTCATTTATTAATCTAGGGATTAAAAGTATCAGAGTACCTAGGTTCGATGCTCTGCTTCAGCTCAAAACTCCAACTTTCTGCTAATGCAGATTGGGAGGAGCAGATGATGATTCAGACAACCAGGTTTCTCCCACCCATGTCGGGGACCTGGATTGAGTTCTCAGCTCATGGCTTCAGTCTTAAACTGGGGCATTACAGAGATAGGATGAGTGAACCATCAGATGAGAAATAACTTCCCCTCCAACCCTTGCCTGTCTCTCTGTCTCACTACCCCTGAAAAAGAAACAAGCAAACTATATACAACCAGCTTGTGAGAGTGATGTTACAGAGAAACCAGTGAAGTAGAAATAAAAAACTGTTCTATTATGCAATAGAAAAAAGAAGGAGAATTCAGCAGAAGCAGGAATTTGTATTGCACAGGTGCCCTGCAGACATTAGCACCCTCTGGATACTGGATTCAGGAGGATAAGAATTCAAAAATGAGCAGTTTAAGCTGTAAAACTAAATATTTCCTGAAAGTCAACACTGAAAAGACAGGCAGTTGGCATTGTTCATATAGAGAAAATATCAAGAATCTACCAGACAAGATGAATTCATATGTTTAAAAAAGTAATGTAGATTGAAAACAAAAAAAATAATGTAGGTGTCCCATGCTCAATTTTGATAACCTATTATTATTATTAGCTAAAATAAGGAAAATAGGAAAATTAATAAGAAATAGAAAAACAGTAAGATCAATTAATGCAATTGTTAATAAGAATGTGAATTTAAGTTCTTCAAGTAAAATAATGAAAATGGTGTTTTTGTATACTTCTATAAGTGTCAATAAAATTTGAATTCTAATAATACACAATGAGTAAGTGATATAAACAAACTTTTGTAGCTACAAACACAGTATTCAATGTCACCCATTACAAGTAATAGATTCCATGCTCTCAGTTTTTGTGCAGTTATTATATAAATAAGTATATCCCTCAATTAATCACCAAAACTAAGGATTTGCATATGTAGAATTATACCAAAGCCCCTGTAGCTATAGATAGATATATGCCATCATCATATGCAATGTTTTATCCATTCAATTATTGAGAACTAGCTATATTTAATGAACAGACATAATATACATAATATCTATCTTCAAATAATCTGCAATATACTATGAAAGATTATCAAAAATGAGAAAAAGGCATATACTGTCTTTTGGTACATATACATTTGATTAACTTTGTTTTAAGGGAAACTGCAAGCTATGGATTTTTTCTCTAAAGAAAATATAGATTAATATACTATTGCAGATAATTCTGTTTTCTTGAGAACTCAGTTTGAGACATCTTGAATCTTCAGAAAGCCCTCTCATTTGAAAAGAGATGATACTAATTTGGATAGTTTGCTGACCATAGAAATGAGTGCAAAATCATAGTTTTGCCACACAAAATTTACCACTTAGATAATTTAAAAGGCAACCATTTCAGGGCTGGCACTGTGGTATAGTAGGCCAAGCCTCTGCCTGAGGTGCCAGCATCCTATATGGGCATTTGGGTGTTGCTTTGTGTCCCAGATGTTCCTCTTCCAATTGAACTCTCTGCTGATGGCCTGGGAAAGAGGTGAAAGATGGTCCAAGTGCTTGGGCACCTGCATCCACGTAGGAGACCCTGAAGAAGCTCCTATCTCCTAGTTTCATATCCACTCAGCTCCGGCCATTGTGGCCATTTGGGGAGTGAACCATTGGGTGGAAGACATTTTTCTCCATCTCTCCATCTCTCTGTCTAAAACTCTACCTCTCAAACGAATAATAAAAAATAAATAAATAACAAGGCAATATTTTCAGGAAAGAGGGCATGTCATTTTTACAAAGATTTCAAGAGGAAAGACTACTTGCTGATTTCATCTGATGGATTGTTCTATGTATTCTCTCTATATATAACTACATTTTGCCAAACTCTGGTGATTCTAATTTAATGATACTCACCTAACAAAATGATCACAAGTGGGCCCATAACTCAATCGAATGTTCTCTGAAGAGAAGATCTATACTCCACTGTAGTACTTATATAAACTTCTGCATACAGGGGACCCAAATTATTAAATTCTGTGATTGGAAGTACGTATCAAAGAAAGACTAGCAAGTAAATATCCTACATAGAACAATAATAAACATATTGTCTCTATCTCATATATGAGGGTACCTCAAAAATTCATGAAGTTAGGCTGTTTGACATAGAAAATGTCACTTGGTATGCCCACATACCCTATTGGAATGTCTGGATCCAATTCCCAGCTCTTCTTTTGATTTCAGCTACTTGGTAATGCAGATGCTGGAATGCAACAGGTGATAGCTCAAGTAGTTGAGTCTCTGACTTTCACATGGGATGCATGGGTTGAATTTCTAACTCTTGACTTCAGGCTGGCTCTGTCCTAGCCATTCTGGGCATTAAATCAGAAAATGGAAACTCTCTGGGTGTGTGTGTGTGTGTGTGTGTGTGTCTGTGTTTCTGCCTTTCAAATAAATAATTTTTTTAATGTTCATGGAAAATGGAATTAAAGATATATTTGTTTTGGTGCAAAAGAAATTTTGAAACCCAGGCATATAAGAGATCTTCAAAAAGTTCATGGAAAACAAATAGTCTGAAAACAAACTATGCCTGGATTTCAAATTTTTGCATCAAATAAGCATTTAATTTTATTTTCCAAAAACTTTATGAATCCCCCTCAAATATGTATACACACACATGCATAAGGATGTATATCTTATTTAAACATCTATTTATTTACTTGAAAAAGCAGAGCAACACTAGGGAGGGAGATATAGAAAAAGAAAGAGAGGCATTCCATTTACTGGTTCACTCTCCAGTTGGGCTCAACAGCCCCTTCAGGACCAGATTGAAGCCAGGAACATAGACCTCCAACCTGATCTCCCACATGGGTGGCGAAGGCCCAACCACTTGGGTCATTGTCTTCTGTCTTCCCAGGCACATGGTAGGAAGATGAATTGGAAGCTGAACAGCTAGGACTGGAACCGCACTCTGACATAGCATGCCAGTGTGGTAAGTGGTGGTTTAATCTGTTGTGCTACAACCCAGTCCCTGACGAGTGTATGTTTTTTTTATCTTGTAGTAAATTTCTACATTCATGACTGATGTCATTAAATAATTGGTCTTCTTCTTCAGGACCTCTAGCTATTCATCAGCTTTTGAAAAAAGCTTAAAAGCAATAGAGTTAAAAACAGAATATGCTAATGAAAGTTTTTATAGGAACACATTAAAGCCAAGAGATGTGGAAGCCAAGATAGAATAACTCTCTTGTCTTTTGTAAAGTTAAAGACAAAATAATCCAAGAGAAGACAACCAGGGAAGAGAAACAGCAAATTTAAGATTAAAAATGTAGTGTATCATGCATGTAAATGTGTGGATCAGAAAATAGAATGCCAGGACTCCTGAGTGTCTGATCTTCAGAAAAAAATATTAAAACATAAAAAGAAAAAATAAGAATATTATGTAAGGAACACATGGGCTACGTTTTCCAGGTTCAGGTTTTCTGGAAACATATTCAGTTGGAGTGTTGTAAGGTCTCTGACTTCGACCCCATGTATGACTCTGTTGTCCTAGAACATGAAACCATGAAATGTAAGCCATTACCATTGTAGGTTCAAGAACCAGTGAGCCTTGACTCTTCGCCTTTAGAGATTCTAAATTGTGATGTTCTTTTGACTGCACTCCCCTCAGATAGTTGATCAAGTCCAAAGTCAAGCTCCAAGGGAAACACAGAAACCTCCTGTATTTCCAAGGTTTTCTTGAATTTTTCTCTATGGTTGCATAATCATTCTGATTCTGTTTTATAATAATCACCAAGAATCTCCTGTTTCCTAGGTGCTCTGAGAAAATACAGATGAATAAGATATATTGAATAATTGAATAGGTGCTGCACTCAGGGAGCTTATTAACTTTTCTTTGCTCTCTCTTTCTCTTTGGATTTCTCTTTTCTCTCCAATAAGGTAGTGTTTGGGGGCTACTTCTACTCATTCAATAAATAATTATTCTGTACCTTCTGTTTATCGGACACTATGCTAGAACCTGGAAATGGAATATTAAGTTGGTCGCTGTGAAACCACTGGTAATACATACATCATAATCCAGGACTGAATACCAAGGAACTGATGATCTAAAAAGGATATACGGAAGTTAATAATGTTTTAAAAATAATTTGTTTTTTAACTATTTTTTAAGATTTATTTTATTTATTTGAAAGTCAGAGTAACACAGAGAGAGAGAGAGAGACAGAGAGAGGGAGAGAGAGAGAGAGAGAGAAAGTCTTCCATCTGATGGTTCACTCCCCAGATGGTCGCAACAGCTGGAGTTGCGCCAATCCAAAGCCAGGAGCCGGGAGCTTCTTCCAGGTTTCCCACGCAGGTGCAGGGGCCCAAGGACTTGGGCCATCCTCTACTACTTTCCCAGGCCATAGCAGAGAGCTGAATCAGAAGAGAAGCAGCTGGGACCAGAACCAGCACCCATATGGGATGCTGGTGCTTCAGGCCAGGGCTTTAACCCACTGCACCACAGTGCCGGCCCCAATAATTCGGTTTTTAAAACTTAGTTTAGAAGGAGCAAGAGAATACATTCCCATTCACCAGTTTACTCCCCAAATGCCCACAACAGCTAAGTCTAGGGCAGACCAAAGCCAGGAGGTGGAAACTCAACCCAAGTTTGCCACTGGGTGGCATAGACACAACAGCCTTCGCCATCACAGCTGCTTCCCAAAGTCTGTATTGGTGGGAATCTGGGATGAGGGGGGCTAGAGCCAGGAATCAAGCCTAGGCTCTGATATGGAACAAGGCATCTTAACCAGAATCTTAACCACTAGGCTTAGTACTGGCCCCTGTTTCATGGACAGAAAATCTACCTATCCTCAAGTAATTTGCAATGTAATAAGAAAGATCATCAAATAAATGAATTAAAATATTACATGTTGTCTTTAGAGATATGTATTTGTTTGACTGTTTAGAGGAAAATATAAAACTATTTCTAGACTTTTCTCTGACAAAACACACATCGCTGTATTTTTTAATATTTTAACTTAATAATTTTCATTTCTATTTGAAAGGCAGACACATAAACACACACACACACACACAGAGAGAGAGAGAGAGAGAGAGAGAGGTCTTCCATGTTCCATAGAGACCATCAACAGTCAAGGCTGGGCCATGCCAAAGCCGGGAGCTGGGAACCCAGTCTAGGCTTGCCATGTGGGCAGCAGAATTCCAATTACTTGAGTCATCACCACTGCCTCCCAGCATCTGCATTAGCAGGAAGCTGGAATAGAGATGAGGATGGAACCTTGGTACTTCAATGTAGGATGCACATGTCCAAACTGACATGTTAGTCTCTAGGACAAATGATGATCCCAGAAGCAAATGTTTACAAGATTATAGAAAGTGCTATATTAGGATAAACATAGGATGCTTTAGCAACATTTGAAATGAAACACATAATTGAAATAGAGATGATGGAGTATTAGAAGAGACTTCCCAGGGCCAGCGCTGTGGCACAGCGGGTTAACGCCCTGGCCTGGGGTGCCGGCATCCCATATGGGCACCAGTTCTAGTCCCAGCTGCTCTACTTCCTACCCAGCTCTCTGCTATGGCCTGGGAAAGCAGTAGAAGATGGCCCAAGACCTTGGGCCCCTGCACCCATGTGGGAGACCCAGAAGAAGCTCCTGGCTCCTCACTCCGGATTGGCACAGCTCTGGCTGTTGCAGCCAACTGGGGAGTGAACTAACAGATGGAAGACCTCTCCCTCTCTCTCTGCCTCTCCTCTCTCTCTGTGTAACTCTGACTTTCAAATAAATAAATAAATCTTTAAAAAAAGAAAAAAGAAAAGAGTTCCCAGATAGGAACTACTGCCTTGACAGGAGGAACAGTGACTGTAAATATCTGGAGGCAAGGAAGGACAAGTAAGTGTGACTCATAGGAGGTGTTAGAAGTATTAGGAATTTATACTGAATAGATAATCAGGTACGACATCAGGTGGAATATCACCTTATAGTTCATGAGGAGTTTTCTAGATTTCATCCAAAGACCAACAGGGAAATATTCGAGGACACTTATTCAGAGGAATATGTTTTTACAAAATAATTGCAATTTAGATATTATTAAGGAGCCAGTGCTATGGCTTAGTAGGCTAAGCCTCTTCCTATGGTGCTGGCAGCCCATATGGGCACTGGTTTGTGTTCCAGTTGCTCCTCTTCTGATTGAGCTCTCTGTTTATGCTCTGAGAAAGCAGTGGAAGATGGCCCAAGTGCTTGGGCCCCTGCACCCAAGTGGGAGACCCTGAAGAAGCTCCTGGCTCCTGGTTTCTGGCTTTGGCTCAACCCAGCTCCAGCTGTTGCAGCCATTGGAGGGTGAACCCCGCAGATGGAAGATCTTTCTCTCTGTCTCTCCCTCTCTCTGTAACTCTGCCTCTCAAAGAAATAAATAATAACTTTAAAAAGGGGGGATTTAAAAAATTAAAAATGAATAGTTAAATTAACGAATTCAACCATGATTTCTTGAGTTTCTACTGTAGGCCAGGCATCATGATCCATTGACATAGGAAATAAATAATAACTTTGCAATCAAAGACCGTTTAGCCAACTGAGGGAGCTGGGTGGGAAATTTCTTTATGACAAGATAGTGTAATGCATAGGCTGCTTTAGGAGATCCACGTATACTTTGGCAGTGGACAAGACTTCATACAGAACAAGGCAATGGACCAATGAGCACCATTTGCCTCAGGGAGCAGAGAACATTAACATAGAGGAGGAAGCTGCAGATAATAGAAGCAGCATTCATTAGGCCCTGAGTAAGAAGGCATATGACTTTGGAATTAATTATTGCTGAGAGAGTTTTAAGAAATTCCGTAGGTATGACTTGGCTTGGTAGACTGAGTGTTGGGGAATCACTGCAAATTACCGTAAATTTATTAATATGAGACAGACTTAAGAAGTTACACGGTATATAAGGGAAGAAGGAAACTGCTTCAGTTTAGGATGGTACATGAGATATATGAGGTAAGGAAGAGAGAAATAAAGTTGGAAACACGGGCTGTTCCCAGATCACTAAGGAAACATGTATTTTTTTTTTAATTTATTGACAGGCAGATTGGACAGTGAGAGAGAGACAGAGACAGAGAGAAAGGTCTTCCAAAAGCCGTTGGTTCACCCTCCAATGGTCGCTGCGGCCAGCGCGCTGCAGCCAGCGCATCGCGCTGATCCGAAGCCAGGAGCCAGGTGCTTCTCCTGGTCTCCCATGTGGGTGCAGGGCCCAAGGACGTGGGCCATCCTCCACTGCACTCCCGGGCCACAGCAGAGAGCTAGACAGGAAGGGGGCAACCGGGACAGAATCCAGCGCCCTGACCGGGACTAGAACCCGGTGTGCCAGTGCCACAGGCGGAGGATTAGCCTATTGAGCCGCGGCGCTGGCCAGGAAACATGTATTGGTAATTAGAGATAGTCTGCTCAAGATTAAGAAAAAATAATTACAGTCTGTCTTGTAAAGGACAAGTAACCAGTAATCGGGCTTTCTTTCCCTTACAAATAAGTGAAATATTGAAGGCAGAAGGACATGTTAACAACTTGTGAAAAAGATAACCCCCAGCCCAGGACAGCCTTAAATCAGGCAGTAGCAATTGGAGGAAAAGGGAAGGAATGTTTCTTTGGCAGATCTGAGTTTCCTTCATTTTTTTTTTTTCTGCTTATTTGTTTTGTTTGTTTGTTTTTGTTTGTGTGTGTGTGTATTTTTTATGTTACAGACAGAGAGAGAGATCTTCCTCCTGCTGGTTTATTCCTCAGTGTCCACACTGGCAGGGACTGGGCCAGGCAGAAGCCAGAAGCCAGGAGCCAGGAATTCCATACGGATCCCCCACATGGGTGCAGGAGCCCAGGCACTTTGGCCATCTTCCAATGTTTCCCCAGGTCACCAACGGGGAGCTGGATCAGAAGTGGAGCAGATGGCACTCCAACCAGTGCCCCTGTGGAATGCTGACACTGCAGGCAGAGGCTTAACCTACTAAGCCACAACACCAGCTCCTGATAGTTTCGTTCTTTTCAGTGCTGAACATTACATTGTCCACAGTTTCTAACATTTTGAGATCCTTTCATTGAGAAAATTTCAGAAATGCAGAGATGGTTAAATCAATATTTATGAAAATTGCCTGTTTATGTTTGATGTAATTTCCCAAACTGCTTCCTTAATAGAACCACACACACAGGGACAGGTGGTGTGCCACAGCTGCTTGGGACACCCGCATTCCATATTAGAGTTCCTGGCTCAAATCCTAGCTACTCTGTTTCTTTATATTATTCTTGTCAGCGTACTTGAGCCCCTGCCACCCACATAGGTCCTGTCTCCCGGCTTCAATGTAACCCAGCCCCCTCTAAAGAGGGCTCTCCTGATTTGAACCAGTAGATGGAAAAATCTCTCTTTCTTGCCCATTTGTTTGTCACTCTGTCTTTAAAATAAATACATAAATAAATTTTAAAGCAAAGGCAACACAATTACTACAGCAATTCATTTTTAGGTGGATGTCTACAATATTGTTAAACTTTGACAATGAAAATATTAAATTAAAAGTTTTCTCTCTTGTATGATTCCTAATATATTTTACATTCTACTTCAGTTTTTCAAAATTAAAAGGGGTATTATAATTTCAGTAATATTTAGTATATATCAAAATATAATTAATATTGCAAATAATAGGTTAATATTCCATGAATCTCATCAAATTATAGAACAGTAGTTGAAGAATTTGAAATATCTGGAAAGCCTGAGCAACAGGGAAGCTAATGTTAGTACCTAAATGAAATTATGGTTTATTGTGATATAACATAAAATTAATAAGTCTGTAGACTATGAAATAAATAATTCAATTTTCTTTGACATAGAAATGCCTTAGACACTCGACTCTGTTGGAACTCACATACAAAGCAAAAAGGCTTTGACCTCTAATGAGTTTAAAATGTTAAGTATGGAAAATAAATTAGATACAAAAACATTATATAGACACATGTAATTTGATAGCAGTGCTTCCATGCTGTATAAAGCAAATGTTCTTACTCAGAAACATCAATTTCTATGGTGCTCATCATTTGCTTAAAAGGGTGCATTCATTTATTCATAATGAGTAATTTGCAGCTGAAATGGCTGTATTTAGGAAGTGGTTTTCTGGGGAAAAAGTATCCAAGTTTTAGAGACCCTTGCAAACTCAAGGCTGAGAGCTGAAAATATAAGCTTATGTTTTAGTGAGGGAAATAGAGAATATTCTGGGACATAGCTTACAAATATGTTAGTAAAATGTGGGGTATTATATTTGGTGTCAAATACATTAAAAATATTCTAACTTAAGACTTGTTTATTTATTTAAAAGTCAGATTGCAGAAAGAAATGGAGAGACAGAGAGAGAGATCCCTGGTTCCTGGCTGTGTTCTGGCCCAGTCCTGGCTGTTGCAGGCATTTGAAGAGAATCAGAAGATGGGAGATCTCTCTGTGTGACTGTCTATCCTTCTCTTTGTCTTTCAAATAAAATAAATATGTATTTTAAAAATACTACATTTGAAGATCTCAAGAGTAATAGCAGAAACAAATTAACCTCTTTGAAAAAATGCAGACAAAATAATTAGTTCCTTTTTATAAAGACTCACTTATAACTATAAATAACTTTTACAAACCATTATTTTTCCCTAGAAACCTACAAGGGTTTCAAACATTAGCCCACATCACGTTTCCCATATTTTTATTAGACTGCTTTTCATGGTAAGATTTTCAAGGTTGTCATCCTTTTAGAACTTCTGAAATGCCCAGGCGAAAGATTAGATTTCCTTGCATAAGGTATCACTTGCAGAATAAAACAACACAAAGTCGTGAGAAAGAAAATCTAAAAGTCAAATATATTGCCCTCTTTCTTGTTCAGCATATCTCCTGAGAACAAGAAACAGTGCTTTAGCACCTGTAAATATAAGCTACAATCACTGTAAGATGAAGCCAATTTCATTTTATTATTCTTCAAGGTGAAAGTAAGTCATTGTCTACACTTTATACTGGATGAAAAAGATGAGAACGAAGATGATTAATAGTAGGAGCAAAATTTCAAATAGGGTTTGTGTCAAATAAAGAAAGAATATATCTTTCAATTTCCCTCTTGAGATAAAGCTACTTCTTATAACTTAGTTTACATCTATTATTTTATTTGAATCAAAATTTATAAAAACACACTTTATTCATATGACCAGTGTGACTACCTCCATAAACTTGGGGTATAAAGCCAGTGGTCACTTCATTTTTTTTTTTTTTTTTTCAGTTAGCCAGTGAGGTCCTGCACACTTACAGAGCAGTAAATTCAGGTCTTCTATTCTCAGGTAGTGCTGAGACTGCCCAAGGAACCAGGAAGGGCAGTTCTGCTGCAGCGCCAAGTTTCTTCTTCTTCTTCTTTTTATTTACTTATTTATTTATTTATTTGACAGATAGAGTTAGAGAGTGAGAGAGTGAGAGAGAGAGAGAGAGACAGAGAGAAAAGTCTTCCTTCCATTGGTTCTCTCCCTAAATGGCTGCTACGGCTGGCACTACGCCGATCTGAAGCCAGGAGCCAGGTGCTTCCTCCTGGTCTCCCATGCGGGTGCAGAGCCCAAGCACTTGGGCCATCCTCCACTGCCTTCCCGGGCCACAGCAGAGAGCTGGACTGGAAGAGGAACAACCGGGACTAGAACCTGGCGCCCGTATTGGATGCCGGCACTGCAGGCAGAGGATTAACCAAGTGAGCCATGGTGCCAGCCCCATGTGCCTAAGTTTCAAAGTGAGCAGCTCACCAATGGACCCTGCTTTTCCTGCCACTGTGGAACCTAATCCTCCTGAATGGAGTGCACATGGGACTTGTGTTTTCTAGGAAGGAAAACTCCCTCTCTTCAACATTAAACTTAGTCTAGAGTACATGACTGGCTTCCCAAAGTAAACGTTTTCATGAGAAGCTTTTTTTTTAGGTCCCATAATGCCATCATCCAGTGAGGTAGTATAGTACCATTTCCCTTTCTCCCTTCCCAGGAATCCATCAACTAGAGATCACGTAGCTCCCCTTCTCTACTGTTCTCTCCCCTTCTCTTTTCTTTTTAACAATGTATTCATTTGAAAAGCAGAGAGAGAGAGAGAGAGAGAGAGAGAGAGAGAGAGAGAGAGATCTGCATTCACTTGTTCATTCTCCAATGGCTTCAACAGCTAAGGCTGGACCAGGTCAAATCCAAGAACCAGGAAATTCAACTAGGAAACCCCCTTGGATAGAGGGGAATTGAAAACCCAGGTCACCTTCTGTTGCCTTTTAAGGTGATTAGCAGGGAGCTGAATTGGAAGTGGAGCTGCCAGGTCCCAAACAGGCACTCATGTATGGGGCGGGGGCATCCCTGATGGTGGCTTAACCTGTTGTTCCACAACACTTGCCCCTGTATTTTTCTTTTGAAAGACCAAAACATTCAATAATTCATTTCAATAATTGGGCAAGAAGTTATATATCAAATTTCTAAGTGAAAATATCTTCACACAATTTTCTGGATTTTTTGAACATTTTTTTTTTTTTTTTTTTTTTTTTTTTTTTTTTTTTTTTGACAGGCAGAGTGGATAGTGAGAGAGAGAGACAGAGAGAAAAGTCTTCCTTTGCCGTTGGTTCACCCTCCAATGGCCGCCGCGGCTGGCACACTGTGGCCGGCGCACCGCGCTGATCCGATGGCAGGAGCCAGGTGCTTCTCCTGGTCTCCCATGGGATGCAGGGCCCAAGCACTTGGGCCATCCTCCACTGCACTCCCAGGCCACAGCAGAGAGCTGGCCTGGAAGAGGGGCAACCGGGACAGAATCTGGCACCCCGACCGGGACTAGAAGCCGGTGTGCCGGTGCCGCAAGGCAGAGGATTAGCCTAGTGAGCCACGGCGCTGGCCTGGATTTTTTGAACATTCTAAATGAATTTATTTCAATGTGGGAGAGTGAGGTAGTTTTACAGAGTAGTTACTAATGGAGAGCATAAAAATAAACCATGGAGAAACTCCTTGTGGGGCATAATGCAATGTTCATTTTTTACTCTACTTGGTGCAATATATTTCTTGAGTTGGATTTGAGTTAAAACATAGCAGTGATATTAGACCACAATCTTTTCATATTGCACTTAATGGTTTCACAGAGAGGGGGAAAATATCAAGAACATTTTCTGGAACCTTAATCATTCTATTTGTCTGTGTAAAAACAGCTTCATTAAGGTATAGTTCATGCACTATATAAATCAGACATCTGAAAATTACAATTTTACATTTTTGGTATATCTACAGAATTGGACAAGCATTATTACAGTGCAATTCTAGAACATTTCTGTTTTCCAGAGAAGAAATTCTATACCTATTAGTAGTTACTACTCACTGTGTGTATTTTTTTCAAGATTCATTCTTATCGAAGCATTCATTAGTACTTTCTTTCTCTTTTCTTTCTATAGATAGACTACATTTTGTCTTATCAATAAAATGAAAATGGTGTTTCTTTTTTTTGCTGCAAAGAATGATGCTACTTGACATTCATGCATAAGTTGTTGCATAGATATGTATTCTCATTTCTCTTGAACTTGTTAGGATTATTGGTTCAAATGATAACTCTGATTAACTTCTTGTAGAATTGTCAGAAAAATTTTCCAAAGCAGCTGCTCACATTTACCCTCCCATAGACAATGTATGAAGATTCAGATTTCTTTACATCCTCATCAACATTTATTTGATATTTTTGTTACAACAACAATAATCATAGAGAGTAATAATTGGTATCTTCTTATAGTTTTTATCTGTATTTGTGGATAACTAAAGTTGATGAGAATTTTATATGCTTATTGAATATTTGCATATATTCTCTGGAGAAATGTCTATACAAGTCCTATAGCTATTTATTAACTGCATTATATGTATTTTGTCATTTAATTATTGTTCTGTACATATTATTGACATAAATTCTTCAAAACACATATGATTTCAAAATATTTTCTTTTCTTCTTTAAGTTATCTTTATGTTTCCTATTTAAAAAAAAAAACTATTGTTGATTAACTGGTTGATTGATTTAGAAGGCAGCACAACAGAGAGAGAGGGAGAAACAGAGAGAGAGAAAGAGAGAGAGAGGGAGGGAGAGAATGAGACAGAGAGAGAGAGAGAGAGCTTCCATCCACTGGTGCATTTCTCCAAATTGGTACAATGGTCAGGTCTGGATGATAACAAAGCCAGGAGCCAGAGCTCACCCATGTTCTCAACCAAATACTTGACCATCTTTTGCTGCTTTCCCAGGCACATAAGCAGGAAGGTGCACTGGAAGCAGAGTAACTGGGATACATACTGGAGCTCAGATATGGCATACTGACATTACAGTTGGTGATGTATCCTACTATGCCACAATGTTGGACCCTTTTAATATTTTCTTGATGTGTTCCTTAGATAGATATATGGAACTTTAACATTTTGATGAAGACCAATTGATCTTTTTTTAACTTGAAAAGCTTTATTTTACCAAAAGTCACAACAATTGACTCATGTTTTCTTATAAGAATTTTCTTATATTGAGTGTTAAGATTTTAACACTTATGTTTCTAATTCATGCTTCAGTAATTTTGTACACACTTTAAGGAAAATCCAACTTAATTATTTTGCATGCATATAATCAGTTGTTGTAACAACATTTGTTGCATTATTTCCTTATTGGAGGATGTGCATCCCTGTTAAAAATTAATTTAGTTTGTCAATTATGTAACTCAATAAAGCTGAGGCTGGGAAAAGGAAGAATTAATTGAGTATAAAGATTCTCTTCCTATTTCTCCATTCTATTTCAATGACCTATATCCCTATTCAATATTTTATTTTAAAATATTTTAAATGAAAAATAAAAAATGTATTAACTGGCATTATGGTGAAGTCAGTAAAGCCACCACCTGCAATGCCAACATCCCATATGGATGCTGGTTTGTCTCTTGGTTGCTCCACTTATGATAGAGCCTCCTGATAATGGCCTAGGAAAAGCAGCAGAAGATAACCAAAGTGCTTGGGCTCCTGCCATCATGTGGGAGACCCAGATGAAGCTCCTGGCTTCTGACTTCATCCTGGGTCAACTCTTTTCATGGCAACCACCTAGAAAGTGAAGCAGTGGATGGAAGATCTCCTTTCTCTCTCCCTCCATCTTTCTCTCTCTCTCTCTCTCCCTCTCCTTTTCCCTCCCTCTCTCTTTCTACCCTCTCTGTTTTTGTAATTCTTTCAAATAAATGAATAAATCTTAAGAATAAATAAATAAAGTGTTCCATGTGGCAATTTGATAGGCTATAAAATGAGTAGTGGTTACCACAGTCACATTAATTAACAGGTCATTTGCCTCTTATGGTGTATATTAGATTCTTTGAACTTGTTCTTGTTAACTTAATGCTTGTACCCTTTGACCATCTGTCCACTTACATAGCCTCCAAACCCCTGGTAGATTCTACTCTCTACCTCTTTGAATTCAACTATTTTTGAATCCACATGTAATTGAGATAAAAAAAGCATTTGTCTTTCTGTGTTGATCAAACAGCATTTGTCTTTCCGTATTGGGCTAATTGCACCAAATCCAATGTCTTCCAATTTCATCAATATTGTTTGAAATGATAGAATGCTCAACATTTTTATGGCTGAATATTATTCCATTAAATATATGTATGGGTGTCATATTTTCTCAGTCCATTTTTTGATTAATACTTACATTGATTGTATATCTTAACTATTGTGAATAATTCTGAAATGAACATGGAAATGAAGATATCTCTTGACATACTGATATAATTTCCTTTGTGTTACCCAGAAGTCACATTTCTGGATCAGAAGGTAACCTATTTTCAAACTTTTACAGGATTTACAAACTGATTTCTCTAAGGACTACTACAAATTTAAGTTCCCACAAACAATATACAAAGGTTTCCCATTCTCTACAACTTCATCAACATTTACGTCTTACCTCACAGTATCCAATTTGAGATAGTCTCTCATTGTGATCTTAACTTTTTCTAGTTAATTAATTTATTTTTAAGGAATGCAACTTTAGGAATATAGTTATTCTTCTCACCATTCCCATTCTTCCTTCTGCACTCCCACCCCTCGTCCTCACTCTCCTTTCCCACTCCCATTTACATTAAGATTCATTTCAATTAACTTTGTACACAGAAGACCAACTCTATACTAAGTAAAGATTTCAACAATTTGCACACACACACACACACACATGCAAACACACACAAACTGAGAACAAATATCACATTTAACTCTCCTAATACAACTATTGAGGATAGAGGTCTTGCATGGGGAGTTAGTACACAATGACTACTGCTGTTAACTTAACAATTAACACTCCTATGTATGACATCAGTGACCACCCAGTGCTCTTGACATGAGCAGCCTAGGCTATGGAAGCTTTTTGAATCCACAAACTCCATCAATATTTAGCAAAGTAGAAGTTTTCTCCTGCCTTTAGAGAAAAGTATATCCTTTTTGATGGCCACTTCTTTCCACTGGGGTCTCATTCATAGAGATCCTTCATGTAGAATTTCTTTTTTGCCACAGTGTCTACTCTTTCCATGCCTGAAATGCTCTCATAGGCTTTTCAGCCAGATCAGGAAGTCTTAAGGGCTGATTCTGAGGTCAGAGTGTTACTTAAAGCAATTGTCATTCTATGAGCCTGCTGAGTGGACTGCCTCTCATATTGGAACATTTTGACCTTTTTAATTCCATTATAAGTACTCAACACTTGATCATATTTATATGGTCAATTTAACACTTAATTCTTTCTATATGTTCACTTTAACACTTACTATGAGAACTTTAACTCTTAAGATGACATTGTTATCACCTGTTTTAATGAGATTTGGGGGTCCTATGAGAAGTTTTTAAACTGTACCCTTAGAAGTTAGTTCTTAGGAATGTATGCAGGACTATGCAGCTTTACAGTTATAAACTTCCTCCTCCCTCTCTTATTCCCATTATTATTTATTCTGAGATCCATCCTCAATTGACTTTATATACCTATGATTAACTGTATGTTAAGTAAAGAATTCAACAAATAGTATGAAGAGAAAAAAACGAAAAAACAAAACAAACAATTCCTTGACAGTCAAGATAAGGGCAGCTCAATTCATACCTTCTCAAAGTTTCAATTTCACTTCTGCAGATTTTGTTTTAGGTGCTCTATTCATTCTCAGGATCAGGAAGAGCATATGTTATCTGTCCCTTTGATCTGGCTTATTTCTCTAAATATGATATTTTCCAGATTTATCCATTTTGTTGCAAATGGTCAGATTTCATTTTTTAGTGCCATTTAGTATTTCATAGTGTATATATCCCATAATTTCTTTAGCTAGTCTTCAGCTGACTAAATTTTGTTGATACCATGTCATAGCTATGGTGAATTGAGCTGCAATAAACATGAGGGTGCAGACTACTCTTCTATTACAGATTTCATTCCCCTGGAGTAAATTCCCAGGAGTGGGATGGCTGAGTCATATGGTAGGTCTATATTCACATTTCTGAGGTATCTACATGCTGTCCTCCATATCAGCTTTACCAGTCTACAATCCCACCAATAGTGGATCAGGGAACCTTTATTCCCATGTCCTCACCAGCATTTGTTTTCTGTTGATTTCTGTATGAAAGCCATTCTAACAGGAGTGAGGTGAAACCTCATTGTGGTTTTGATTTGCTTTTCCCTGATGACTAGTCATCCTGAACATTTTTTTCATGGGTCTGTTGGCCATTTGGATTTCCTATTTTTAAAAATGTCTGTTTAAGTCCTTGGCTCTTCTCTTAATTGGGTTGTTTGTCTTGTTGTTGTGGAGTTTCTTGATCTCTCTTTAGATTCTGGTTATTAATCCTTTATTAGTTGCATAGTTTGTGTATAATTTCTCCCATTCTGTCAGCTGTCTCTTCACTTTCCTTAGTGTTTCTTTTGCAGTACAGAAACTTCTCAATTTGATGTAGTACCATTTGTTAATTTTGGCTATGAATACCTGTGCTTCTGGGGTCTTTTCCAATAATTCTTTGCCTATGCCAATGTCTTGCAGGATTCCCCCAATGTTCTTTAATAATTTGATTGTGTTGTGACATAGATTTAGATTTTTAATCCATGTTGAGTGGATTTTAGTGTATGGTGTAAGGTAGGGGTCTTGCTTCATACTTCTGCAAGTGGAAATCCAGTTTTGCCAGCACCATTTGTTGAAGATTGTCTTTGCTCCAGGGATTGGTTTTCACTCCTTAGTTAAATAAAAATAGGTTGTAGATGCTTGGATTCATTTCTGGTGATTCTATTCTGTTCCGTTTGTCTACCCATCTGTTTTTGTACCAGGAGAAGGCTGTTTTGATTATGACTGCCCTGTAGTATATATTTAAATCTGATATTGTGATGCTTCCAGTTTTGTTTTTGTTGCTCCTTTGATACCATATGAAATTTGGCATCATTTTTTCTAGATCTGCGAAGAATGTCTTTGGTATTTTAACTAATATGACATTGAATCTGTAAATTGCTTTTGGAAGAATGGGCATTTTGATAATGTTGATTCTTCCAACCCATGAACATGAAAGATTTTTTCATTTCTTTGTATCTTTTTCTATTTCTTTCTTAAATGTTATGTAATTCTTATGGTAGAGATCTTTAACATCCTTGGTTAACTTTATTCAAGGTATGTTATTTTTTGTAGCTATTGTGAATGGGATTGTTCTTAGATGTTCACTCTCAGCCTTTGTATTGTTTGTATACAAAGGCTGTTGATTTTTATGTATTGATACTATATCCTTCTATGAGTTCCAGTAGTCTCTTGATGGAGTCTTTTGGATCCCCTATATAGAATCATGTCATCTGAAAATAGGGATAGTCTGACTTCTTCTTTCTCAATTTGTATTTCTTTGATTTCTTTTTCTTGACTAATGGCTCTAGCTAAAACTTCCAGAACTATATTGAATAACATTGGTGAGAATGGGCATCCTTGTCTGGTACTGGATCTCAGTGGGAATGCTTCCAACTTTTCCCCATTTAATAAGATGCTGGCTATGGGTTTGTCATAAATTGTCTTGATTGTATTGAGGAATGTTCCTTCTATACCCAATTTGCTTAGAGTTTTCATCATGAAAGGGTGTTGAATCTTATCGAATGCTTTCTCTGCATCTATTGAGAGAATCATATGGTTTTTCTTCTGCAGTCTGTTGATGTGATGTATCACATTAATTGATTTGTGAATGTTGAATCATCCCTACATACCAGTGATGAATCCCACTTGGTCTGGGTGAATGATCTTTCTGATGTGTTGTCAGATTCAGTTGGCTAGAACTTTATTGAGGATTTTTATGTCTATGTTCATCAGGGAAATTAGTCTATAATTCTCTTTCTCTGTTGCATCTTTTTCAGGTTTAGGAATTAAGGTGATGCTGGCTTCATGGAAAGAATTTGAGAGGATTCCCACCCTTCCAAATGTTTTGAATAACTTGAGATTAATTGGAGGTTAGCTGTTCTTTAATTGTCTGGTAGAATTCAGCCGTGAAGCAATCTGGTCCTGGGCTTTGCTTTGTTGGGAGGGTATTTATTACTGATTCAATTTCTGTCTTGGTTATGAGTGTTTATATTTTCTATGTCTTCATGGTTCAATTTAGGTAGATTGTGTGTGTCCAGGAATCTATCTATTTCTTCTAGGTTTCCCACTTTGTTGACACACAGCTCTTTGTAGTAGTTTCTGATGATTCTTTTTATCTCTATGGTGTTATTACATCATTTTCCATCTCGAATTTTATTGATTTGGGTCTTATCTCCCCCCTTTTTTGCTTTTTTTGGGGGGGCTAATTATGTGGCAACTGTTTATTTTTTTAAAAAACAGCTCTTCATTTTGCTAATTTTTGCATCATTTTTTGGTTTCAGTTTTGTTGATTTCTTTACTAATTTTAATTATTTTTTCTCTTAGTATTCTGGACTTGTTTTGCTGTTGTTTTTCTAGATCTCATTTATTTGGTACCTTTCCAATGTCTTGATGTAGGCACCTATTGCTATAAATTTTCCTCTTAATATTGCTTTTGCTGTATCCCTTAGGTTTTGATATGTTGTATTGTCACCTTCATTTGTTTCCAAAAATTTTTTGATTTCTCTTTTGATTTCTTCTATGACCCACTCTTCATTCCGGAGCATGTTGTTCAGTCTCCAAGTGTTTGCATATGTTCTAGAGATTCCTGAGTTGTTGATTTCCAGCTTCATTCCATTGTGATCAGAGAGGATACATGGTATGATTTCAATTTTTTTTTTATATATTTGCTGAGACTTACTTTATGGCCTAGTATGTGTTAAATCCTAGAGAAAATTCTGTGTACTGGTGAGAAGAATGTGTTTTCTCCAACTGTAGGATGAAAAGTTCTGTAGATATCTGTTAGTTCTATTTGGTCTACAGTTTCAACTAACTCAGCTGTTTCCTTGGTGATTTTTTTGTCTGCTTGATCTGTCCATCTGAAAGTGGGGTATTGAAGTCTCCCATTACTATGGTGTTGGAGTCTACATCTCCTGTTAGATCCCTTAATGTTTCTTTTAACTAGCCAGTTGCCTTGTTAATAAGTGCTTATACATTTATAAGAGTTACATCTTCCTGTTGAATTGATCCCTTAATCCTTCCCTAAGCCATTCTTTATCTCTTTTAACAGTTTTTGTGTTATTATTTTTTATCTGATATTAGGATGCCTACACCAGCTCTTTTTTTGTTTTTGTTGGCATGGGATATCTTTTTCCATCCCTTCACTTTCAGTCTGTGTGCATCTTTGTTGGTGAGATGTGCTTCTTGTAGGCAGCAAATAGATAGATGGGTTTTGTTTTTTAATGTGTTCAGCCAGTCTGTTTTTTAACTGGAATGTTGAGGCCATTTACATTCAGTGTGACTACTGATAAGTAAAGACTTTGCCCTTATGTCAATGAGTTTGTTCTCTAATTTTTAGGAGTCTTAGGGTTTCAGATCTTATGTTAAAGTTTTTAGTCAATGTCAAAAGACTCCACTAAGAGACTTTTGGAACTCTTAAGAGAGTTTGGCTAAGTGGCAGATAAAAAATCAACACACAAAAACGAATAGACTTTGTATACACAAACAATGCACTGCCTGGGAAAGAACTTGTAAATAAGTCCCATTCACAATAGCTACAAAAAAAATGTAAATACTGTGTGCTAAATTTAACCAAGGACTTGAAATATCTCTACAATTAAAATTACAAAGCATTAAGGAAGTAAATAGAAGAAGATATTCAAAAAATGGAAAAATTTTCTAAGTTCATGAATTAGAAGAATTAATATCAGCATATCCATACTACCCAAAGCAATGTACAGATTGAATCCTGTGCCAATGAAAATACCAAAGGCATTCTTTTCAGAGCCAGAAAAAATAGCCCGAAGCTCATATAGAAACACAAGAGACCTGAATAACTAAAGCAATCTTATACAAAGGCATCACAATACCCAATTCCAAGATGTATTACGGGGCAGTTATAAACTAAACAGCTTGGTACTGACATAAAAATAGACATGTGGTCCCAGGGAACATATTAGAAACCCCAGAAATTAATCCACACATCTATGATCACTATTCCTTAACAAATGTTCTAAAATCACTTCCTGGAGAAAGGAAGCCACTTCAATAAATGGTGTTGGGGAAATTAAATCACTGCATGCAGAAGTATGAACCAAGACCCTTAGTTTACACCCTATTTAAAAATCAACTTAGAATGGATCCAAGATCTAAACCTAAGATCTGAAACCATCAGATTGTTAGATGAAAACATAAGAGAAACACTGCAAGACACTGGCCCAGGCAAAAACTCCTTGGATAAGACCCTAGAAGCACTGACAATGAGATTACATTGAAATTTTGATAGAGATTCCATTGAATTTGTGCATTATTTGTGTAGTTTGGTCATTTTAACAATTTTTATTATTCTAATTCATGTATGTGGGATATAGTTCCATTTATTTATGTTTTCTAAAGCTTTCATCACTGTCACAGTACTCAGTGTAAAGATTTTTCACCTGCTTAGTTAAATTACTTTTTAGCTAAGCAAATTTTGTTTATTGCCTATTGAAATGAGGGGGAACACACACCAATGGGAACTGTGATGTCTAAGTAGGAAGGTATTAAAAATGTAGATTTTGAACTTATTTTAGATGACTGATGGGGACAATTAATAATGGAGGGCTTTGCTTTGGATTGGATGTTTTCAGGAAACAGAAGCATTCTATCTGAGTATTTTAATAAATTTCTTCAGGAGAGGAGAAGAGTGAAGTTAATGCTGTAAGTGATTAAGAAGCAATAGCGACTTACATTAACCAGAGTAAGGGGGTGTTCAACCATTTTTGTGATTTGGACAGTATTCATGGACATGCATATGTAGTGGGTTTGACTCTTGTTTTGATCCATTGTGACCACAGAATGACCTTTACTAGTGTTAATGGCGGCCTATGAAAGGGCTTACATTCCACAGAGGTATGCTACAGCTTAGCTGAGTGAGTCAGATAAGCACCTAACAACATGATGGTTTGGTGATAACGCCAGACCACCTCTGGACAATGGCAACTACTTTTCTTTTTCTCAGTCCCCTACTTTTCCAAGAGCAGATGATATCCAGATTTTTACCATTGCTGAAGTTTTACTGATCAAAATCAGAGAGATATCCAGAGAATAGTCTAAAATTGGATTAAGATTAACCCCTCCTCTTATCACAGGATGAATTGTTGAATCATCTGGCATGACAATGCCTGTGCAGTAACATTCAAAATTTCAGATTGGATATGCTAGCCAAGGCTTTGGAGGATTACAGTTCAAAACTAAGTGATCACATTCGTTTGGCCAAGTAATGACATCAGAACATTTCAATTGTGGTGCATTTGTTTTGGAATCATCACATCCAGAGATAGGAAGCAGAGAGAGTTCCTTAGATAAACTGACATTAAATTATGCTATTGTAAGAAGAATTATTTTCCTAATTTTTTCAATGAGTTCTTTTATAATGTAAAGAAATGCAACTGATTTTATGTTGATTTTGTAACCTTTGCAAGAATTGGTTATTAGATATATCAGTTTTTCCACATCCCATGAGTTTTGATATGTTGTGTTTCCATATTCATTTGTCTCAAGAAATTTTTTAAATGTTCTCAATTTCTTTGATCAATTGATTTCTGGGGAGCATATTGTTTTCTGTTTATTTGTGACTTTTCCAAAATTTTTGTTGTTATTGTCATCTGTTTCCTTGCTATTTTGATCAGAAAGGATATTTGATATTATTATTATTATTATTATTATTTGACAGGCAGAGTAGAAAGTGAGAGAGACAGAGAGAAAGGTCTTCTTTTTCAGTTGGTTCACCCCCCAATGGCTGCTGCAGCCAGCGCGCTGCAACTGGTGCACCAAGACCAGCGCACCGCACTGCGCTGATCCAAAGCCAGGATCTAGGTGCTTCTCCTGGTCTCCCATGAGGCTGCAGGGCCCAAGCACTTGGGCCATCCTCCACTGCACTCCTGGGCCACAGCAGAGCTGGACTGGAAGAGGATCAACTGGGACAGAATCCGGCACCCCTGGATATTATTTTTGTCTTATTAAATTTGTTAGTACTTGCTTTGTGATCCCACACGAGATCTATTCTGAAGAATGTTAACCCTGACATTGTGAAGAATATATATTCTGCTACTGTTGGATGGAATGTTCTGTGTAAATCTGCCAGGTCTATTTTTTTCTGTAGTGTTATTGAAGGTCACTGCTGCAGTATTGATTTTCTGTCTGAATGACCTATCCATTATTGAAAGTGGACTACTGAAGTACTCTAGTATTATTTTATTGTATGTTTCTCTCTTTATATCTGTTAATGTTTACTTTGGATATTTTAATGTTTCAATGTTGCTTGTGTAGTCATATGGAATAATAACATTGCCTTGGTTACTACATCTTTGTAGTAAGTTATGAAACAGTTCATTGTCAGTAATATTAGTTTCACAGAATGAGTTAGGAAGTATTCCTTATTCTGGACAGTGAGTGAGACAGAGAGAAAGGTCTTCCTTTGCAGTTGGTTCACCCTCCAATGGCCGCCGAGGCCAGCGCGCTGCAGCCGGCCCACCACACTGATCCGATGGCAGGAGCCAGATGCTTATCCTGGTCTCCCATGGGGTGCAGGACCCAAGCACTTGGGCCATCCTCCACTGCACTCCCTGGCCACAGCAGAGAGCTGGCCTGGAAGAGGGTCAACCGCGACAGAATCTGGCGCCCAGACCGGAACTAGAACCCGGTGTGCTGGTGCCGCAAGGTGGAGGATTAGCCTAGTGAGCTGCGGTGCCGGCCCCAAGCTTTTCTAATTTCTAATTTAATCTCTTTACTTTTATATGTTTATTCAGATGTTCTACTTTTCCTTGAATAAGATTTCTCAGTTTGCATTTTTCTGAGGAATTTTTCTTTTTCACTTGAATTATTTAATTAGATGACAACCAATTTTCAAAGTAATTATATCTCTACTTTTCTCTTTATTTTCAATTCTTTTTTTAACTATAAATAAGCATACATTACAAGTTTTATCAGTGTATCTTATAGACATATCTTTTATAAGCATGTCTTACAAGTTTTTATAAAATACATTTAGCTTATCCAGACCAAAATAAAGTAGAATAATAAAGAATATTATTTATGTTTCTTAACAATGGTACTATATTTGTTACAAAGTATCATTAAAGACACATTATAAAAGAAGCAAATATAAGCATACTAAATAAATAAAACCAGGACAAGTGAAATAGAAATTTTGAGCCAACAGAATTAGCATATGACATGGAGAAAATTTAATTCTTTCTTTCTTTAAAATAGAAAATCACAAACGAAATCACCCATTTCTAATTGAACCCATATTAAGTAACAAAAAGAATAATTCAGATGCCTTCTATAAGCTAAAAGAGATGTACTTATTGTTTTACTCATTCCCCAAAGAAATTCAGTAAAGCATATCATTGTTTAGTAGAAGCCTAGATTTGTAGCAACATTAAGGGGAAAAAATATGCAGGTGGCAGAGATTCGAGTACACGCCTGACGTGGAGTCTTATAGAAAAGCATTATAGCTTAGCCAATTCATTAGCATTGGGAAGCTAGTGTAGTGGAAATTCCAAATAAAATAACTGTTATTTGAAATTCTTTAAAATAATGTGAGAATCTTGGTTTTCTGAAATGAAAGCATGCAAAAGAACATTCACTTATCAAATCAATTCCATGAATATCATTCACAGGTAATAATATATGGCTTTGCTTTCTTTGTCTTCTTTGAGACATACTATAGGCTCTCTTTCAGTCATAGGTATCAAGGCAATATCCACTGATAAAGTAATACAAAAAGTTTTCTTCCTTTTACTTGTATATAAGAGGAACACGGTAAGAAGGTGTCTCCACGCTCTATTAAGAATCACATATTGGGAGGGGTGTTGTGGTCCAGTGTATTAAGTTGCTAGTTGGTATGCCTGAATTCCGTATAAGAGTATCAGTTCAAGTCCAGCTACCCAGCTTGCTAGTCAGCTTCCTGTTAATTCAGCTGGGAGGGCAGCAGATGCTGACCGCTCGGGTAGGACACCAAATGGAGTCTGAACTCCAGCTTTCCGCCTTGCCCAGCTCTGGCTATAGTGGGCATTTGGGGAGTGAACCAGTGGTTAGATAATCTCTCTCTCTCTCTCTTCCTCTCTCTCTGTATTTTAAATAAAAAGAAACCTTTAAAAAGTAACCACAGTACAGTAAACAAAGAGTAATAACAAGACACATTTTATATTTTTAATATTTAAAATTATCTTATTTTGGATCTACAGATAACCATTTGTAAAAGTTTAAAAATATCTAAGACAGGCCTGCGCCACAGCTCACTAGGCTAATCCTCCACCTTGCGGCACCAGCACACCGGGTTCTAATCCCGGTCGGGGCGCTGGATTCTGTCCCGGTTGCCCCTCTTCCAGGCCAGCTCTCTGCTGTGGCCAAGGGAGTGCAGTGGAGGATGACCCAAGTGCTTGGGCCCTGCACCCCATGGAGACCAGGATAAGTACCTGGCTCCTGCCATTGGATCAGTGCGGTGCGCCGGCCGCAGCACGCCGGCCGCGGCGGCCATTGGAGGGTGAACCAACTGCAAAGGAAGACCTTTCTCTCTCTCTCTCTCTCTCTCACTGTCCACTCTGCCTGTCAAAAAAAAAAAAAAATCTAAGACAACTCACAGAGTAATTAAGATTATGGCTTTTCTACTTTGTGACCTATTTATTATTGGGAACAGACTGACATTTTCAAATTTTATTGATTAATTTTAATTCTCTTTACTTCTCAAATAAGCACTTCTTCTATAAATCATAAATGACAGGTATGTTTTGTGTTTCAAAAAAGAACTCCAAGAATGAGGTAATTATGTATTAAATGGAAAGTGTAATAGAAATTTGTCTGCATAAAAACAATATAAACACAATTATTTGTTGTGTTTAAGTCTATGAAAAGATAAATTATTTGTGCAGATAATAGTAATGTCTCTCTATAAGCAGTCAAATTAAGAAGAAGCCAATTAGATCTTAAAGAATTAATCAATAATTTATGAGGATGAAAAGGAGAAGCTAGCACATAGTAGACCCACTGAATGATTGTGCTACAAGATAATTTATAAGAAAAAAATTCTAGTTATTTTCTTTAGTAAGATTTACATGGTAGAAGAATGGGATAAAAAGTATATGAAAACAGAAATATACATATGTCTCCTGGAGCACTACTACAAATAGGTAAGGTACCACAATAGCAAACATCCACTCAGCCGATGAACTTGCTTTTGCAGTCAGTCATTTCTGAATAGACCAAAAAATGATGCATACCACACATTAAAAAGGCAGAACGGTTCTCCGAGTCATGACCAGCATAAACTTTATTAAGGGATCTGTGGCCTATAGATGCAAATGATGTGTAAATCAGTCAAAAACATTTATTTTAAAATGAACATTTTCAGAAATTACCTAAAGCCAGTAAGACTTCAAGATAAGACTTTTGAGAAACAGAATATATTTTTTGGTATTACTGCAATGTGACAGATTATTTGTTCCAGGTAAGCAGGCAATGACATTAGAAGTTAAGACTGACTACAATGAGTGGCTTTGGGAACTTCATAGGTGGAGTGCTAGGCAAACAACTATAATTTAAAAGGAGTTTCACTTCTCTCTCTCTTCCACTTAGGTTAACATCCTGAGAAGACCTGAATGATCAATTTAATATTTATACCAACATAAAATGAATACTAAATCACCTCAGTAGAAGTTTCTGACACTGTAAGAATTCCTAAGGTGAAAAATGTGTTAATAATAATTAAGACATTTTTCTCGATTTTAGTTTTAAGCGGAGCTGATTCCCACACATTTTCTCATCTGAAGAAATGCATGAAACATTGTATTTCAATTAGAAAAGAAATTTAGCTCATACATAGTTGTCAGGTGAACAGTCTTACTTATTATTTTTTTTTGTCCTAAGACTGCTTAATGGATATACTTAAAGGTCAACAGTAATACAGTAATTATTAGAGTACTAAATAAGTTATAGTAAAGAGGTCAATTCACTAGAAAAACAAGATCCCTGCACTCAATACGTCTAGCTTGTTTCTATTTTGAAAACAAAACAAAACAAAACAAAAAACCAGCAAGTCACATCGCACTGGTTATGACTGTATATATTGTTACACATAATTGCAAGAGCCTAAATAACCAACCAAAGTAAAAAGACAGCTTGACAAATTTAAGCACCTGGGTTGAGAAAAAAACCATTTAAGCGAATCTTTTTCACAAAGTGGTTCAGTTTTAATGACAGCATGAGAGCTTTGGTTGAATGCCCAGATGCTGTGATGTTTTATGTCTTGCTAGTGTAGGAGCCATTGACAACACAAATTAGTAAGAAGTCTGGAACAGCTGACTCTTTTTACCTTTTGCCACACTTGATTTCCTAGGTTTTGGATTTGGAAAAACCTATTTTTATTAAATATTCTTCTTGTGAAAATGGCTGTTAGAAGAAATCTATGAAAGAATCAATGTAGAAAATTAATAAGAGGGATATATGATGGGATATATGTATACCCAACTTGTCAGGGTATTGGAAGCATCACTATATCCAAGCGCAGTGAAACTGAAAGTTAAGAATATTAATCTACCTAAATTAAGCAAAAAATTTCTTCTTCATTATAGATAAACGCGAACATTTCAAAATCAATGATTCAGGTTGAATATCTGCAATGTTCAAGTGTCTCTCGTAAACATCACATCTGTAAATAGCGTTTTATTCTAACTATGTTTAATATAAACATCTCATTAAATTAATACGATAATAGTGACCAGTTTTTTATCAAATCCTGAAAGCAGACTTATCAGTTGTGTTTCAGCAGTAGAAAGGCTTTTTTGTAGGTGCTTTTTTATTTTTCCATTCAAAAGGCAGAGTGACAGAGAGAGTAAAGAGAAAGAGGAAGGGGGAAGAGAGAGAGAGAGGAGAGGAGAGAGAGAGGAGAGAGAGAAATCTCCCTTCCTCTTTACTCCACAGATGTCCGCAACAGCCAAGATTGTGCCAGATAAAATCCAGGAGCCAAGAACTCCATCCCAGTTTCCTATGTGGGTGGCAGGGGCCTAAGTACTTCCATTGCCTTTCCAGTGCATGATCAAGGAACTGGATAGGAAGCAGAGCAGCCAGGACTGGAACTGTCACTCAGAAGTAATACACTGACTCTCAAGTGGCAGCTTCACCCTCAGCACCACCACACCTCCACTACATTAATTGTCACCTGATGATAGATGGGAGAAGCTGATACACTATAACTAACTTGTTTCTATTCCCAGTTGCAATGGATTGAGGAAATGCTATATTGTAGTTATCGGAGTATTTCTAGTGCCTAGCATTGTACATAATATATGTTTAATAATAATTTTTGGACAGCGCCATGGCTCATTTGGCTAACCCTCTGCCTGCGCCACTGGCACCCTGGGTTCTAGTCCCGGTTGGGGTGCCAGATTCTGTCCTGGTTGCTCCTCTTCCAGTCCAGCTCTTGGCTGTGGCTCAGGAGGGCAGTGGAGGATGGCCCAAGTGCTTGGGTCCGTGCACCTACGTGGGAGACCAGGAGGAAGCACCCAGCTTCTGGCTTTGGATCGGCGCAGCGCTGGCTGTGGCAGCCATTAGAGGAGTGAACCAACAGAAGGAAGATCTTTCTCTCTGTCTCTTTCTCATTATCTATAACTCTCTCTCTATCTCTCTTTCTCTCTAACTCTGCCTGTCCAAAAAACATAACAATTTCCAGCAAAGACTGTGTAATTCATATGACAAAGGAAAACAAAAGAAGAAAAGGAAGAAGAAAGGAAGGCAGGAAAAGAAAGTACAATTACTCTCAAAATTACTAGTATATTGTGCCAATAAAGCTTACTTGAATGGACAAGTGTGATACAAAAATGTTTCTGACTATAGATACATCTCTTAGAGGAGAGAGTTAATTTCTTTGTAGTGGAGATGTTCAGAGAGGTATAGATATGACTAGTAGGTAGTGAACTGAAATATTCACAACTGTTTAAGAGAGGCATTGGGGCACCTTTAAAGCAAGAGTCTGACAAGGATAGATCAAGCAGCAGGGACAGTTAATAAATCAGAGAATTTGGGCTGGCATTGTGTCTCAGTAGGTTGAGCCACTGCCTTCAAGGCCTATATTCCATATGGGCATCGGTTCAGGTCCTGGCTGCTCCACTTCAGGTCCAGCTCCTTGCTAGTGCACCTGGGAAGACATCAGAAGATTGCCTAAGTTTTTGGGTCCCTGCCACCCATGTGGGAAACCTGAAGGAAGCTCCTGGCTCCTGGATTCGATCTGACCCAGCCCCTGCCATTGCAGCCATTGAGGGTTGAACCAGTGATAGAAGATCTCTCTCTCTCTCTCTCTCTGTCCTTCTCTTCCCTTCTCTCCCTGTAACTTTGCCTTCAAATAAATAAATAAATAAATCAGAGACTTGGAGTTCATATCAAAGGGTTAAGTAGTAGTGAGAAAGCAGGAATACTTAAGGAGTCACAAGGAAGTATGCTCACCATCCAAAACGCCTGCATTAGTGCACCGTTAACATGAGCAAACGTGTATAGGATAAATGAAAAGAGTTTGGGATCTATGTTTCCATCACAACCTCTCTACTAAGTGGCAGATTTTAAATTAATCTGTAGATGAATAGTCATTTAGAGTGAATATGTTTGTTGTATGTGTGTCCGGAAAGGCTTTCAAATAAAGGACTTGTTCAAAAAGTTGATATAAGTAAACAAAATGAGCAAGCTAATTTCTCATTCTCCGGCTGAGAATATGTGTGTGTGTGTGTGTGTGTGCGTGTATACACTTAACCAGCCACGAGGAATAAAATAATTAGCTCATTAATGGAGTCCTGTGCTACGATGGTGCCATGGATGAATTACAGATTGAGAAGATTAGGTCCAATTTTAATCATGTAGAAATTTAGAATTTAAAGTAACATCCATTGAATTTATAAGACTATTCGGAAATTAACCAACATGTCATGAGTTATCTAGTGTAGGATAAATATACACAGAGTCTCAATGCATAGACATTAGAGAAAAATATACTGAAATTTTGTTTTAAATCTTAGGAATTATTGTTAACTTGGATAGTGCCCCCAATTTTCAATATGCCAGGGCATCATAAATGTCTTATAAATTTTAGGTAAAGCTGTCTTAAAGTTATACTTTCTATTTAACTGCTATAAAGTTAATACTTAATGTTTAAACAATTCTCTGACCCTTTTTATTTCAAAACATACTTCAACTTCTAAGAATAAAGAAGTTTGAGTTTATTTGGTTTTTCTGGTATATTAATATATTTGTTCTTTTAAAAATAATTACAAATTTTAAAAAGCAAAATAATAATCTGCCAAATGGTAAGATATGCAAGTTTTTACTTAATCCTAAAAAAATTAACTGAAACTGGTTATGAGCCAAATGGAACAAAAATAAAAAAATATGTGTGATTGAAAGCCACAAGGTAGTCTACAAGACATTGCCCTACTAGTGTAATGTTAGAAGGAGAAATATAATGCAGGATGTTTATGAAAGATATAAACAGGTATCAGGCAATCAAGAGGAAGAAAAAAATGCTAGTTTTAAAGAAAAAGTTTCTATTTAAAATGTGAAGTAATTGGGAATCAATTTTGAAAATATCTCTTCTTCAAACATTTATTTATAGATCTTGTAACACTAGAATAATCTCACTCCCACTATTTTCTTCTCATCCAACTGATTTTAAAGTACAGGCAAAAGAGACTGGTGTTGAGGGTAAAGCTGGCGCCTATAATTCCAGAATCCCATATGGGTGCCAATTCAAGTCCTGGATGCTCCATTTCTGATCCAGCTCTCTGCTAATGGTCTAGTAAAAGCAGAGGAGGATGGCCCATGTGTTTGGGTCCCTGCTACCCATCTGGGACACCTGGAAGAAGTTCCTGGCTTCTGGCTTCAGACTGGCCCAGCCCTGGCCATTGCGGCCACCTGGGGAGTGAACTAGTGGATAGAAGATCTCTCTCTCTCTCTGATCTCCTCCTCTCTCTGTAACTCTTTCAAATAAATAAATAAATCCTTTAAAAAATAAAGTACAGGTGATTAATAAATAAACAAACTCTGAGTGAGCCATGTTTGGTGACTTACTTCTTCCTATCTACAAGTGACAACCAACCACTACAAAATTTCAGAATAACTTGTCTCCCATTGATTAAACCCAAGAAACACTTTTAGCTGGCTGGTCATAAACAGTTCTAATTCTTATGCTTTCTTCATTAATAAGAAGCTTGTTGATAACTTGCCTTAATTTGAAAATACATTGTTGTTCCTTCAATGAGTAATATGCAAATCCCAACAGAATCCCATTATCTTTATTTAAATGCTTAATAATGAGCATGTCTATTTAATTTTATTTTCATATAAAAACTACATCAAATTACTTTGGAAATTTTAGACATGTTTTTCTAACTTCAGTAATTTATGACTTGCATATCTTTCACCACTCCATTCCCTCTTCTAAAGCATTAACACTTAACCTCACTCTCAGGTTTCTGCAGAAGAATGTTTGCAGAGCCTAATAGTAAAAAAGGGTGGAAAGGGGGATTTCACTTGCCACCTAATGAAATTTTATATGCTTATGTATAGGCCTAGGAAACTAATACTCCTACTTGGACTTTACCTATTCAGGCCATAACTTTATGCTTATTTTTTCTTGAATATTTTTCATATACCAGCTTTGTCCAAAATGTTTACAAGAGAATGTTTTCCTTTGAAATGTGGTAAAATATGATTGCAAGTTTCATGTATTGAGCATTTATATATTATTCAAAGTATCAAAAAGTTACGAGTTGATGAAAGTGAGAGAGCAGTTGAGAAACTGTACCATGCTCATAGGTAAAAAAAGAAAAAACACAGCAGCAAGTAGCTCAGCCAGCAGAAAGGGATGAAGTGAAAAAAAAAAAATACAAGGAAATCAGATTGTACAATTCCAATGGAAAGAAAGACATTTTTGTAAATACATTGAATCCCAAATATTAAATATGATAATTCTAGAAATGTATGGAAAATAACAGAATTTGGCATTCAAGTAATGTCCAAACGGAGCCTGAAGCCATCTTACTATGATGCCAAACAGGCACTTAACTTCTGCTATGCATGGTTATATTTGTCCAAGCTTGGTAAGGATCAGATAGAGATAAGAATAGATTTCAGTTGGCGGGTGAATGTCCAATAAAGTTTCCAAACAAAATTAGAAATGAGATACAGGGCTGGCGCCATGGCTAGCTTGGCTAATCCTCCGCCTGTGGCGCTGACACCCCAGGTTCTAGTCCCGGTTGGGGCTCCGGTACTAGTCCCAGTTGCTCCTCTTCCAGTCCAGCTCTCTGGTGTGGCCCAGGAGGGCGGTGGGGGGGTGCCCAAGTGCTTGGGTGCTTGCACCCACACGGGAGACCAGGAAGAAGCACCTGGCTCCTGGCTTCGGATCGGTGCAGTGCCATCCATAGCAGGCATTTGAGGAGTGAAGCAATGGAAGTAAGACCTATTTCTCTGTCTCTCTCACTATCTGTAATTCTACCTGTCAAATAATAATAATAATAATAAAAATAAATGATATATGTAAACTATAATTGTAAAAATGACCAGCAACCAGAAGACAAAGTCAAGCAGATCCTTGAATAGGCCAAAAACAGAGACTACAGTTAAGATAATTTATAATTGAGCAAATTCTGTTGACCAAGTTCTACTTCCACTGAAACAAAATGAGCTTGTTTCATTTATTATGATTGTCCTGGAATTAAATATAATGCCCAGATTCGACAATTGTTCAATATATGCCCTTTAGATTGAAATTCCAAATTAGAAAAATGGAGTAAAGATTGATGCAGAAGTAGGAATACGTGAAAGACTGGGAGTACTTGGAATGACAAGATCCATGAAAGTGTTTCATGGATGTTTCTCTGAAACACAGTGGTAGGGGTATGATCTAAATGTATGAGGCAAGTGTTGGGCCATGAGTTCAGCCTCTACTTGCTACACTGGCATCCCATTTAGGAGCAGCAATTCAAGTCCCAGTTGCTATACTTCTGATACAGCTCCCTGCCAGTGTGCCAGGGAAGGCAATGTGCCAGGGAACCCAGACGGAGTTCCTGGCTCCTGACCTCAGCCTCTCACATCCCCAATTGTTGCAGTCATTTGGGGAGTGAACTAGCAGATGGAAGACACCTCTCACTCCCTCTCTCTCTTTCTCTTTCTGTTTCCCTCCTCTCTCTCATCCCTCTGATGCCTTGCCTTTTAAATAAATATATAAATAAATCTTTTAAAAACTCTTGGTATAACAGTTCCCCAGTAGCTGGTTTCCTATTATTCCTTAGTATTATTGAGAACTTTCTTATTTTCAGTTGAGCACATAATTCCCCAGAACATGTTATGAGACAATTTTCCATGGGTCTTTCCTGTTCCAAGTTTCTGCACATTTTTGTTCTCAGGTTGTATTTCAAAGGTGTTCATGCAGCAAATTGCTTTGGAAGACAAAGATATAGGCTCTCCCCTTAAGGCAAAGGACAGATTTGTTGTTCCACCAGATACTAACAATAATGTCTTCCTCTAGTGCAAAGGTAGAGCAGTCTTTGTAGGAGTTTTCTGAGGCTGAGAGTATCCTAACCTCAAATTTCTTATGCTGTTCCACAGGTCCACTTTGCAAATGGGATCCATGCTGAGCCACATCTAAGGGTTCCACAAGGGAGCAAGAGGAACCGATGCACACATAAAACTCTTGCTATTTGCTCTGCTGTGAGTAATGAAGCCCTTTGCCTTATTATCAGCCCCACATATATTCTATTAAATGATGACAGACTAAGTGGTTAGCTTTCAAGTAGGGTCAAACATCGGACATTTTCCAGTTTGGGATAAAATAAAGACTATATTTATCAGTCTATCTTATTTTGTGAAATGGGCACAATACTAACTTCTCACTAATGATGTTTGAGTGGAAGTGTTTTATTACTTTAATAAGTCCTTATAACTGGAAATCATGACCTTCTTATATTCATTTCTACTGGATAAAACGCTGATGGAAATTTTGAGTCTTCAGAATTCATCTTGGAATGTAATACCATTCAGGAATTCAAACCATGACAACATAGGCTACACGGTCTCTGAAACTATATAGTATTTTATCTGCTACATTACATTATTTTCTTTTTTATTGAACACTACAGTGCATAGTCACTTGCTAAAAAAAGATGCCACTCATTAACTTAATCAACTTTCACATAACCTTCATGACACAATACTCAAATTACAGATGACATAAATTGATGGTTATCAAACTTAAGAAGCTTGTCTGCTTAATAAATTAAGTCAAACTAGAGAATGGCATATAACTAACAGATGACATTGATTTAGAAAAGGGTAAGGCTAGATTGTAAATTCAGTTTGGGTGGTGCTGCTAGGTTCTAGTTCATCCTTTGTGTTATGCAAAGGCAGGAGACATGCCTGTCCATTTCATTAACATAAACCCAGCACCCAGTAACATGCTTGGTACAAGCTAGTTAAAATGCATGAAAGATGGAATTGAAATAGCTTAATGATTTTGGTCCTCAGTACCCTTATCCAAAAATCAAAACAAATGGAAATCTTGAAAAATTGTCATTAGGATTGGAGATCATACATTAATAAGTCCTGTCATATAATAGATAAACAACTAAGTGATTATTATTAATGAGCATATGTTAAGAAAAGTGGCAGTTGATTCACTCTGTTCACTCTGATCTTTATTGAGCAAATTTGCTTTCAGGAATTAATTGTGATGAGCATATTAAATATAAAAATAAAAAACAGAAACCCTACCTTATTTTACGCCTAAGTATGAAAGAATTTGCTAATGCTATATGTTGCAGTATTAAAGATATACTTATGATCTGACACAAGGAAGCCGCCATAATATAAATTGGATTTTATTGCTGTTTGTTTTATTTTTCATACTGCGTGAAGACCCTTTAAATACCGCTCAGGTCAAAAATGTGTCTTCTCTGCAGAACATGCCAAAAGAGTTAGCTCTCACACAAGCCAGTAGATGAATACACTCCCAAGCAGCTGCAACACACATAATTAAAATGCACATGTTGACAATCAGCCTGCATCTTGCTAACATCCTGAATTTTTCTTGGATCAGTTTTACAAAGAAAGTAAAAAGAATGAGCTGTTGCTTAAAACAGAACTACAACAACTGATAAACACTCAATAGCATTATTTTTTTTTTGAAATATTGAGCAATTATAGTTGAAGACATCCAAAACTCCATAGCTAACCTATGAAATCTAATATAAAGACAGGATTATTTTAGGGCCGGCGCTATGGAGTAGCAGGTAAAGCCACCTCCTGCAATGCTGGCATCCCATATGGGCACTGATTCTAGTCCCAGCTGCTCCTCTTCTGATCCAGCTCTCTGCTATGGCCTGGGAAAGCACTAGAAGATGGCCCAAGTCCTTGGGCTCCTGCACCCTTGTGGCAGACCCAGAAGAATTTCCTGGCTCCTGGCTTCGGATCAGTGCAGCTCCGGCCATTGCAGCCCTCTGGGGAGTGAACTAGTGGATGGAAGATCTCTCTCTCTCTGCCTCTGCCTCTCAGATAAATAAAATAAATCCTTAAAAATATGTATATTTTAAAAAGAGAGAGAGGATTGCTCTAAGATTAATGATGGATACAGATCAATATGGGGCAAAGAAAATGACAAGGATGAGATCAAACTAACTTGACAGAGAGACAAGATCTGCACAGAAGCACAAGAAAGTCAAGGCCTCTGTCCTTCCTGGATAGGAGCTCAACTAGGTGTCTAATGGAGATAAATTGAATTAATGCCAGACTAAAATCCCTGGGAAGTACTGGTATAGAGACATTATGTCTAATGTAATGTAGTTAATTTAATAACATGGACTCTTTTCTTCTGGAAAAACAAAATAATACATTTGTCCTTAAAAAGATTTAGTGAAAAACATGAACCATGATTATCTGTAATCAGTCCAAATGATAATTGAAATAATAATTCCACTAAATACATGGCCATATTTGATTTTGAAGAGGAGTCACATAAAGATGGTACCTAAAAAGCCTATCTTAATTGAGCATATCATCTTATGATAGACATATTAGAAACAATGGGTGAGAGTTTCAAATACTTTAGGTTATTGGTATTTGTTTTTAGAATTATCTGTGTTATATACATAATACATTCCTATAAAATGAATAATTTAGAAGTGGGAGAAATTTAGTAGTTCATTAGAGTAACACTGTAGATATAATTTTCCCTTACATAGCAGACATAAAATATTACTGCTGCCCTATTTATAACTATTTTGGGATGTGGTCCTATTTCAGTCAGATTGAAACTCATTACTATATTCACTTGGTGGAAGAGAAATTATCTGTCATCTTATATTTGACAGGGTGTTCTCCTGGGCTGTATGTTTTAGGTTCAAATATAGATTCTGCTTCCTTCTGTCATTTTGAATCTTATCTATTCGGAACGAATAATAAGTGCAGAACATTGTATTTATTTCATGCTATATTTATAACTATTACTGATATAAAATAATCATTCTTACATTCTTTAATTGCAACTTTCTAATGTTTAATTATTTCACTTTCTATTTGTTACCTTATCTTCAATTCGTCCCTAAATCTTAGATGCACACTAATCAATATTTAGCAATTTAAATCCATATATTCCATACCATTGTGACATTCAGACAACATATTACATTGTTGGTTTTGAAATGTTTGTTAGAGTTATTGTTTTAGAATGCATCTTATGAAAGAAAAATCATCCATAGCTTAGTGGTGAAGTCATTTCAAACTACAAGGTAGCATAAAAAGGCAATCTTTCCTCTGAAACCACTTTTACAAATGCACAATCATTAACTACGACATGGAAATGTATTTACCATTCTTTCCTCATAGACCTAGTATATTTTTTTAATTTTCAGCTTTGTTAAGATTTTGTATTTCTTTCGATGACGTTTTTTCAATATTCCTTTAGATATCATTCTTCACTTATTTAAATACTAAAATAAATTACCATAAGCCACATTTCTTTTACTAAATAAGCTTCTGACCTGGTTCACCTTTCACCAAAGTATCTTCCATTTTTGTGATCATTGAGTTCTGTTTTCCCAAGACATATTTTTAAACTTTTATTTAATAAATATAAATTTCCAAAGTACAGCTTTTGGATTACAGTGGCTTTTTCCCCTTAACCTCCCTCCCACCCACAAACATACCAAAACATGTTTTTAATATTTTCTATGCTAATACCAAAAATAAAATGTTGATCCTAGTATGATGAATCTATTTCATCTTAAAAACGTTATTCAGATCATAATTAAAAATAATTTGTATACATATATAAGCAAATAAAGTATCAAGTAGAAGCAATTCTAATTTCTAAATTCTTAGGTACACACCTGTGCTGAAAATATAAAAGTTGTGAAGTGATACCATTAAATCCAGATTATTTGTATCCAAGGAGGTAAGTTTGGAAGACTATTTTAGCAATATTACAATAATTTAACACTGTCCAAACCAGGGCCAGCTATTTCCAGCATTTCTGAATGTATTTAAAAATATGTGTATATCTGTGAAGCTGGACTTGGAATGCTGATGTTGTTTTCTGGAGGATAAGAAGGAAGAGCACTCTGCAAAGTAGGCAGGCTGGATTGTGGTGAGACATAAAACTGACATTATCTCAGAAGTTCTGGGGAGGAAAAAAAATAGAAAATCAACTAGAAAAGAAAAACAGAATAAAACCCTGTCACTCTTTTCTAGTAGGTTTTGATAACCTAGAGGTTAACAAAATGGAGATTTGCCTTTGCCCAAAATAACACAATCCAAATTTGGATGGCTTTGACAGTGAAAAGAAACTCACCAGTCACCCCAGGACAGAAAGTGAGAACAGACTGTGCTGATCAGGCCAGGTGAATGGTAAGTAGACAAATTATTTTGGAAATAGTGAAAAAGAACTGTTAGGAGGGTTAGAACTATCAGGAGGGTTATTGTGTGAGTGTAACTGACGTACTTGCTGAGTCTTGTGGGTCTCAATTTGAAAGATGTAGCTCCTTTAAGCAAGGTGTAACCCCATTCCACAGGTTAGTAGAATATTCTGGAGTGGCAAACTTTTTTCCAAAAATAAGTCACATAGGCATTGTCTTAAGTTTAAAAAAAATGTTTTGGAGCTGGCACCGTGTACAGGGACGAGCCGCTGCCTGTAGTGCTGGCATCCCATTTGGGTACCAGTTCAAGTCCCTGCTACTCTACTTCCGATCCAGCTCACTGTTATGGCCTTGGAAAGCACTGGAGAAGGCCCGAGTCCTTGGGCCCCTGTGCCCATGTGGGAGACCCGGAAGAAGCTCCTGGCTCCTGGCTTTGGATCAGCGTAGCCCTGGCTATTGTGGTCATCTGGGGAGTGAACCGGTGGATGGAAGACCTCTCCCTCTGTCTCTGCCTCTGCATCTCTGTCACTCTGTCTTCCAAATAAATAAATAAATTCTTAAAAAATTGTGTTAATATAAAGAGAACAGATTATGAAATCTGTTTCATAGATAACAGTTCTAAGAAGATAACCTTACTTGACTCCTTTGCTGCCTCCCTCAAATTCCCCTCCTTCTTTCCTTTCTTTTCCTTTTTGCAATAACATCTTTGTTTACTTCCTATATACTGTTTTAAGAGCATAGTGATCCTTCCCACCATACTCACCCCCCTCTTCATTCTTTTCTTATTTTTCGTAATTTTACCTCTGATTTTGTTAAAATTATGATAAAACCAATTGCCGAAGTGATAAAAATTATCATTCGTGAAATCATTGATAATTCCTTTAGAATATCACATTTGTAAAAAATGGAAGCAAAAAGTATAAAAGATTTAAAGAGCTTTAAAATGATCTGCCAAAAAGAAATATAAAAGGCATATATGATATAAAAAGCAAATTTTAAAACTTGAAAAAGGTAAAGTTAATAAAAAATGAATTTTGAATATAGTAGGGGTGAGAAGAGGAAGAAAATATATTTTTTTAGTCACAAAAAAATTTTTCCCATAATATTGTCATTCTGTTGTTACATTTCCCCAGAAAAACAACAGAAGGATTTGTCATCTATGTTTTTCAATGAACTCATTTCAGTTGTAGTTCCCATATATTCCTTCTAAGTTCTACAAACTTTCTAGGTTCTGAAGGGCAAAACTCAAAGCCATTATTATTATTATTATTATAGTCAGAGAGAGACACAGACAGGGAGCCCATGCACTGATTCAGTCCCCAAATACCTGTAAGTGTTAAGTCTGGACTGGGGGTGGAGCTGGAGGTGCGAACTCAATCTAAGTTTACTACATGCATGGGGGGCAAGAACGCTATTACTTCAGCCATCACTGCTGAGTCCCACGTTAAAACACGCGAGTCTTAGCCATTTGGTTAAGTACCCACTCTAATTGTTTTTTGTTGTTGTTGTTTGTTTGTTTGTTTTGATAACTGTTTCCAAAAGTAGGAGCTAAGATACCTATTTGGAGCAGATTAGGTTACATTACATTAAAAAAAAAACAGTATGATGAATGGCAGTCACAGAAAATAAAAGTCACCATCAACCTTCAAAATAATAAGTATGGAAAATATTATAAAGACTATTTGGAGGTGCCTGCACTGTGGCACAACAGGGTAATCCTACGCCTGACATCCCATATGGGTGCCAGTTCTAGTCCCAGTGGCTTCTCTTCTGATTCAGCTCTCTACTTTGGCCTGGGAAAGCAATGGAAGATGGCCCAAGTGCTTGGGCCCCTGCATCTTGGCTCCTGGATTCGGATCAGCACAGCTCTGGCCGTTGTGGCCATTTGGAGAATGAACCAACGGAAGGAAGACCTTTCTCTCTGTCTCTCCCTCTCACTGTCTGTAACGCTACCTCTCAAATAAATGTATTTATTTATAATCTTTTTTTAAGACTATTTGGAAAGGATTGGCCTTCAACTATGTATTTTTTGTTGTTGTGGAAATATCAAATTTTTATTACATTTGCAACCATAAAAATATCCATTTAGAAAGAAAAAACAATGGATAGTTCCCTCAGCAACTTCCTTTTTACACAAAGGCAATACTGGGTCTTTTCAGAGTTAACATTTTAAACTTGGAAGAAAGATCCCCAATGCCCAATTTTTTGGTTACTACAAATCTTCAGACACTGCATTCAGGAGCAAGACTGAATTTTAAAGGATGAGATTTTTTTCCTTTCATAACACCAGATTCCGATTATAGGCAAGAACATGACAACTTAAAAACCCATCTTAAATGTCAGTTTAAGGAACACCTGGATGGCTCATTTGTACTGAGCCAAAATGTGCGTCACCTAGCAATATAAAACATGTATGCACAGGGACACAGCTAGTCCTCATCCATCTGTTGTTGAAAAATACACACAAAGAAAGTAAAAAAGGAGATGAAATAAACGGTCCAAATCTTCCTCTGAGGACGCTTTCTGTATTCATCCTTGTGTGGCAGCTGTTCTAAAATAATTCATGTGCTCTCTTTTTCGTATTTCTTATATTTTAATTTTGTTTTGTCTCCTTTTCTGCCTGCAAAGCATGGCATATTTTCCTGATGAATTGGGTGTTCTTACAAATATGATGTCAGTGCTGTTAAAATATCATTTGATAGAAGAAGAAAAATATTCTTTCATTTAAAATTAACCTAGTTTCCTATAAACAGTTCCAAAGAAGAAATAAAAACCTTGTAAGAGATACATTATTACTTGATTTAATAAACATGTGATTTATAATTTAAGCATCTAATAATAAAATTTGATAGAGTGATTTATGTCTTAACCAATAAAATGTACAATTAATTACTAGTAAATTAACAGGATAGCAAATCAAACCTTACAATTTTAATGAATCCTACATAAAGCTCAACTTATTTGTTTTTGAATAATTTATGTTCTTTTAATTGTCTTAATAAAACAAAATGCCAGTAGGTTGATGCCAGGTAGTTGGACATATTCACCATGATTCATAGTTTGGCATTTGTTGGATCAAGATATTTGAATTTACCACTAACCCATATTTGAAAATCTTCCAGTAATTACTTGGTCATAAGTGTATGAATGTTCACACCAGAAATGGAATTACCACTTAAATAATGGGAAGATCTGTAAGGAAATATATCATTTCTTTTTTTATAAAGATGAATATAAACTTTTATTTAGTAAATATAATTTCCAAAGTACAGTTTATGGATTACAATGGCTTTCCCCCCCCATAACTTCCCTCCCACTCGCACTCCTCCCATCTCCCACTCCCTCTCCCATTCCATTTGTATCAAGATTCATTTTCAATTATCTTTATATACAGAAGATCGATTTAGTATACATTAAGTAAAGATTTCATCAGTTTGCACCCATACAGAAACACAAAGTACAAAGTACTGTTTGAGTACTAGTTATACCACTGATTCACATAGTACAACACATTAAGGACAGAAATCCTACATGGGGAGTAAGTGCACAGTGACTCTTGTTGTTGATTTAACAATTAACACTCTTGTTTATGGCATCGGTAATCACCCTAGGCTCTTGTCATTAGTTGCCAAAGCTATGGAAGCCTTTTGAGTTTGCCAACTCTGATCTTATTTAGACAAGGTCATAGTCAAAGTGAAAGTTCTCTCCTTCCTTCAGAGAAAGGAATCTCCTCCTTTGATGGTCCATTCTTTTTGCTGGGATCTCACTCACAGAGATCTTTCATGTAGGGTTTCGTTTTTTGTTTTGTTTTGTTTTGTTTTGTTTTGTGTTTTTAGTTTTCTTTTGTTTTGTTTTGCCAGAGTGTCTTGGCTTTCCATGCCTGAAATACTCTCATGGGATTTTTAGCCGGATCCGAGTGCCTTAAGGGCTGATTCTGAGTCCAGAGTGCTGTTTAGGACATCTGCCATTCTATGAGTCTGCTGTGTATCCTGTTTCCCATGTTGGATTGTTCTCTCTCTTTTTGATTCTATCAGTTAGTATTAGTCTAGTCTTGTTTATGTGATCCCTTTGACTCTTAATCCTATCATTATGATCAATTATGAACTAAAACTGATCACTTTGACTAGTGAGATGGCATTGGTTGGATGCCACCTTGATGGAATTGAATTGGAATCCCCAGGCACATTTCTAACTCTACCGTTTGGGGCAAGTCAGATTGAGCATGTGCCGAACTGTACATCTCCTCCCTCTCTTATTCCCTCTCTTGTATTTAACAGGGATAACATTTCAGTTAAACACCTAAGAATAATTTTGTTTATATAATTAAAGAGTTCAACCAATAGTATTAAGTAGAACAAAAAAATACTAAAAGGGATAAAGTATTAACTTGTTCCTCCACAGTCAGGACAAGGGCTAATCAAGTCAACTCTTTATTGACACATGTAATACTGTAGAGGGTTAGTAATTACTAAGCTTTAAATGAGCAAAGAGTATGATGAACCATTCAAACAGAATGGCTGGGAAGTTAGTACTAACAGAATAGTTTCCAGTATGATACAAGGAATCTTATTTAAACTGCTTCTTTTCTATTTTTTTATTTTTTGACAGGCAGAGTTAGAAGTGAGAGAGACAGAGAGAAAAGTCTTCCTTCCGTTGGTTCACCCACCAAATGGCCGGTATGGCCTGTGCACTGTGGCCGGCGCACTGTGCTGATTTGAAGCCAGGAGGCTGGTGCTTCCTCCTGGTCTCCCATGCAGGTGCAGGGCCCAAGCACTTGGGCCATCCTCCACTGCCTTCCCAGGCCACAGCAGAGATCTTTACTGGAAGAGGAGCAACAGGGACAGAACCCGGCGCCCCAACCAAGACTAGAACCCAGGGTGTCAGCTTCTTAATTAATACATCTTATTGTATGTAAAGCTTAGGAGGATACAGACCACAACACAGAAGCAACACAGAAATTATGCATTCTGGAAGTTATTATGACTTGGTGAAGCAAATCTATTTACATTTTTCTATATTTAGACATTTTTATAATCTTCCAGTTTTCCAATTCCTAAGTATTCAGATATATATGTATATACATATACATATAGACAGATTTATTATTTACCATGCTATTTTTTACAATGAAAAATTAGATGTACAATTTCTAGGTCAAGGAGAGTATACTTGGAAGATTTTAACATATATGACAAGATTTATCAAAAATTATATGTTTAAATATTAATGATTTGTGAGAAAGCCTGAAATTTGGTTAAAACTCCATAACTGAATTGCCTAGTAAGTAAAAATTAGCTATAGAGTATTTTGAATTAAAATTTTCTTTAATTTTATGACAAGCAGGAAAATGTCAAAGCTGGTGCTGTGGCGCAGTGGGTTAAAGCCCTGGCCTGAAGCGCTGGCATCCCATATGGGCACCAGAGGGCTGCTCCTTGTCTGGTGCAGCTCTCTGCTATGGCCTGGGAAAACAGAAGATGGCCCAAGTTTGGACCCCTGCACCCACGTGGGAGACACAGAAAAAGCTCCTGGCTTCAGATCTCCACAACTCCAGCAGATGCAGTCAACTGGGGAATGAACCAGCAGATGGAAGACTTCTCTCTCTGTCTCTACCTCTCTGTGTGACTCTGTCTTTTAAATAAATAAAATAAATCTTTTAAAAAAAGTAACTTTTGTTTTTTTTTGGGCTGAAATTGAATTGTTATTGGTAGTACTTTACATTTGAAGAAATACTGATGAGATATCAGAGAGATGAATTTATATCTTTAAATGGTGATTTTATTTTCAATTGTGAAATTAACATTGTTGCTGCTTGGTGAATATGATAACTGTGAAAGAGGGTGTTTAAAAAGAAAATGAAAAAAGAAGAAAAATTTAAAAAATAAAAAGATTTCCTTTTATTCTGAGGTTTTTATCATACTTATCTTACATACCAATATTGTCATAAATCAAAATTATAAATTTAGTTTATAAAATGTTTTGGTAGATATGGAAATAGTTCATGTTATATATGAGGTAGGTTCTACTTTTTTTACTTGTATATGGAAAATGAAGTGTATCTAATACATATTGACTAATTTTTCATGTATCTACTATTCTGAAAACTCTACCAATATAATTTCATAAAATTTTAAATATACCCATGTTTGATTCTGGATGCTTATATGAGGTATCATCAAAAATTCATGTTAGTTATCCTACAGTTATCATGTAATTAGTGCCACTCAATGTATGTTACCAAAAAAAAAATTCTTATCCCAGACTCCATGAAGTTCTTTCTGTATAATTGAATTTCCCAGTATAGATATTTGTCATCACCACAGAAATTGTATTTTTAAATGAAAAAGGGAATTAAAAGAAAACACTTGGAAATAAAATCAGGTGGAAACAAATTTTTAGCTAATATTTTCTATTTTGTACCTTTCTGACGTTGTTAATATGTGTTCAGTTACACAGCTTAGGCATTCAGCACAGTAGTTCACCACATCTTACAATGCTTATGTTCTCTATCAGTGCTGGTTCAAGTCCTGGCTCTTCTGATTCCAGCTTCCTGCGAATGCACATCCCTGGAGACCTAGGTGATGACTCAGGTAGTTAGGTCCCTGCTGCATGTGGGAGACTCTGAATTCTAGGCTCCTGGATTCAGCTTGGCTCAGCCTCACCTGCTGTGAGCAAGTGGAAAGTCAATCAACAGATGGGAGATTCATTCTCTCTCTCTCTCTCTCTCGCTCGTGTGTGTGTGTGTGTGTGTGTGTCTTTGTCTCTCTCCTTTAAGATATACAAATAGAGTTTCAATTATGGCACAAAATTTAGCAGGGCTATTCTCCTTCTGTAACTCATTGTCTTCAATATTCTAGGTATTTTCAAACACTTCTTTTTGTAGGTGATGCCTGTGACATGTTTCCCAAGTTCAATAATAAAAAATAATTTGTATAATTTCAAATTATACAAGATCTTTCACATTAACTTAGGAAGGTACATCTTTTTTAGAATGTTATATCAACCAATTTTACACATGTCTTTATATTTACTCTAATTGTCTTTATATTTACTCTTCTTTTCTTCCTTGGTAGAATTAAGTATATTTTCTTTTCAACAAATCAGGCATATTTTAAGAATATATCCACAGCTCTGTCATAATTATATATAGGCTATATATTACATATATAATATTATGGAAAGTGGATATTTCAATCTTTTTTATAAAAATGTTGGTAATATTTTAAACATCTTGATGTCTATACTTTCCTTTTGCCACTGATCACAACCCAGAACTATTTTATTAGTTTTAATACATTTATTAGTTTTAATAATCATCTGTAGAACCTGGATTTTTAATGTACATGATTACGATATCTGAAAATAACACTACTTAGAGAAAATTCCATTATCTAAAGTCATCTTTGATGAAATTGCATATGTTTGTCTCCTCCCCCATGAAAAAATTAAGAGACCATTTCTCAGAGGTGTGCTTTTGTCTCCAGATCCAACTCCTCTAGAGTTGATGGTACTGCCTCATGTTGGAATCAGTCTTTGCCACTTTAAAATCTGGCTTAGAAAAAAGAATGGCAAGAAACAATTTTATGTCTTACATTACAACTATGTTGCATTATTAAATGCTGTTCATCCATGGTTGGAGAAAGAAACTAAAAATGTAACATATACCATTTATTCTATGATCTTCACAGACAACATTCCCTATTATGTCAAACCACAAATTGTTGATGCAATATGCCACACTGTCTTTCATTTCCTTCCTGAAAAAACAGAGTGCCTTCCAAGGAAGCAGCAGTGTACCTGAGTTCCAAATGGATCATCCAATTATCTATTTCCTTTTTCCAACATAGTATTTTCTTGAGGTTGTGATTTGTTACCTTTCCAATTTGCAGTTTCACTGCTATGAATTCTTCGTTTTCTGTTCATTCTTATTTTGTTATGTCCCTCCTCTACTTTTTAGATTTGCTGGTGTTTGGGATAGGAAAATCAGGTGATTTTTTTACATTCTCTCTGTCATCCCTTAAAACTATAGACTCTTAGTATTTCCCTGTCCTTCCCTAAGGAAGACTGTTAAGCTGTATGTAATTCCCAGGTAACTTCCAGCAGCACCTTAGTGTTTCAAAGTTTCTTAGGTCCCACCATTATTGCAAATGGAAAGGGCATGTGAATGTAGCCTTATTAATGATTCAGACTGATGGCCGGCACCACAGCTCACTTGGCTAATCCTCAACCTGCGACGCCGGTACCCCGGGGTTCTAGTCCTGATTGGGGTGCCGGATTCTGTCCCAGTTGCTCCTCTTCCAGTCCAGCTCTCTGCTGTGGTCTGGGAAGGCAGTGGAGGATGGCCCAAGTGCTTGGGCCCTGCACCTGCATGGGAGACCAGGAGGAAGCACCTGCCTCCTGGTTTCGGATCACTGCAATGTGCTGGATGCAGCGTGCCGACCACAGCGACCATTTGGGGGTCAGGGGTGAACCAATGGAAAGGAAGACTTTTCTCTCTCTCTCTATCTCACTAACTGCCTGTCAAAAAAAATAAAAATAAAAATAAAAAAAGTTTCAGACTGATACCAAAATGTTAAAGAAATGATGGTTATTGTGTATCTACAATCATGTTGATAAGATCATGTGGTGTCTTCAGCCCCTGATTTCTGTGGGATTATAGACATTCTTATTTCATGCCTCCCAAGTAAGTTTGTCTTCTCATTTCCTTAAGAATTCTATCATAGCTGATAGGACTCCTGGAATAGACAGGACAAAAGAATGAATATTTCCATTTAAATAAGCCTCAGCTTCAGGAAAACTTGACTTTTTGAATCTCTAGCACCAATTACAATCACAGATTCACAAATAGAAGAACTTTTCTTCTTCCTGGAAAGTCCTGAAAGAATTAACAGTCTCCAGCCATGCATGCTCCAAGAAATGCACGTTTATACCAAGATCTTCTTATATTAATATTCTCCCATGTCAGTATCTTCATGCAAAACTATACTAATAGACACTATGCCATTAGGTACTATACATTGTGGTTTAAAAAATAGATGTATTCTAAGGTGGAAACGGATGACTAAAATTAAATTGTTGTATTTTAAATATTAATTTTATTCCAAATTATACAGCTGTTGTTGATTTTCTATTATTTCAAAAGGATGATGAGGCATTACTTTAATTCCTACAGAGAGAACAAATGCCCCAGATTCAGGACCAATACATGCATTTCATCTGTTTTCACAGTAAGTACCAATCACCATAGCTAAATTGGTCTTCCCATGATCAATATCAATTGCTAAGCTACAAAGTTATTGTGTATGATAAGGCTGCAAATAGTTATGTGAGTTAAATAATATCTGTAGGACAGTGCTGTCAATAACAATGACAATCTTGTTTTTCCATATATGTTTTGCTTTTTATTGGATTAACAGGCTAATATGTACCTTGATTTTTTTTTAAATTAGAAAATATTTTCTGGAGTTTTATCATTATTCAAATAGTAAAAGTAACTACTTCTCTTACTCCTCACTTCCCTCATTAAAAAAAAAAAGAAAAAATAAAGAAACCCAGTAGCACTCATATACGCAACAATTATAGTGTTGCTTATAGCTAAGCCTCTGGCCAAGACAAGAACTTGAGAAAAATAAGCTAGTCTATTTGTAAGTGTGATGAAAGTGTTTTATTGTTTCATATATATATTCTATATTTCTATTATTAATACTGCTTATGATTTCTCAGAATTGAAATGTAACCAATATCATGATTTTTTAAAATAAAATTACTATTTTAACAAAGTTTGTGGTATATTACCCCAAATTAACAATATACCATGCTGTTAACTGCTATGACTATATCTAGATCCACTCTTTGTTGTTGTTTTTAGTGTGCTATGTTTTATGTAATGCAAAGATTTTTTTATCAAATATCTACAGAGTTTTTGGAACGGTATTGAAGCAGTGTTTAATATCAAGCAGTGACACTTTGCATTTTTCTGGTCTTTTCTGAATGTCATAGTGCTAACCTTATGTTTTTCTTGAAGGTGAGAAAAAAAGGAAACTTGATATGGCAAAACTGAAAGGCAGAGTAAAAGCAAGGCTAGAAGGGTGTGCACCAATATTGACTTTCAGCATAAAACATGATTGTTTACCAATTCTTATGTATTGTGTGCTGTTCTATAGTGATTATTAGTAAATCTAATTGCGGTATGGCACAAAAATAACAAAATTTGAATAAAGATTCAGACTGAATAACAAAAAGAGACCATTGAAATTTTAAATTTATAAAATGGTTTTATTCTTCCTTCTGAGAGTTTCTTCATTCTCAAGCTGTTTTGAGGATGGGGTAGATTCACACTGGTCTTGAGACAGACTTCCTTTGTGTTTCCCAGTACAGTTCACTCCTAACCTTTATAGGCAGGACTCAGAGAAACTACCTCTGCTCAAAGACAATGTATTTTCTTATGCTGTATTCCAGGTTTCAAAAGATAAATGCTTTGAAATCTTTGTAGGTAGGGCATATATATTTTTCTGTTCATGAAGATTGCAAAGCTATTGACTTGACTTTCCATGTGGAATTATAAAATGCTAGTAAGGCCACTCTATCAACAAAATCAAACCAAAGTGTATTTAGTTTGGTGTCTATCTGGTTTGAGTATATCTGTCATCCAAATGCACTACAGACTCTTCAGCCATGACCTCGGGTCTGCCATGTGGCCCAAAAGCATACTTCAGATTGCACAAAAGTTTCTTTAGTGCTTTTTGTTAGTGGTTTATCCCATCAGATGTATTTTGTTAATTAATACAAAGAAAGCTTTGTTTTTCCTTAATATATTTTCATCCATCAGCATTTGCATATGGCATTGATTTTGTTCGATGCTTGACACTAACGTTTCATTTAAAAAGTGGAAATGGTCTTGCCATATGATCCAGCAATCCCACTACACGGTATATATTCAACAGTTTTGAACACAATATATCAAAGAGCTGGATGTAACACCACTTTCATAGCAGCACTGTTCACAGTAGACAAAATTCGGAATCAAAGTGTCCATCAGATGAATGGATAAAGAAAATATGATGTATATACACGATGGATATCAGTCAGCTATTTTAAAAAATGAAATTCTACCATTTGCAGCAAAATGGATGCAACATGAGGACTTCTTGTTGAGTGAAAAAAGCCAGACCCAGAATGACAAATGCCACATGCTCTCCCTTATATTTATGAGGTGAATTTAAAAAAAAGAAAAAATATTTGTGTATAACCGTACTGCTGAAAATATAGATTTACAAAACTTTTTTATAATTTTATCAAACCAATGGTTAAGAATGTTATACTATTATAGTTTGCATGATCTGTGCTTACTGTAAAATCTACTGTATATGGGTGAAATGCTCACTTTTCCACTCAATTATTGTTTATAGCCATTTTCTCTATGCCCAATAAACTATTTCTTTTGCTTTTTACTTATTAAACTACTTTTGCATTGAAGTATCATACCTTCTTATTGTAATGTAAATTTAAAATATGTTATCTCTAAAACTAAAAGAAAAAAAAAGAAAGGGATGGAAGGAGGAAAGGGTGAGACAGAGAGAAACCGAGAGAGAGAGAGAGAGATGGAATGAATCATTTATCTGCTGTTTCATTCCCCAAGTCTCCAAATGGCTGCAATAGCCAGGGCTTGGTCAAGCCAAAGCCAGAAGCCAGAAACTCCACATGGGTGGCAGGCAGCCCAAGTACATGGGCCATCTTCTGCTGCCCTCCCTGGCACATTAGCAGGGAAATGTATTGGCAGCAGAGCAGTCAGGACTTGACAAGTGCTCTGATATAGATGCCAGGGTTGCAGGCAGTGGCCTAATACACTACACTACAATGCCAGCCCCAAGATATTTCCCTTAGTGCTAAAAGCCTGTTTTTAAAATCACAATACGCATGAAAAATGTCTGGCAATGAATGACTTTAACATCTATCCGAAAATTGTCTTATAAAAAATCAAAAATAGAATAGCAAAAATAGGAAGTGAATGCTAAGACACTTTTTAAAATGAGATAGAAATATTAGAATTCTTAAAATGGGAATATTTCTTCTTTCTGAGGGAAAAAAGGATTTCATGAGCAAGAAAAAGGCCATTGTATAATACTGGTAGTGAATCTCTTACTATCCACTATTTTAAATGTATATTTGTATGTATACACACACACACACACACAAACAGTGGGAGAGAGAGGGAAAGAGACTAAGACTTAGAGATCTCCTGTCTTCTGGCAAATTCATCAGATGCTTACAACAGCTAAGCTGGGCCAGGCCAAAGCCAGGAGGCAGAAATTGAATCAGTACTTGAGCCATTTTCTACTACTTACCAGGCTGTGCATTAGCAGGAATATGAAACAGAAACCCAAAAGTCAAGAGTTAATCCAAGTACTACAATATGGAAAGCAGTTATGCTAAGCAGCAACATAACCGCTATGCCAAATGTCAACTTCCAACGGTCACTCTTATCTAGAAAATATTACACATTTGTAAGGCAATACTTTTAAGATTTGTATCCCCTACATTTGGTCATGGTGAACATTTGCTTCACATGTTTTGTTAAAATATTCTTTTTGCTTTTTTAAAAATTTAACAAAATTTACCATCTTAACTGTACTTAAGTTTCCAGTTCACTTGTGTCAAGTGCATTCACATCATTTTGGAAAACAATCTCCAGAAATCATTTATTTTGCAAATTTGAAATTCTCTCCCCATTATTCAACAAACCCCCAGTTCTTTCTCCTCTCAGGCTGCAGCAATCACCTTTTTACATTCTGTCTCTACTAACTTCATGTTTCTTGGTATTAATAAGTGCAATCATCAAGTATTTGACTTTTTGTTGCTGGTTTATTTCACTTGGCATGATTTCCTTAGGTCAGAATTTCCTTCCATGTTTAAATTTGAATAATATTTCATATTATGTATATACTATATATCTTGATTGACTTAGTCTTTGAGGGACACCTGAGTTACTTCTATATTTTGGCCAGTGTGAATAAAGTTACTGTGGACATGAGCATACAAATATCACTTTGAGATCCTGTTTTCTATTGTTTTGAATATTTATACAGAGATTATAATTGTATTTTTAATTTTCTGAGAAATTATCATACTGTTTTTGTTGGTGGCCACAACACTTGACAATTCCAACAGTGCATAAAATTTACAATTTACCCACATCCTGGACAATATTTGTTATTTTATCTTGCTTTGTTGGTTTTGTTGTTAGTAGAAATTTTCTTGAACTTGAGGTTCTGTACTTCTAACAAATTACTGTTTTTTGTGTGTATAAAATAACATTTTTGTGTGTACAAAATAACCTCACTGTTTAGATAAAATTCTCATTAAAGGCTCAAGAACCATTTGTTGTGGAGTTTTATTGTACTTTATTTTCTAAAACCAGATTCAGGTCCATTTAAATGTCTACATTAAAAATAAGGTGAAGATTAGAGAGACAGAGGAGAGGAGAGGAAGGGAAGAAGGAGGAGGGAGCTAGGATGGAGAGAGCATGTTATTACAAGGCGGGAGGAAGAAGGCATAAACTCAATAATGCAATGGTAATTGCATGAATCACAACCTAAACAGAAGGAGAAATCAATCTGAGTGATATTTACTTCCCACTCTTAGCATCATAAAGATGTTGCGACATTAACCAAAATGTGAACTACTGAAGCAGGAGCATACAATGCAGAATCCTTGCATTATTTTCGAAGAGAGAGGCTGCTTTCAAAGATCTTAACATATGGTAATAATTCTTTGTCTTGGTACATGCTAGAAGATTCATAAGGAAGAAAAACACTGATCTCAAAGAGATACGTTGAAATTCAGATGTGCTGCTTATTAATCCTTCATATAAGTCCTGTTCTGATTTTTGTCTACCTTCTTTATAATTAGGTAGTAATGCCTTTGTAGAATAGAGTTAGATAAAGCTAGATTAATAGATGACATGATCATATAAAATATCCTAATGATTCAATAAAACATTTTTGTACCCAGTAAAACAAGTTAATTGGCAATGCAGGACACAAGTTAATGTACAAAGTCAATTGCAATTCTATAAATTATCAATGAATAACAAAAAATGAAATCAGCAAACAATTCCATATAAAGTAGCATCAACAATACTTAGGAATAAACTTAACATAAGTGTAAAACTCATAAACTGAAAATTACAAAACATTGGAAAAATATGTTAAAGATAAATAAATAAATAAAACCCATGTTTTTTGATCAGGAAACTTAATGCTGTTAAAAATGGCAATATTCTCCAAGCTGATTCATGTTTAAAAATGTAATCTCAATCAAAATCCAAGCAGAATCTTCTCCAGAAATGCTCCATAAAAACTTAAATTGAAATACAAAAAGTTTTTAAAATCAAAACAATATTGAAGGAACAAAACAAAATTCTAAGACAAATACTACTCAATTTGAAACATTACAATCAAGCTGCAGTATCAGAGTGAGGTAAAGATACTGTCACAAAGATATTTGTCATTAAAATAGAATTGGGAGTTGAGAGATAAACTCTTAGATTAATTTGTCATTGAATTTTGATAAGTGTCAAGACAAACTAATAGAATAATCACTTCAGTGACTATGATGGGACAACTGGCTATCCACATGCAAAGTATACTTTCCTTATGCAATACACAAAACAAATTAACTGAAAATGAATCATAGACTTGAATATAAAAAGCTAAAACTACAGGGGCTGGTGCTACAAAGCAGTGGGTTAAGCCAGGAGTTAAATAAATGGTTAATTTACTACACTGGTGATGGATAAAAGTATTCAACCTCTTAAGTTTTCTCAAAATTATTCCATTAATTCACTGCAATACAAGAATTGTTTTTGAAAATAATTTGAAAAGATCTTTCTAAATTTACTTGACATAAAGCCAATAATAACCAAGATATTTTTAGGAACAAAATTGTCTATATTGTGCTTCAAGACAAAAGACACAGTGTTTCAAACAGTGTGGAAGAGATAATTATGGTAATGAAATTGAATAAAGAAAATAGACACAAACCTACACTTCAATTAAAACTTTGCACATAAACAGAAACTTTGAAAATCAATTGGAAATAATAATAGCCAATAACTTGGGCTTGTTTGATTGGCAGCCCACATGAAAATTGGTTAAAATATATCTTTATCTATACCTTATAAAATATAAACTCTAGATTTAATTTTTAAATCTCCGTAGAGAAAACACAATTTCTAGAAGAAATAAATATATACCCATTGTGATATCATTAATGCTAACTATAAGGACTTTTAGCTAAGGAGAAGTAGCTTATTGTGTCATTTTATTTTAAAGGCAGAGAGACGGAGAAAGAGAAAAAAAAAGGAGACAAACATAGAGAAATTGCCCATATGCTGGTTCATTCCCTAAATGTTGGCAACAGTTGACACTAGATCAGGCTAGAAAATCCATCTGAGTCCACCATACAGCTGGAAGGGACCCAAGTACTTGAACTTAATCATCTGCTTCCTCCCAGGAAATATATTAGCAAGAAATTAAATCAGAAGCAGAGTATCTGGGACTCAAACCAGGCAGTGAGTTAGTACTTATCTGATGCACTGCATCATTCAAAATAAAGAGAACCAGTATTAATGCCAAAGGGTTGAAGGTATCAGAAAGCACCAATTTATCCAAGTGCAAAGTAAGTTATGATTCTGAAGAGTGGATTTGTGAGATGAAGATCTGCTGTTACCGTTTCTCTGGAGACATTTGCCCATCAGTGAATCTGAGTAGCACTTGCCGGCATCAAAGAGAAATGTAGAACAAAACTTGGAGTTCAGAAACCACCAATAAGGAGACAATCTGGTGATGAAATGTGGATTTAAAATGGGTCATCCAAAAGAGCAAAGACAGTGTATACAAAAAAGTCTTCTTACAGAAAAAGAAACTGGTCTTGGATAACCTCAATTCCATGGGTTTGCTTTGGATATTTGCCTTTGCCTTAGCTGTCACTGAGAAATTGAACACAGATGACAATCTCACATGTCTATAGGACAAAAAAATGGACTTCAGGATGCCAAAGAAAGCATCTTGTTAAATGCTCCTCTTTGTTCAGTTGGGTAGTATCAAAGACTTATAAAGATAAAATAGAAAAAGAAAACCATAATGACATAAAGACATAACCACATGTGGATTGAGATACTGTAGTATCAGATATGCTCTTATAATAATAGTAATCAATATCTCAAAAATGGAAAAATATAAAACTTCAGTAAACAGTGGAAGTATAGAAAATAAATAGCAGCAGAAATTTAAGATCAGAAAATATAATAAATTAAATCAATGGATGAGTTCAAGACCAGATTAGATAGAGTGACTTCCCTGAGGGGTTGGGGGAACAGCAACAGAAAAGCAAATGATTCATAGGGCAATGGAAGCTAATTTATTAAATCCAAATTTAACCCAGAAGGGGTAGTGATGGTGGTAGAAATACTCTAAAGCACTTAGGCATATACAAAATGTTAAAAATGTTAAACATAACCTATAAGTAGAACCTCAAAAGGAAAGAGCAAAAATATAATTTATAATATATATTTGAAGAAAAATGGCAGTAATTTTACAAAACATTAAATACATTAAACACAGCCAAAAATGAAACTCATGAATAGAAAGAATACAACTCATAGATACATTATAAGATCATCAAAGATAAGAACACAATTTTAAAAGCAAGTGGGAATTTCAAAATGAACCATTATCTGTAATAGCAAAAGAACTGACAGGTGCCTTGTTTTTAGAAATGATGGAAGCAAATAAGATAAATGAATTTTCAAAAAAGTGAAAAAAGGGCACTGATACAGAATGTTACAGCCAGAAAAAGTGTGCTTCATAAGGGAAGGAAAAGCAAGGAATTTTCAGATATACAAAACAAAAATACTAATCTCTTGTTTGAATTTAAAAGTTAATAATATAAACTAAATGACAACCACAACAGAAAAAGAGATAAAAAGATGAATTCAATCATTTTAAGGTCCCTGAAATGACAGGGTAGTATGATGAAAGCAATAAGTTAAATCAAACATCAACAAATCAATAATACATATAATAATTACTCCTGTGCAAAATCAAGCATTATTTTTAAAACATGATAGATGAGAGAATGAATATTTTTATTTATTTATTTTTTATTTAGTAAATATAAATTTCCAAAGTACAGTTTATGGATTACAATGGCTTCCCCCCACCATAATTTCCCTCCCACTCGCACCCCTCCCATCTACCGCTCCCTCTCCCATTCCATTCACATCAAGATTCATTTTCAATTACCTGTATATACAGAAGATCGATTTAGTATACATTAAGTAAAGATTTCATCAGTTTGCACCCACACAGAAACACAAAGTGTAAAATACTGTTTCAGTACTAGTTATAGCATTACTTCACATTGGACAAACATTAAGGACAGATCCCACATGAGAAGTAAGTACACAGTGACTCCTGTTGTTGACTTAACAATTTGACATTTTTGTTTGTGGCGTCAGTAATCTCCCTAGGCTCTTGTCATTAGTTGCCAAGGCTATGGAAGTCTTTTGAGTTCGCCAACTTTGATCTTTTTCTGAAAGGGTCATAGTCAAAGTGGAAGTTCTCTCCTCCCTTAAGAGAAAGGTACCTCCTTCTTTGATGGCCCCGTTCTTTCCACTGGGATCTCACTTGCAGAGATCTTTCATTTAGGTTTTTTTTTTTTTTTTTTTTTTTTTCCGGAGTGTCTTGGTTTTCCATGCCTGAAATACTCTCATGTGCTCTTCAGCCAGATCCGAGTGCCTTAAGGGCTGATTCTGAGGCCAGAGTGCTATTTAGGACATTTGCCATTCTATGAGTCTGCTGTGTATTCTGCTTCCCATGATGGATTGTTCTCTCCCTTTTTGGTTCTATCAGTTAGTATTAGCAGACACTAGTCTTGTTTGTGTGATCCCTTTGACTTTTAGACCTATCAGTGTGATCAATTGTGAACTGAAATTGATCACCTGGACTAGTGAGATGGCACTAGTACATGCCACCTTGATGAGATTGTATTGGAATCCCCTGGCATGTTTCTAACTCCACCATTTGGGGCAAGTCCGATTGAGCATGTCCCAAATTGTACATTATTTTTAAAACATGATAGATGAGAAAATGAATATTAAAGTGCTTAATTAATATAAAGAATTCAAAAATAGGCAATAAAACAAGTGGAAAAATACAAAGCAAATAATTATATGGCATATCTAAACTCAAACTGAGGAGGAATTATATACAATATATCAGATAAATGATAAAATTTTTCACACTGGGGACTGGTGCTGTGGCACAGAGGTTTAAGCTACCTCTATTTGTGAAGACAGCATTCCTATCAGAGTGCCAGTTTGAGTCCGGCTATCCGTTTCCTGTCTACCTTGCTATTTCTGTCTGAGAAGCCAGCAGAGGATGGTCCAATTACTTGAGCCTCTAACATGCATGTGAGAGACCAGGATAGAGTTCCTAGAAGTCCAGGCATCAGCCTGGACCAGACCTAGATGTTGTGGCTCCTTGCGCCCAGGTGCCTAAGCCTCTGCCACCCACATGGAACACTGTGATAGAATTATGGCCACCTAGCTTTGACCTGGCCCTGCCCAGGCTGTTGTGACCATTTGGCAAGTAAACCAGTAGATGGAAGATCTCTTGTTCAGTCTCTCTCTGTTACTCTGTGTAAGAGACAGAGAGAGAGAGAGAGAGAGAGAGAGAGAGAAATTATATAAAAACTTGTCAGGGACTGACATTGTGGCCTAGTAACTTAAGCCACTTCCTGCAATGCCAGTATCCCATGAGTGCCAGTTTGAGTCCTGGCTGTTCCACTTCCTATATAGCTCTCTTTTAAAGTAACAGGGTAGACATGGGAAGATGACCTGAATGCCTAGGCCCCTGCCATCCACATGGGATCCTGGGATGAAGTTCCAGGCTCCTGAATTATCCTGACTCAATCCTGACCATTGCAGCCATTTGGGGAGTGAACCAGTGGATGGAAAATCCCTCTCTCTCTCTCTCTCTCTCTCTCTGTGTGTGTGTGTGTGTGTGTGTGTCTGTGTGTGATTCTCCCCTTCAAATATATAAATAAATTCTTAAAACTTTTTGTAAAGAATTGTCAGAGTGGATTTGTAAGATAAAGACAAAATTAGAAACTTGATAAACTGAAAAAACAAATAGGCAGTTTTTGTTCAATCAAAAAACCAAAGAGTTAGTGATGAATTTCAGTAGAAATTAAGTAATAATAGTTCAGTGTAAATAATAATAATAATAATAATTGCTCAGTGTAAACAAAAGGAATATTCTAAAACAAAATGATCAAACTTGATGAAAATAAGAATTAACTCTATGCTGATATTAACATTAAGCAAAATAAACAAGACATGAAACATTATAAGAAATATAAATGAACATTTTACAACAATAAAGGGGTCAGCCAATCTATTCAATGTAAAATATGAAAATACTAAATAACATGGTCACAAAAATACATAAAGTAAAAAATACAACTATAAAATATTGAAAAAATGCTCCTGGATCAAAGATAAATGGCAATTTATTACTCACTATAATAGGAAGACACAGGAAAATGTCACTTGAAGTAGTTCCCTGATCCCTAATTCTTTTAGGAAGAGGTGTCTCATCTATGAAGTTTGTACAATCAGTAGGACATATTACAGGAATAGAACCAGTCTAAGGAAAACTCTACTCTTATAAGAAGGCTACTAGAAAATGTGGCCCACTTTTCCCCCAGAAAATGATGCTATACTTATTATTATCCTTCTCAGGAAACAAATATTCTGAATGCCTCAAAGGGAAGCATTATCTCTATTTTCCAAAGCTATTTCCTATAAATTATTGTAAAGTTAGCATGAAAGAAAAACTGATTCCAGATGTATAGAAACAGCATTTCAGCCACACCATGTGTACACAAATCAGAATAACACATCAGAAGCCATAAATATGCAATTCATGATTTATCAGTTTTAAAAAGCTACTAAGTATTCAAAAAACAAGCAAACACAAAACAAAGGGGCGGAGCCAAGATGGCGGAATAGTGAGGGCGCGCACCGCTAGTCCGGGAAAATTTAGTTTAATAAAAGCGGAGTTACGGTAGCCTCAGAAAAAGGATCAGCAAAAAACTGCAGAGGAAACTCTTCCGGAGCTATTTGCTGTCACTCAAAGGACCTACTGGGACAGCAGGGTCGCCCACCACGCGGAAGCCAAACCGCAGGAGCCACAGAGTCTGAGCGCCAGTGCAGGAAGGGGAGTCTATGTGACAAAGAAACCAGCAGGGAGAGGAGGGACGCCCAGGGCTCGAGTTCACACATTGGCGCTGGAAGCGGAGGTGAGCTTAGTAACCGGAGACATTGGCGAGGAAACTGCGGACAGAATTTTAGAGGGACACGGTTTTGAAGTGGGAAAGTCCAACAGACTACAGGAGAGAAGGAAAAATAAATAAATAAATAAATAAATAAATAGGTGGGGGCATACTGGTACAGACAAGTTCCACTCTCCGCCAACCTTGCAAAAGCAAGCAAGAGACAAAGAGCTGGGATATACATAATAAAAGGGGAGAGTTAAGACTACAATTTAGTAGCCTAGGCAACCCAGTGGGAGTCCCAGGACTCTTTGGGTAGAAGCCACCTAAGCTAAATACCATCCATTCTGCTCAGCCTTGCAGTATTACTTACCTACTGAACAAAAAATAAAATAAAATAAAATAAAATAAATGAATAAATAAAGAAAGAAAGATTTACCACGCATAACCTGAGGGTGTCACCTTTGCACACCTGTAACCCTGAAGAACCAAGCAGAGCTCTCAGGCCACACCCATCTCAAGCCTCCAAAGCTCCTCCATCAGCAGGCAGTACACTTAACAAGGACATAGTATAATAATAATAATAATAATAAAAAACTCACAGTGAGGGAAACAGAATTAACCATGCCAAGCAATAAACACAGAAATCCAGGGAACAAGATCAACGATGACATTATGATGCCTCCAAATAAACAAAACACCCCAAGCCAAGATTATGAAGATGATGAGATAGAAGAAATGCAAGATACGGATTTCAAAAAATTTATGATAAGAACATTTAGAAGTTTTCAAAAGCAAATCCTTGAACTACAGAAATCCTTATTGGACAGGATTGAAAATCTCTCTCATGAAAATGAAATTTTAAGGAAGAATCAAAATGAAACACAGAAACTAGTAGAGCAGGAAAGTGTGATAGTAAAGAGAAATCAAAATGAAATGAAGAGCTCAATAGATCAAATGACAAACACATTAGAGAGCCTTAAAAACAGAATGGGTGAAGCAGAAGAGAGAATATCAGACTTAGAAGACAGAGAACAGGAAAGGAACAGTCAAACCAAAGAAAAGAAGAGGAAATTAGAAATCTAAAAAAATATTGTTGGGAATCTACAGGATACTATTAAAAAAAAAAACAACATTCGGGTTCTAGGAGTTCCTGAAGGCATGGAGAGAGAGAAAGGATTAGAAGGCCTTTTTAGTGAGATACTAGCAGAGAACTTTCCGGGTCTGGAGAAGGACAGAGACATCCTAGTACAGGAAGCTCATAAAACCCCCAGTAAACATGACCAAAAGAGAGCCTCACCACAACACGTTGTAATTAAACTCACCACAGTGAAACATAAAGAAAAGATCCTAAAATGTGGAAGAGAGAAAGTCAGATTACTCTCAGAGGATCTCCAATCAGACTCACAGCAGCTTCTCATCAGAAACACTACAGGCTAGGAGGGAATGGCGAGACATAGCACAAGTGCTAAGAGAGAAAAATTGCCAGCCCAGAATATTATATCCTGCTAAGCTCTCATTTCTGAATGAAGGTGAAATAAAGACCTTTCATAGCAAACAGAAATTGAAAGACTTTGTGGCCACTCGTCCGGCCCTGCAAAAGATACTTAAAGATGTGCTTCACTCAGAAACACAGAAACACGGCCATCAATATGAAAGAAGGGAAAGGAAGAACACCTACCAGTAAAAAAGCATGGGAAGCTCAAAGCATATACTAGAAAATATCTCCAGGAAAATGGCAGGGCAAAGTCACTATGTATCAATAGTCACATTAAACTTGAATGGCCTGAACTGTCCAGTTAAAAGACACAGACTGGCTTACTGGCTTAAGGAACAACACCCAACTATTTGTTGCCTACAAGAAACACATCTCTCTAACAAAGATGCATGCAGCCTGAAAGTGAAAGGTTGGAAAAAGATATTCCATGCCAACAAAAAACAAAAAAAAGCAGGTGTAGCCATATTAATATCAGACAAAATAAACTTTAATACAAAAACTGTTAAGAGAGACAAAGAGGGACACTATATAATGATTAAGGGTTCAATTCAACAGTAAGATATAACAATTATCAATGTATATGCACCTAATTACAGGGCACCAGTCTATTTAAAAGACATGTTAAAGGACTTAAAGGGAGACTTAGATTCCAATACAATAGTACTGGGGGACTTCAATACTCCACTCTCAGAAATAGACAGATCATCCGGACAGAAGATCAACAAGGAAACAGCAGATTTAATTGACACTATTGCCCAAATGGATCTAACAGATATCTACAGAACTTTCAATCCTACATCTAAAGACTTTACATTCTTCTCAGCAGCGCATGGAACCTTCTCTAGGATTGATCACATACTAGGTCATAAAAAAGTCTCAGCAAATTCAAAAGAATTAGAATCATACCATGCAGCTTCTCAGACCACAGTGGAATGAAGCTGGAAATTAGCAACTCAGGAAACCCCAGAAAGTATGCAAACACATGGAGATTGAACAACATGCTCCTGAATGAACAATGGGTCATAGAAGAAATCAAAAGAGAAATCAGAAACTTTCTGGAAGTAAATGAGGATAACAACACAACATATCAAAACTTATGGGATACGGCAAAAGCAGTATTGAGAGGCAAGTTTATAGCAATAGGGGCCTATATCAAGAAATTGGAAAGGCACCAAATAAATGAGCTTTCAGCGCACCTCAAGGACCTAGAAAATTTGCAGCAAACCAGACCCAAATCTAGTAGGAGAAGAGAAATAATTAAAATCAGAGAAGAAATTAACAGGATTGAATCCAAAAAAACATTACAAAAAATCAGCCAAGCGAAGAGCTGGTTTTTTGAAAAAATAAACAAAATTGACACCCCATTGGCCCAACTAACTAAAAAAAGATGAGAAAAGACCCAAATCAATAAAATCAGAGATGAAAAAGGAAACATAACAACAGACACCACAGAAATAAAAAGAATCATCAGAAATTACTACAAGGACTTGTATGCCAGCAAACAGGAAAATCTATCAGAAATGGATAGATTCCTGGACACATGCAATCTACCTAAATTGAACCATGAAGACATAGGAAACCTAAACAGACCCATAACTGAAACAGAAATTGAAACTGTAATAAAGGCCTTCCCAATAAAAAAAAGCCCAGGACCAGATGGATTCACTGCTGAATTCTACCAGACATTTAAAGAAGAACTAATCCCATTTCTTCTCAAACTATTCAGAACAATCAAAAAAGAGGAAATCCTCCCAAATTCTTTCTATGAAGCCAGCATCACCTTAATCCCTAAGCCAGAGAAAGATGCAGCACTGAAAGAAAATTATAGACCAATATCCCTGATGAACATAGATGCAAAAATCCTCAATAAAATTCTTGCCAACAGAATACAACAACAGATCAGGAAAATCATCCACCCAGACCAAGTGGGATTCATCCCTGGTATGCAGGGATGGTTCAACATTCGCAAATCAATCAATGTGATTCACCACATCAACAGACTGCAGAAGAAAAACCATATGATTATCTAAATAGATGCAGAGAAAGCATTCGATAAAATTCAACACCCTTTCATGATGAAAACTCTAAGCAAAGTGGGTATAGAAGGAACATTCCTCAATATAATCAAAGCAATTTATGAAAAGCCCACAGCCAGCATCCTATTGAATGGGGAAAAGTTGGAAGCATTTCCACTGAGATCTGGCACCAGACAGAGATGCCCACTCTCACCAATTCCATTTAACATAGTTCTGGAAGTTTTAGCCAGAGCCATCAGACAAGAAAAAGAAATTAAAGGAATACAAATTGAGAAGGAAGAAGTCAAACTATCCCTCTTTGCAGAAGATATGATTCTTTACTTAGGGTACCCAAAGAACTCTACTAAGAGACTATTGGAACTCATAGAGGAGTTTGGCAAAGTGGCAGGGTATAAAATCAATGCACAAAAATCAACAGCCTTTGTATACACAAGCAATGCCATGGCTGAGAAAGAACTGCTAAGATCAATCCCATTCAAAATAGCTACAAAAACAATCAAATACCTTGGAATAAACTTAACCAAGGATATTAAAGATCTCTACGATGAGAATTACAAAATCTTAAAGAAAGAAATAGAAGAGGATACCAAAAAATGGAAAAATCTTCCATGCTCATGGATTGGAAGAATCAACATCATCAAAATGTCCATTCTCCCAAAAGCAATTTATAGATTCAATGCAATCCCAATCAAGATACCAAAGACATTCTTCTCAGATCTAGAAAAAATGATGCTGAAATTCATATGGAGGCACAAGAGACCTCGAATAGCTAAAGCAATCTTCTTGTACAACAAAAACAAAGCTGGAGGCATCACAATACCAGATTTCAGGACATACTACAGGGCAGTTGTAATCAAAACAGCATGGTACTGGTACAGAAACAGATGGATAGAACAATGGAACAGAATTGAAACACCAGAAATCAACCCAAACATCTACAGCCAACTTTTATTTGATTAAGGATCTAAAACCAATTCCTGGAGCAAGGACAGTCTATTCAATAAATGGTGCTGGGAAAACTGGATTTCTACATGCAGAAGCATGAAGCAAGACCCCTACCTTACACCTTACACAAAAATCCACTCAACATGGATTAAAGAGCTAAATCTACGACCTGACACCATCAAGTTATTAGAGAACATTGGAGAAACCCTTCAAGATATTGGCACAGGCAAAGAATTTCTGGAAAAGACCCGGGAGGCACAGGCAGTCAAAGCCAAAATCAACTATTGGGATTGCATCAAATTGATAAGTTTCTGTACTGTAAAAGAAACACTCAGGAGAGTGAAGAGACAACCGACAGAATGGGAAAAAATATTTGCAAACTATGCAACAGATAAAGGGTTGATAACCAGAATCTACAAAGAGATCAAGAAACTCCACAAAAACAAAACCAACAACCCACTTAAGAGATGGGCCAAGGACCTCAATAGACATTTTTCAAAAGAGGACATCCAAATGGCAAACAGGCACATGAAAAAATGTTCAAGGTCACTAGCAATCAGGGAAATGCAAATCAAAACCTCAATGAGGTTTCACCTCACCCCGGTTAGAATGGCTCACATACAGAAATCTACCAACAACAGATGCTGGCGAGGATGTGGGGAAAAAGGGACACTAACCCACTGTTGGTGGGAATGCAAACTGGTCAAGCCACTATGGAAATCAGTCTGGAGATTCCTCAGAAACCTGAAGATAACCCTACCGTTCGACCCAGCCATCCCACTCCTCGGAATTTACCCAAAGGAATTTAAATTGGCAAACAAAAAAGCGGTCTGCACCCTAATGTTCACTGCAGCTCAATTCACAATAGCCAAGACCTGGAACCAACCTAAATGCCCATCAACGGTAGACTGGATAAAGAAATTATGGGATATGTACTCTTTAGAATACTATACCGCAGTAAGAAACAACGAAATCCAGTCATTTGCAACAAAATGGAGGAATCTGGAACACATCATGCTGAGTGAAGTAAGCCAGTCCCAAAGGGACAAATACCATATGTTCTCCCTGATTGGTGACAACTGACTGAACACCAAAAAGGAAACCTGTTGAAGTGAAATGGACACTATGAGAAACGGTGACTTGATTAGCATAGCCCTGACTGTTAATGAACAACTTAATACATTATCCCTCTTAGTAGTTTTTTTTGTCTGTTCTACTTAATATGACTGATTTAGTTCTGTAATTAATGCACAGTTATTCTTAAGTGTTGAAATTTAACTGAAATGTGATCCCTGTTAAACATAAGAGTGGGAATAAAAGAGGGAAGAGATGTACAATTTGGGACATGCTCAGGCTGACTTGCCCCAAATGGTAGAGTTAGAAACATACCAGGGGACTCCAATTCAATCCCATCAAGGTGGCATGTACCAATGCCATCTCACTATTCCAAGTGATCAATTTCAGTTCACAATTGATCATAATGAAAGGACTAAGAGTCAAAGGGAGCACATAAACAAGTCTAGTACCTGCTAATACTAACCGATAGAATAAATAAAGGGGGGAGTGATCCAACATGGGAAGCGAGATACTCAGCAGACTCATAGAATGGCGGATGTCCTAAACAGCACTCTGGCCTCAGAATCAGCCCTAAAGGCATTCCGATCTGGCTGAAAAGCCCATGAGAGTATTTCAGGCATGGAAAGCCAAGACACTCAGGCAAAAAAAAAAAAAAAAAATTAAATAAATAAAATTAAATAAAAGTTAAAAAAAAAGAAAAAATACAAAGAGTGGGAATAAGAGAGGTAAGAGATGTGCAATCGGGACATGCTCAAGCTGATTTACCTCAAACGGTAGAGTTAGAAACATCCCAGGGGATTCCAATTCAATCCCATCAAGGGGCCATGTACCAATGCCATATCACTAGTCCCAGTGATCAATTTCTGTTCACAATTGATCATAATGATAGGACTAAGAACCAAAGGGATCACATAAACAAGAATAGTGTCTGCAAATACTAGCTGACAGAATCAAAAAGGGAGAGAACGATCCTACATGGGAAGTGAGATACACAACAGACTCATAGAATGGCAGATGCCCTAAACAGCACTCTGGCCTCAGAATCAGCCCTTAAGGCATGCAGATCCGGCTGAAAAGCCCATGAGAGTATTTCAGGCATGGAAAGCCAAGACACTCTGGGGAAAAAAAAAATAACCTAAATGAAAGATCTCTGCGAGTGAGATCCCAGTGGAAAGAACGGGTCATCAAAGAAGGAGGTACCTTTCTCTGAAGGGAGGAGAGAACTTCCACTTTGACCATGGCCTTGTCTAAATATGATCAGAGTTGGTGAACTCAGGGGGCTTCCATAGCCTTGGCAGCTCATGACAAGAGCCTAGTGTGATTACTGATGCCATAAACAAGAGTGTCAATTTGTTAAGTCAACAACAGGAGTCACTGTGCACTTACTCCTCATGTAGGATCTCTGTCCTTAGTGTGCTGTACATTGAGATTTAGTGCTATAACTAGTACTCAAACAGTATTTTTCACTTTATGTTTCTGTGTGGGAGCAAACTGTTGAAATCTTTGCTTAATGTATGCTAAACTGATCTTCTGTATATAAAGAGAATCGAAAATGAATCTTGATGTGATTGGAAGGGGAAAGGGAGTGGGAAAGGGGAGGGTTCTGGGTGGGAGGGACGTTATTGGGGGGGAATCCATTGTAAACCATAAGCTGTACTTTGGAAATTTATATTCATTAAATAAAAGTTAAAAAAAAAGAAAAAAAAATAAATGTAGTATGAATGAAAAAAAAAAAAAACCACAAAACCTAAATGAAAGATCTCTGTGAGTGAGATCCCAGTGGAAAGAACAGGTCTTCAAAGAAGGAGGTACCTTTCTCTGAAGGGAAGAGAGAACCTCCACTTTGACTATGACCTTGTCTAAACAAGATAAGAGTCGGAGAACTCAAGGGGCTTCCATAGCCTTGGAAACTCATGACTGGAGCATGGGGAGATTACTGAGGCCATAAACAAGAGTGTCAATTTGTTAAGTCAACAACAGGAGTCACTGTGCACTTACTCCTCATGTAGGATCTCTGTCCTTAGTGTGCTGTACATTGAGACTTAATGCTATAACGAGTACTCAAACAGTATATTTCACTCTGTGTTTCTATGGGGGTGCAAACTGTTGAAAGCTTTACTTAATGTATACTAAACTGATCTTCTGTAAAAAAAAAAAAAAGAAGAAGAAGAAATTATCAATTCCCAACTTGACTCTCACTGAGAATAAACACGACAATAGGTCTGATCTGATTTCATCATCATTTAAAAAATCATCTATTATTTTTCACTTTATGTTTCTGTGTGGGAGCAAACTGTTGAAATCTTTACTTAATGTATGCTAAACTGATCTTCTGTATATAAAGAGAATCGAAAATGAATCTTGATGTGAATGGAAGGGGAGAGGGAATGGGAGAGGGGAGGGTTGTGTGTGGGAGGGACGTTATGGGGGGGAATCCATTGTAATCCATAAGCTGTACTTTGGAAATTTATATTCATTAAATAAAAGTTAAAAAAAATAGCAAAGATATAAGCCCATTCACAAAATATAACCTTAATCATCAGTTAGAAAAAGAGACATGCTGGCACAGTGGGTTAAGTTTCCACTTGTATCACTGGTATCCTATATCACAGTGCCAATCCTGGCTGCTCGATTTCCAATCCAGCATCTTGGTAATGCACCTGGAATTGCAATGAAAGGTGGCCCAAGTATGTGGGTTCCTGCCAAACATGTAGGAAGCCAGCATGGTGTTCCTAGTTCCTTGCTTTGGGGGAGACCATCCCTGGTTGTTGTGGCCATTTGGGGAGTAAACCAGGGGGTAGAAGATCTATCTCTCTATATATTTTTCCCTCTCTGTTGCTCTGCTTTTAAAATCAATAAATATTCAAAAAAAGAAAAAAGGGAGACAACATAGTTTCCAAAAGCAAAGCACATAATCATAATTGTTACACAGAAGATACAAAATAGTCAATAAACATATAAAAATTTGGCCTATTTTACTTGACCCCTGAGAATTGAAAATTGAAACCAAAATACGATAACAGTAAATATTCAACACAACATTTAAATTTCAAAAGATGAAAAATCACAAGTTTTGGGAAGGATGAACAACCACAAGATATCATTTTATATATGTAGATTGACAAAATATAAAATATAATATTATGAAATATTAAAAAAAATATTGTTAGTTCTAAAGCTGTAGCATTGTTTAAAAATTCTAAGTGTGAAAAGGAATAAAAAGTGGTATTTTTGAAAATTTTGTAGGAATTTTATAAAAATCCTACAATGTATGAACATGGGGATTTGAATGGGACCCATTTCATATGATGATTTCTGTAAAGTTCTGAACTTTCATTAGCAAAGATGACTAAAGTCATTTGATGACAGTTAACTATGTAAGAGACCCAAATGGAATCTCTTTTCTTACTTCAGGCATATGGGGAGTGAACCAACAAATGCAAGTGTTCATTCTCTCTCTAACACCCCCACTTATCTGCCCCTGAAATTAATAAAATTAAATTTTGTAAATAACAATTTTTCATGAATAAATTATCTGAAAATACACTTACAAGGTCTGGTGCTGTGGTGTGGTGGGTTGGGCCACCACCTGCAGCGCCAGTATCCCATATAAGCCCTGGTTCAAGTTTTGGCTGCTCCGCTTCTGATCCAGCTCCCTGATAATGTGCCTCGGAAACAGCAGAAGATGGTCCCAGTTCTTGGGTTCCTGCACCCATGTGGGAAAACCAAATGAAGTCCCTGGCTCCTGGCTTCAGCCTGGCCTAGCCTTGGCCATTGCAGGCTTGTAAGTGCTGTCAATCTTTTCGGACACAAATTTACTTACCACATATGTAGCACATACCAAACATATAAAAGCACTTGAGTTTGCAGGATATTTGGAGCACAAAATTTCTATCTATAATTTTTCATATACTTATTGGTGGATATTTAGCTCATTCATTTGTTGGAATTGTAAATAATGTTTCAATAATTATTTTGTACATGTCTCCTTATGTATTCATGAGAATCTGTCTAATATAGTGATTCTTTTTTTATCTATATATAATATTCACTGGGTAAATTTACAAAGTTCTATTGCCCAGGCTGCCTCAACACAAAGTGATTCTGATTTGATTGAGTGGTGGTTTGGACATCCGTGTGTTTTTTCATCAGACTCAGTAGGCATTTCTCTTGTATAAAGTGATTGCTCTGATTGAGTTATAGTGACTCTCCTGTAAAGCCTCTTGGTGAACTGGGCTTCTTGTAGACCCTCTGTGATAAATCCAATGTATTAAAATGTGGCTTCTTTATTTCACCAGAAACATATGCTTTATGTTGAGTAGATAGATAGATAGATGGATAGATAAATAGATTTCTCTGTAAATCTAATTCATATGAATGTGAAAGACTCACAAAATAAATGCAGAGAAAGAAGGAAAATGTAATGACAATGAGATTAAATTATAAACACCAAGGCCAGCACTATTTGAACTCACTTGATTATGACAAATTGCATAAGTTGCACTGTTGTAATTGTACAGATAAGGAAACAAGCTCAGTACTGTCAAATAATTGTCAGTGAACTAAGATAGCAATGAAAGATCTAACATACAAACACAACTCAGTTTCCCTATACTACTTATAGAATTTCCATTAAATGTCAAATATCTAAATGCAATATAAAAATATAGTTAGAGGAGTTGTTGAACATTAATTTAAGTACTTGTTGAATCATAAATATTAATTAAGAAATAATTCTTGTGTTATCTATAGTGATTATAAACCAAATTTTATGTAGAATGAAAAATAGAATATTTAAATTAATTTTATCAATATAATCCATAATAATAACCATTTGCAAGTCACAAGAATTGTATTTAATGAAGAGTGTATCTCTAGTTTATTTCTGCTTAAATTTTTAATGCTAAGCATTGGCAACATCTGCCCCATTCCTGATAGCAAGTTCTAGCAGATGGTAGAAGGAATGAGCAAGAAGCATTCCAATATTCATAGAAAAATTGGAACTATTCACCATGCTTAGAAGAAAGCTAGCTTTTTTCTTGAATATATTCTCTTGGTTGTGATTTTGCTTGAATGTATTTAATATATTCATACTTATTAAAGGTGAAATCATCCCATTTTTTTCATGTGCTGGAATATAAATTCATTTTGGTGGTGAACTCCAAGGAGTATCAGGAGTCCCTATCAACCAAAAAAATTTTGTTTCTTGCAGAAATATTCCTTTTTACCCTTGCACTTGAAATGAAAATTTTCTTTATTCCAATAATTTTCAAACTACCATATTTTTTGCTTTGGTTTAAGAGACAGGATTACTCCTCACCTTTCTAACCTGCTCCTTTATTTTTCCTACATCATTTTTGATATTTTCTTTCAGCACCCAGTTTAGTTGCATTTAGCTGTAGTTATATTTAGTTACATCTTTATTTATAGTTATAGTTAGTATTCTCATCTAGATAAATTTCTTCCTTTTCTTTCCTTTTAATTTTTTATTTTATTTATATAAAGAACAGAATTTATTTATTTCATTTATACTATTTTAAGCCTATAGTATACTTCCTACTCTCCCTCTCTTGCTCCCTCTACCTACATTTCTTTTTTTCATTATTTTCCTTCTACTATTTGTGATAACATACTTTCAATTTACTTTACAGACACAGGCTTAATACTCCATTTAATAAATAATTAAACAAGTAGAAAAATCACTGTTCCACAGGAATATATACAGGGCTATAAACAGTAATCAAGCTAATGATATTAAATTCACTCATATATATATATTACTTTTTTATATTATATATGTTACCTACTGAAAATCAAAGAAAACTTATTTTATTTGTCTTTTAGATTCTGTTTTATTTCACTAATCATAATGTTCTCCAGTTGCATCCATTTTGTTGCAAAAGACAGGATTCTGTTATTTTTTAAGACTAAGTAGTATTCCATTATGTGTGTGTGTGTGTGTATATATATATATATATCATAATTTCTTTATCCAATCATCAGTTGATGGACATCTGAGTTGATTCAATATCTTAGTTATTGTAAATTGAGGTGCTATAAACATGGGGGTACAGATAATTCTTCCATATGCTGATTTCATTTCCTTTGTGTAAATTCCCAGGAGTTGGATGGTCGAATCATACAGTAGATCAATTTTCAGACTTTTGAGGAATCTCCATATTCTCTTCAATAAGAGCTGTACTAGTTTATATTCCCACCAACAGTATATAAGAATACCTTTTTCTCCATATCATTGTCAGAATTTGTTATTATTATTTTCTTATATAATAGCCATTCTGACTAGGGTGAGGTGAAACCTCTTTGAAGCTTTTATTTGCATTTTCTTGATGCCTAGTGATCCTGAGCATTTTTTCATGTGTCTGTTTGGCATTTGTATTCCATCCTTTGAAAAATACCTGTACATTTCTTTGTCCCATTTCTTAACATGATTATTTGCTTTGTTGTTGTTTAGTCTATTTAGCTCCTTATCTATTTAAGATGTTAATCCTTTATCAAATGTATAATTTGCAAATATTTTCTCCCATTATATTAGTTACCTCTTCACTTTATTAAGTGTCTCCTTTGATGTTCAGAAGCTTCTTGGCTTGATATAATCCCATTTGTCAATTTTTTATTTTGTTGCATATTCTTCTGGGAGCTTATCCAGAAAGATTTTGCCTAGGCCAACATCTTGCAGAGTTTCTTCAATGTTTTACTCTAGTAATTTGAAGCTTTCAGGTCTTGGGTTTAGATCTTTGATCCATTGTGAGCTTATTCTTTATAATGTGTTAAGTGGTGATCTTGCTTCATACTTGTGCTTGTGGAGAACCAATTTTCCCAACACTGTCTGTGGAAGAGACTGGTCTTTTTTAGGAAATTATTTTAGCTTGTTTGTCAAAAATCTGTTGGTAGTGGAGGTGTGGATTAATTTCTGGGCTTTCTAATCTGTTCAATTGATCTAAATCTATTTTTATGCCAGTAACAGGCTGTTTAGTTTATAATTGTTTGTAACATGTCTTGAAATCTGGCATTTTGATGCCCCTGGCTTTATTTTTATTGGTTAAGATTGATTTAGCTGTTCAGAGTCTCATGTGTTTCCATATGAATTTTAGGGTCATTTTTTTCTAGATCTAAGAAGAATTCCCATGGTATTTTGATTGAGATCACATTGAATCTGTAAAGTGCTTTAGGTAGTATGGAAATTTTTATAGTAATTCTTCCAATCCATGAACATGGAAGATTTTCCTATTTTTGTGTGTGCCTTCTTCTATTTATTTCCTTAGTGTTTTATACTTTTCATTGTAAAGGTCTTTTATATCCTTAGTTAAATTTATCCCAAGGAATTTACATTTTTGAAGGTATTGTGAATAACACTGATCTTACAAATTTTTTTGAAATCCTGGCATTATTTCTGTACAAAAATGCTAATTATTTTTGTGTGTTGATTTTACATCCTGCAACTTAACCAAGCTCTCTTACGAACTTAAATAGTCTCTTAGTGGAGATTTTGGTTCCCCTATATATAGGATTATGTCTTCTGCAAGCAGCAATAATTTAATTCCTCAACTACTCTCTAGGCATTCACTGTTAGATTCAAGAGTATAACAAAATCATGTGACACATTTGTGGGTTAATCTTTCCATGTTCAAAGACTCAGACACTTAACAAATGACAGATATCCAAATATATATTTTCACTGAATATTTTCCCCAAGTTAATAATCTATTCCCCTTCCATTTTCAGAATATCTATGAAAATTTTAAACATTTTAAAATTGTAATTTTGTAATAATTTGATATGTGATTTGCTTTAATTGTTATCATTTAAGAGAAAGTATTCTAAAGTGACATCTGAATTTTCTGTAAAATTACTTATATGTACCTACCTTTTGATCATAAACATTAAGTTAATAAGTGACCAAATTTTTAAAAAAAGATATTGAAGTTAATTCTAAAAATTTATTTATTTGAAAGGTAGAGTTACAAAGGAATGGAAAGAGAGAGAGAGAGAGGGAAAAGAGAGAGAGAGATTTTTCATCCAATGATTGAATCTGCAAATGGTCATAAGAGCTGGGGCTTGACTGGCCCCAAGTCATGAGCCAGGAGCTTTTTCTAGGTCTGCATGTGGGTTCAGGGTCCCAAGTACTTTGCCATCTTCCACTGCTTTTCCATGCACATTAGCAGGAGTCAGATCAGAAGTGGGGCAGCTGAGACTCAAAAGGTTGCTCATATAGGATGCTGGCACTGCAGGCAGCGGCTTTATTGGCTATGCCACAACTCTAGCCCCATGAAGTTAATTCTATCTTGGTTAAGCAAAAAGATGTTCTGATGCAGATAGAGTATAGTTATTTTGATTCTCACAAGTTGTCTTAAATTTCATTTTTATCCTGAAGCATAAGTTTGATGCATTTCCAACCAAACAACTGGGTTTAATATGGTTTGGAAATGCTACAGCATCTAATTGAATTCCTTTTCCAATAGAAATCTTGTGATTCTTTAAGTGTTACTTCAGGAACAAGTAGCTATGAGAAATTTACAGGTTAGGTCTATAAGATGACACAGCCATTCATTATGTTAGAACATTTAAAAGTTTTCTAATGTAAAACTGAAAGCAGAAAAAGAAAACCAAAAATATTTAAGCTTGGCTCTGAAGAAGTTGAATTTCTTGGTGCTCGGGCCAGCAGATGGCAAATAAAGATAAAATGAAATAATTAGTTTGGGATCAAAGAACCAAGCTAAGCAGTATAAGGGGAACAATCATCCAGCATGCTAATAAAGAACAGGATGTAGGTTCTCTGCCAAAGAAATTACTGAAATAATCACTTAGTAGTCAAAACAGTATTGGTAATTTGTTTCTAAAAAACAATAGGAAGGAAAGTTAGAGATGGTATAGCATAAGAGTGCTTTTAGATCCTCTATAATACAGTCCATAAAATGTCTACTGTTGTTTGGCAATGGAAATATTTCTATTTGGGAAAAGATAAGCCATAAACAAAAAGAAACAAGTTTCTCCTGCCCCTACAGTCTCTTTCAAAGATTTAAGGCAGAAAAATCTTTTCAATTATCTCTTGCTATAAAAGAGAATCACTCCAAAACCTAGCTACATTTAGTCATTGAATTCTGCTTTCTGTTTCACTTTGTGCCAACTAAAGTTACCCATAAGGCTGCATTCACCTGGGAACTGGATTCAAGGTTCTTCAAGGGTCTCCTAAACAATATAAATCATTCTCTCTCTCTCTCTCTCTCTCCCCCAACACATACACACACACACACACACACACACACAAACTCTCTCCTCTTTGGTAACTAGGCTAGCTTAAGCTTCTTTATATGCTAGCTGACTGAAAATGGAAGGGTGATAATTGCTATAAGATCTCTTAAATGAGAGAAGCAGAAAATTAGTGTCATTTCCTCTTCATTCTTTGGGTAGTAAGAAATCACAGGACCTGCATAAATTCAAAAAGAGGGGAAGTATATTCTACTTCATAATAAGACACAAACATTTGTGCACATTTGGGACTAGTTTGCACATTTTGGAAACACTCAACCATTGTCCACCTTTGGCCACAACAATATACAGGCTTCTCACATGCAAAATACAGCTCCTATCATTAAGGCATTGCCTCAAAATCGATAATGTCTTTATCTAAATCATGTCTGTGTATTGACACTTTTGGCTGTATACAGTTGCCAAGGCTCGATTTTTCATCCAAAGACATGTGATATAAAAAGGCAGAACGTATGCCTTTTACACACCCAATATATTTAAGTAAAATTGATAAAATAAATGCAATGGACACTGCATTTAGAAAGGAGAAGAACAGAAAGCAGTTGTCATTTGTCCAAGACAACTCTCAACCCAACCTGGTATATGTTTCAGCACTCCCTTGCTATATGGACAGGCAAATTTTCCCAAGTTGGACATGGTTCTGGTCCCATGGAAGGCCTCAAAATCCATTTATTTTCAGACCTTGGATTTTTCTTGGGATTATCCTTCCTACTCTAGAAGAAAGAAGATGAATTTGCAGTTAAGTTTCTCTCTCATCTCTCTTATCCTTAAAAGTGTGTTCTATGGAGCACATTGTTAGCCTAGTGATTAAGACTCCATCCCACATCAGAATACCTGGGTTTGATTTTGTGTAAAGTAATTAATTGGGTTCCTGTGACTCATGGAGAGACCTGGATTGAGTTCTCAATTCTTGGCTTCAGTCCTTGTCCAGTCTCAACTGCTATACTCATTTGAAGAGGGAACAAACAAATGGAGTTCTATCTGTTTCTTTCTGTCTCACTTTTTCAGCCTGTCAAATAAATTCATTTTTTAAAAGTTGAGAGCTCTTTCCACTTGAATATTCTTTGTCCCCTTTAATCTAATCAAATGGTGGTTTTGCTAATATAAAATTAATTATTGTGTAAATATTACTAGAATTCATTTTGTGCCCCAAGAATAGTATTCTTCTATTTTTTCAAAAGTGTTATCTGTGTTTTGAATATATGATAATACTATGAAACGATGATACTATAATTCTAAGAAGTCCTATATCCAGTTCAGATTTTCTACTGAAAATCATCTTATGTTTTTTTGAAATCTTAACAAGGAGCATAGAGCTACAAGATGAAGCTAGATTTTCATTAAAGAGTGTTTGGCCAACTGAAAAAATCGTATTGGGTGAGAAAGAGATCGCCATGTGATAAGGAAGATGTAAGTTGTAGTAATAAGGACATGTGAGATAGAATGCCTTTTATGTGGAGAGAACTGACCACAACATCATCCTCAATCTATATATCCTCTAAATGCTATACTTTCATCCATTGCTATTCTATTTTTCTTTCATTGACAAATAGAAACCTGGACATGATATAATACACAGCAGTAATATGAATGTCTTCAATAGCAAAAAATATTTTGTGCTAATTGTATGATTTCATTGCAAAGAAGCACTTCTTGCCCTATGTAAAGTTGGAATGAATGAGCTTTATCGGTTTATAATTTTGTTTTTAATTACCTAAATACTTATTCACTTATTTTGCATATGTGTTGTTATGAGTTGAATAGAATGAGTCTCTCCAAAACTCATGCAAGATTCTTAAACTGATTTCTTTTAGTTGCTTTGGTCATCTGATCACTGAGGCTTTCCTTTTGGTAAGTATAATGCTTTTTACTACAGAACCCAAATCTTCCTGGTATTACTGAGAAGAGGAAAGCATCATGAACTAGAAGATAATTCAGCCCTGCAATCAAATCCAAAACATTTCCAAATGTTTTCTGCAACAACCAAATTCATAAATTATGAGGAGTAGAATGGATTGCAACTCTTTCTGTGCTGACTAAAGTTATTTAGAACTTAATGGGATAAACAAAACAATATACGCAGAAGAAACTTTGCCTGTCTTCTTCAAGGAGGCCAAAAACTAATCAAAAACTAATTTAGAAGCAAAAAGAATATTTAGGACACAGAAGGTAAAAAGTATCTTGTTCAATTAAAGATTATAAAAATCAAAATTATTAAAAGATTATAATTATGATGACAAAATATTACATATTCTACAATATTAATTTTTTCCTACTGTGTGTAAAAATGCTGTGAAACTGCCTAGTTAAAGACCAAGTAGAGTGAATATTTGGCTTAGTGGTTATGATGTCCACATCCTATAATGGATTGTCTGGGTTCAAGTCCTTGCTCTGCTCCCAATTACAGCTTCCTGCTAATGAACAACCTGGGAAACAGTGGGTAATGGCTCAAGTACTTGGATGTCTGCCACTCACTAGAGAGAATCAAACTGAGTTTCAGGCTCTTAGCTTCAGTCATTCCCAACCCCATCCGTTTCACGGATTTGTGGAGTAACCCAGCCAGTGGGAGAGCTCTCTTTGGCTCTATCTCCCTGCCTTTCTAGTCTCTCTCTTTCTCTCTCTCCCTTCCTCTCCCTTTCTTCTGCTTTTTATATTTTAAAAGCAACTGTATTATAAACATTGAATTAATGAAGTTCTGGGAGTTTTTGGAAAATCACTATCTATAATATCTGATTACTAATATTAAATAGTGTTTCCTGGTAAAACTAACTAAAGAATGCACATATACCTACACATTAAAGGGATGGGGCACTGGCCTGGGAAAAACATCCAAAGATGGCCCATGTACTTGGGTCCTTGCACCCAGGTGGGAAAACCCGGATGAAGTTTCTGGCTCCTGGTTTTGGCCTGGTTCCACCCTGGCCATTGAGAACATCTAGGAACTGAATCAACAGATAGAAAATCTCTCTCTCTCTCTCTATTTGTGTGTATGTGTGTGTGTATCTCCTTCTCTCTCTGTAACTCTGAATTTCAAATAAATAAATATTTCAAAAAAGCCATTATCATCAAATTGTTGTTTTTTATTATCTGACAAAGACTATTTGAAAAAAAGAAAACAATTTACTATTCTCAACAGTGTTTTTGTTTACAGACAAAATTAATCAACACTGTACCTTCTGAGCCTGATGTTACTTTATCTAGGAGTTACAAGTAATAGACTTTAAGTTGTGTCATTATTTAATCGGTATGATTACTACCCTGAGCTTGTTTAACTTTAAGAAGATTTTTCTTTTTAAAAGAACCCCAAATGATGTCCTTTTATAAGCAATTTCATACTTTGATAGGTAATTACACTGAAGGCTCAGAAAATCCTTTTGTCTCTTGAGAGTCCAGATTAAATCAGTTTACAAATTAAAGGGGAGGGAGCAATCAGATGGCAATCTAGACAACACTTAAAAATGTATATTTTCGGCTTCTCTGTAAAGCAAATTGATAATGAGTTCTGCCTCCCAGGGAGAAGCTGCTTTCCTTCTTCATCCCAGTTTCTGCTGCCCGTGGTAGCTTTCTCGTACTGCTCCTGGTTTCCCTGACAGGAAATTGGAATGCCTCACTGCCTCACTGGAGCATATTCTAGATGTGGAACCCAAATTGCCTTATCCTCATACTTTGAGACTACAGCTCTCTTGCTTTATTAGAAAATAATTAAAATGTTGAAAATTAGCTTGGCAAGTTGCCAACTTTTCCATGGTTGCTTAAAGGGCAATGGTTTGGTAACATTTGTAACTAAGGAAGCATTAAGCAGAAAGATGCACAAACGATGTACTTAAATTTTCTATAAAAACAAAATTGAAATGTAATTATAAAAAGAAAAAGGTTTTATAGTTTAAAAGATCCACTAAATAGAAAACTAATTAAAACACAAATTTAATGTAAGATAGCTGAATTACTTATTTAGCAGTAATCTTCCTGAACTTCAGATTTTCTTGTTGACTTGCCCAAAATATCTAATATGATTTTCTATAGTAAAGAAAATTGATGGCAATTTAATGGTTACAATGATATGATCTTATAATTTTAGAGTAAATTTGGAGAGTAAATTCTTATGTACAACCTACAAATAAATGTATATGTTATTAAAGCAATAAAAATTGAATGTTAATCACATTTGTGTTCTTTGATGGTTCAAAGGCAGTAGCTGTGTTTCCTTCTCTGTAGTCTTCATAAAATGATGTGTGTGGATAATATCATTTAGGGTTTTATTAGAACAATAAATTATGTTTCTCCATTTCTCTAGTTGATTTTATCTAGATCTCAATATCCCGTGCCAAGTCCAAACATTTATTATTACTGAATTGATGAAATTATGCAACTATAATATTTTAATATTATAAAGACTAGCAGGTATTCTGATGCAGTAGTTTAAGCCATCGCTTAGGACTGACATCCCATATTGGTGCGTTGGTTCAACAATTGGCTGCTCTGCTTCTGATCCAGCTCCCTGCTAATGAGCCTGGAAGATGAGCCCAAGTTCTCGGGTCCCTGCTACCCACTTAGGAGACCAGGATGGAGTTCCCAGCTCCTGGGTCTTGGCTTCAGCCTGGCCCACACTTGGCTATGGCAGCCATTTGGCAAATGAACCAGCAGATGAAATATTTCTGTATATGGTGTATCTATCTGTCTGTCTATCTCTTCCCCTCTTTGTCACTCTGCCTTTAATGAAATCTTTAATATGTTAAGCCACACCACTGATATCTTTTAAGTTTTATTTATTTATGTGACAGAGACAAATACAGAAAAAGTGCTTCTATTCACTGATTCACTCTGCAAATGCATGAAACCAAGTGATAGGAACTCAATCTAAGTCTCCTACATAGGTGGGAGGACCCAAGTTATCTCTGCTGCCTCCCAAGGTCTGCATTAGTAAGAAACTGGAGACTGGCACCAGAGACTACTATTAAACACAGACACTCTGATATGGGACATAGACATCTTAGCAAACATCTTAAATACTAGGCTAAATTCCAGTCCCCTAATTTCCTTTTTGTTTTTTAATGGTTCATAATCATGGAAAAGATGGCACTCAATTATTAATGCACTGTAATTAAAAAGGTAATCCTAAGATAGATTCTCTACCCATCACTACACTTCCCTAACTGACAGCTTATTCTCCACCAATCACACTTCTTATCCAGTGTGCTCACACATATGCAATAGGACAAAGTTACTTGAAAAAGTTCATATATAAATGAAACTAAAATATTAGTTTGTTTGGTTACAAAAGCATTTTTGAAATTTATGCATTAGTAGGATATTCAAAAAGTTCATGGAGAGTGCATATTCCCAAAAATATGCATGAATTTTATTTTTAAATAAAATTTATTTTTATAAAAAACTCATCTTTCAAATGTTTTATTTATCTTCATTTTGTTTGAAAGGCAGAGAAGCAGAGCAAGGACAGAGAGAGATATTCTATTCACTGTTTCAATAAACCAGGAGCACAGAACTCAATCCAGATCTTTCATGCTCTGGGTGCCCACTAACAGCTGGCTAGACTGGAAGCAGAGTAACTGGAACTTGAACTAGACACTCAGATATGAGATGAGGGCATCCCAAGAGATGATTTAGCTTTTGTTGCACACTTCCCTCTAAATGTATATTTTAGTTCCATTTTCCATGAATTTATAAAACTATGCTTGTTTTTTAACTATCTAAGAATAGTCTTAAATTTAACAAAAGAAGAATTATAGAGCAGCATAAAGAGTCCCTTTGAACACCACACCCAGATTTCCCTACTATTAACATCTAATATTAGTATACTGGAGTTTGGGTTTACAAATAGGCCTAGTTGGGTGTCCTTTATAGATTCTGACATATATACTACCTTTGTATCGATGTTAAGAATTGTCACTTAGATTTTAATTTTCCTGGATTAACTTAAATAATCTAACTGCCTGAACTTTCTTAATTTGTAATGAGGGGAGAAATGGTCTATTTTTCTTAATTTTTATTGATAAATAATGATTTCTATTGGGCATGATGTAATGCTTTGGTTTATGTACACATGAAAGATAATAACATATCCCTCACTTCACCACATCTTTTTATCATATTATTTTGGTGAGAATATTCAAAATCCACTTAAGCAATTTTGAAATATAAATTATTAACTATGGTTACCATACAGTACAATAATGACTCAAACTTAATGCTTCAATCAAAGAAAGACTGTATCCCTCGATCAACGTCTTTCTTTTCCCCATCTTTCCTCCTCGCCTCTACTCTAGCCTCTGGTAACCAATATTGTACTATCTCTTTCTTATGAGATCAACTTTTTTAGACTCCATGCATAAGTGAGATCTTGAGAATTTGTCTTTCTGTTCCTGGCTTATTTCAATTAATAATTTTCTCAAATTTCATCCATGTTGTCACAAATGAATTCATTTTTAAACTTAGAATTTATTTTTAAATTTAGAATGCTTTTCTCAGAAACTTTCTCTGTATTAAATTTAGCACTATGTAAACTATTTGAAGGCAAGGACTTCATTTTTTATATAGTCAGTATCTACCACAGTGGAAAACAAATAACGGATGTTCAACATCAATTTAATGAATGAATGTATGAATGAGTGAAGTGCTCTGCTAGACAAAAACACTTTTACTTTTATTCTAAGGGGATTATTGAGTGGAGATAACAGATAAATAAATAGCACTTAACTCATCACTGGGATGTCATATACCTTGATAAGTTTTCTTATATTTGTTACAGCAACTTACTATACCATAACCACTGTTATGACAGAATGATACACAGAATATAATAGCAAAATGGCCGCAGTGGCCATTGGAGGGTGAACCAACGGCAAAGGAAGACCTTTCTCTCTGTCTCTCTCTCTCACTGTCCACTCTGCCTGGCAAAAAAAAAAAAAAAAAGTTCAATAGTTTTCATACGGAAAGTGTCATGGAGATGAATGTCGAGACATGAATGAGAGATGGCAAGCCTGTTTAGTTTGTTAAGGATCAATCTGAGAAGTTCAGTATGTCATGTTAACAGATTTTATTTTATTTTATACACTAATTGAAAATCAGAGACATGGTCAAATATTTAATTTAGTCATCACCTTATGGACCTGAGAAAGAAGCCAGAGAAAAAAGTCAGCAAATCAGAACAGACCAGGCAAGAGATGGCAAATGACTAATATGAAATAAAAGTGATGTATGGAAATAAAATGTTAAAGAAATATTCAATAGCCTAGTCATATATTGAGATTGATTGGATGAGTATTTTGAAGAAATACATGGGGTAAGAATAAAATAGGTTTTAGAGTTGGGAAACTCTGGAGATAATTGTACCAGCAAATGAATCAGAAAGCATATGATTTTGTTCAGATTTTTGCAGTTTTTGGGTGAGAGGTAATTGTGATCATTCAGTTACTGATATTGATCAAAACTTGGATTTATGGTTTGGAGATCCTCCCGAGTGAGAGCTGAAAAATAAATTTGTGATTCATTAACACAAAGAATACTATTAAAAATGTTATTCTGGAATAGTTTGAGAATGTGAAAAGAGATTAGCAACAACAGGAATTCTGGAGTTATATCATTTTTAAATTACCAAATATACAAGCACCCCATAATTTAATTGATTAAATAACAATAATATAATTTTCAATATTCTGTGGGTTAAGTAATTAGTCTCATTCGTGTGACTACATTTAACTGTAAGATCACCTGCAGAATGATCTCAGGCAAGACACCTAAGTTTACTACCTCTCCCCATTTTAAGATTTAACTTTATTTATTTGAAAGGAAGAGTTACAGAGAGAAGGAAACACAGGGAGTGAGAGCCTCCATCCATTGGTGCTGGAACTGGGCCAGGCTAAAGGCAGGAATTTCATCTGAGTTTCTGATGTGGGTAGCAGGGCCCAAGTAGGGAGGTAGATCAGAGGTAGCTGGGACCATAACTGGTGATCATAATGGGATGCTGGCATAACCCATTGTATCCCAATGCCAGGCCTTGGGTCCCCTTTCTATGCAGTCTTTTATCACAGGCTTCTTCCCAATAAAGAGATCTCATATCAACGCTTCAAGAGAGAAAAAGTTGACCTACCACAGCCTCTTGTAGCTGAGGTTCCACATCACAACAGTCTCACTTCCACCACATTCTGTTAATAAAACAAAACATCAAGTTTCCCTAGATGTTAGGGGTTGTGAAATGCACTCCGCCTCCTCTGGGAAGGAATTTAGAAATATTGTTGGCTGGCGCCGCGGCTCAATAGGCTAATCCTCTGCCTTGCGGCGCCAGCACACCGGGTTCTAGTCCCGGTCGGGGCACCGGATTCTGTCCCGGTTGCCCCTCTTCCAGGCCAGTTCTCTGCTGTGGCCAGGGAGTGCAGTGGAGGATGGCCCAAGTGCTTGGGCCCTGCACCCCATGGGAGACCAGGAAAAGCACCTGGCTCCTGCCATCAGATCAGTGTGATGCGCTGGCCGCAGCACACTGGCCGCGGCGGCCACTGGAGGGTGAACCAACGGCAAAGGAAGACCTTTCTCTCTCTCTCTCTCTCTCTCACTGTCCACTCTGCCTGTCAAAAATAAAAAATAAAAAAAAAAGAAATATTGTTACCACACTATTTGATAGACCACATCTAGGAAACACCAATAAGTAAGGCTATGTATATATATATATATATTATATAGATATAGATATATATGTTATATATATAAGGCAATATATATACATATTTCTATATATATAGAAAACAGACCCCTATAAAAATATAGCAACTATAGTAAGTATAGAAAGACTATAAGGAAGAATTATGTCTTGGAGCTTAAAAAAAGAAGAGAATTTTTTAAAAAGTTAGATAAAAAGATCAAGTTTCCTGGAGAGTGAAAGTAGCAACTGTATAAATGAATGTTTTCTATTACTTTTCACAATTAAAGCTCAATAGTGAGCAGAATAGTTTTATTGGTGGAACAGGAATAATATCAACATTGAAGTATAATGAAAAGTAAATGGAAATAAAAGTGGAAATAGTCATTTTTATTCATTGAGAGTGAGATTAAAAATCACACATTTTTTTCAGCAGGAGATAAAAAGAGCCAAAGCAGACATTAAGAATAAAGAGAGATAAATGGAGAGGAGAGACGCCCAGGGCTCCAAGTCCACACATCAGCGCTGGAAGCGGAGGTGAGCTTAGTAACCGGAGACATTGGCGGGGAAACGGCAGACAGAATTTTAGAGGGACGCGGGGGAAAGTCCAACAGACTACAGGAGAGAAGGAAAAATAAATAAATAAATCAATAAAAAGGTGGGGGCATACTGGTACAGACAAGTTCCACTCTCTGCCAACCTTGCAAAGGCAAGCAAGAGACAAAGAGCTAGGATATACATAATAAAAGGGGAGAGTTAAGACTACAATTCAGTAGCCTAGGCAACCCAGAAAGTATGCAAACACATTGAGACTGAACAAAATGCTCCTGAATGAACACTGGGTCATTCAAGAAATCAAAAGAGAAATCAGAAACTTTCTGGAAGTAAATGAGGATAACAACACAACATATCAAAACTTATGGGATACGGCAAAAGCAGTATTGAGAGGCAAGTTTATAGCAATAGGGGCCTATATCAAGAAATTGGAAAGGCACCAAATAAATGAGCTTTCAGCGCATCTCAAAGGACCTAGAAAATTTGCAGCAAACCAGACCCAAATCTAGTAGGAGAAGAGAAATAATTAAAATCAGAGAAGAAATTAACAGGATTGAATACAAAAAAACATTACAAAAAATCAGCCAAGCAAAGAGCTGGTTTTTTGAAAAAATAAACAAAATTGACACCCCATTGGCCCAACTAACTAAAAAAAGAAGAGAAAAGACCCAAATCAATAAAATCAGAGATGAAAAAGGAAACATAACAACAGACACCACAGAAATAAAAAGAATCATCAGAAATTACTACAAGGACTTGTATGCCAGCAAACAAGAAAATCTATCAGAAATGGATAGATTCCTGGACCCATGCAACCTACCTAAATTGAACCATGAAGACATAGAAAACCTAAATAGACCCATAACTGAAACAGAAATTGAAACAGGAATAAAGGCCCTCCCAACAAAGAAAAGCCCAGGACCAGATGGATTCACTGCTGAATTCTACCAGACATTTAAAGAAGAACTAATCCCATTTCTTCTCAAACTATTCAGAACAATCGAAGAAGAGGGAATCCTCCCAAATTCTTTCTATGAAGCCAGCATCACCTTAATCCCTAAGCCAGAGAAAGATACAGCACTGAAAGAGAATTACAGACCAATATCCCTGATGAACATAGATGCAAAAATCCTCGATAAAATTCTCGCCAATAGAATACAACAACACATCAGGAAAATCATCCACCCAGACCAGGTGGGATTCATCCCTGGTATGCAGGGATGGTTCAACATTCGCAAATCAATCAATGTGATTCACCACATCAACAGACTGCAGAAGAAAAACCATATGATTATCTCAATAGATGCAGAGAAAGCATTCGATAAGATTCAACACCCTTTCATGATGAAAACTCTAAGCAAATTGGGTATAGAAGGAACATTCCTCAATATAATCAAAGCAATTTATGAAAAGCCCACAGCCAGCATCCTATTGAATGGGGAAAAGTTGGAAGCATTTCCACTGAGATCTGGCACCAGACAGGGATGCCCACTCTCACCATTTCTATTTAAAATAGTTCTGGAAGTTTTAGCCAGAGCCATCAGACAAGAAAAAGAAATTAAAGGAATACAAATTGAGAAGGAAGAAGTCAAACTATCCCTCTTTGCAGAAGATATGATTCTTTACTTAGGGGATCCAAAGAACTCTACTAAGAGACTATTGGAACTCATAGAGGAGTTTGGCAAAGTGGCAGGATATAAAATCAATGCACAAAAATCAACAGCATTTGTATACACAAGCAATGCCATGGCTGAGGAAGAACTGCTAAGATCAATCCCATTCACAATAGCTACAAAAACAATCAAATACCTTGGAATAAACTTAACCAAGGACGTTAAAGATCTCTACGATGAGAATTACAAAATCTTAAAGAAAGAAATAGAAGAGGATACCAAAAAATGGAAAAATCTTCCATGCTCATGGATTGGAAGAATCAATATCATCAAAATGTCCATTCTCCCAAAAGCAATTTACAGATTCAATACAATCCCAGTCAAGATACCAAAGACATTCTTCTCATATCTGGAAAAACTGATGCTGAAATTCATATGGAGGCACAAGAGACCTCGAATAGCTAAAGCAATCTTGTACAACAAAAACAAAGCCGGAGGCATCACAATACCAGATTTCAGGACATACTACAGGGCAGTTGTAATCAAAACAGCATGGTACTGGTACAGAAACAGAGGGATAGACCAATGGAACAGAATTGAAACACCAGAAATCAACCCAAACATCTACAGCCAACTTATATTTGATCAAAGATCGAAAACCAATTACTGGAGCAAGGACAGTCTATTCAATAAATGGTGCTGGGAAAACTGGATTTCCACGTGCAGAATCATGAAGCAAGACCCCTACCTTACACCTTACATAAAATCCACTCAACGTGGATTAAAGAGCTAAATCTATGACCTGACAGCATCAAGTTATTAGAGAACATTGGAGAAACCCTTCAAGATATTGGCACAGGCAAAGAATTTCTGGAAAAGACCCGGGAGGCACAGGCAGTCAAAGCCAAAATCAACTATTGGGATTGCATCAAATTGAGAAGTTTCTGTACTGCAAAAGAAACAGTCAGGAGAGTGAAGAGACAACCGACAGAATGGGAAAAAATATTTGCAAACTATGCAATAGATAAAGGGTTAATAACCAGAATCTACAAAGAGATCAAGAAACTCCACAAAAACAAAACAAACAACCCACTTAAGAGATGGGCCAAGGACCTCAATAGACATTTTTCAAAAGAGGACATCCAAATGGCCAACAGAAACATGAAAAAATGTTCAAGGTCGCTAGCAATCAGGGAAATGCAAATCAAAACCACAATGAGGTTTCACCTCACCCCGGTTAGAATGGCTCACATACAAAAATCTACCAACAACAGATGCTGGCAAGGATGTGGGGAAAAAGGGACACTAACCCACTGTTGGTGGGAATGCAAACTGGTCAAGCCACTATGGAAGTCAGTCTGGAGATTCCTCAGAAACCTGAAGATAACCCTAACATTTAACCCAGCCATCCCACTCCTTGGGATTTACCCAAAGGAATTTAAATTGGCAAACAAAAATGTGGTCTGCACCCTAATGTTTATTGCAGCACAATTCACAATAGCCAAGAACTGTAACCAACCTAAATGCCCATCAACGATAGACTGGATAAAGAAACTATGGGATATGTAGTCTTTAGAATACTAAACCGCAGTAAGAAACAATGAAATCCAGTCATTTGCAACAAAATGGAGGAATCTGGAACACATCATGCTGAGTGAAGTAAGCCAGTCCCAAAGGGACAAATACCACATGTTCTCCCTGATTGGTGACAACTGACTGAACACCAAAAAGGAAAACTGTTGAAGTGAAATGGACACTATGAGAAACGGTGACTTGATCAGCATAGCCCTGACTGTTAATGAACAACTTAATACATTATCCCTCTTAGTAGTTTTTTTTTTTTTTTTGTCTGCTCTACTTAATATGACTGGTTTAATTCTGTAATTAATACACAGTTATTCTTAAGTGTTGAAATTTAACTGAAATGTGATCCCTGTTGAACATAAGAGTGGGAATAAGAGAGGGAAGAGATGTACAATTTGGGACATGCTCAGGCTGACTTGCCCCAAATGGTAGAGTTAGAAACATACCAGGGGACTCCAATTCAATCCCATCAAGGTGGCATGTACCAATGCCATCTCTCTAGTCCAAGTGATCAATTTCAGTTCACAATTGATCATAATGAAAGGACTAAGAGTCAAAGGGATTACATAAACAAGTCTAGTACCTGCTAATACTAACCGATAGAATAAATAAAGGGGAGAGTGATCCAACATGGGAAGTGAGATACTCAGCAGACTCATAGAATGGCGGATGTCCTAAACAGCACTCTGGCCTCAGAATCAGCCCTAAAGGCATTCCGATCTGGCTGAAAAGCCCATGAGAGTATTTCAGGCATGGAAAGCCAAGACACTCTGGCAAAAGATCTCTGTGAGTGAGATCCCAGTGGAAAGAACAGGTCTTCAAAGAAGGAGGTACCTTTCTCTGAAGGGAGGAGAGAACCTCCACTTTGACTATGAACTTGTCTAAACAAGATAAGAGTCAGAGAACTCAGAGGGCTTCCATAGCCTTGGAAACTCATGACTGGAGCATAGGGAGATTACTGATGCCATAGACAGGAGTGTCAATTGGTAAAGTCAACAACAGGAGTCACTGTGCACTTACTCCTCATGTAGGATCTCTGTCCTTAATGTGCTGTGCATTGAGATTTAATGCTATAACGAGTACTCAAACAATATATTTCACTTTGTGTTTCTATGGGGGTGCAAACTGTTGAAATCTTTACTTAATGTATACTAAACTGATCTTCTGTAAAAAAAAAAAAAAAAGAAATTATCAATTCCCAACTTGACTCTCACTGGGATTAAACATGACAATAGGTCTGATCTGATTTCATCATCATTTAAAAAATCATCTATTATTTTTCACTTTATGTTTCTGTGTGGGAGCAAACTGTTGAAATCTTTACTTAATGTATGCTAAACTGATCTTCTGTATACAAAGAGAATCCAAAATTAATCTTGATGTGAATGGAAGGGGAGAGGGAGTGGGAGAGGGGAGGGTTGCGGGTGGGAGGGACGGTATGGGGGGAAAGCCATTGTAATCCATAAGCTGTACTTTGGAAATTTATATTCATTAAATAAAAGTTTAAAAAATTTAAAAAAAAAGAATAAAGAGAGATAAATGGACAAAAAGACCAGATGAGAAACAGGGAGTGGAGCTAAGATTAAAGTTGGAGAAGGAGAGAGAGATAAGAATAAAAGACAGAAACAGAGATAGCGAGGAAGAGACACCCAGTTGGGCAGATACACATAGAGGCAGAAACAAATTCTGAGAGAAAGAAAAGCTGAAAAAGATGAACAGACTAAAGAAACAGAAAGCAAATACACACACATAGTGCCACAGATCCAGGCACATAGGCATGGAGAGGCACAATGAGACGTGGAGAGAAAGTCACACACAGAATCACAAACACAGAGGAAGTCAGGGGTTGACAGACTGACAATGAGAGTCAGAGGCACAGACAGAACAAAACCACACATAGAAAAAGAATAAATCATTGAAAAGCAAAGTTAGAGGAATTGGGTGAGGGCAGAACCAAGGATTTCATTTCTAAGACTAGAGAAAGATTGGAATTGGTGATAAAAATTATAAATTACGTTGGGGCCAGTGCTGTGGTGTACAGGTAAAGCTGCTGCCTGTGGTGCTGGCATCCCATAATGGTACCAGTTGGGGTCCTGGCTGCTCCACTTCCGATCCAGATCTCTGCTGTGACCTGGGAAAGAAGTGGAAGAGCCTTGGTCCCCTGCACCTGTGTGGGAGATCCAGAGGAAGCTCCTGGCTCCTGGCTTCGAATCTGTCCAGCTCCAGTTGTTGTGACCACTTAGGGACTGAACCAGTAGATGGAAGACCTCTCTCCTTTTCTCTCTGCCTTTGCCTCTCTGTAACTCTGCCTTTCAAACAGATAAATAAATCTTTAAAAAATATAAATTATAAAAATTAGAAGGTGACCACGAAGAAATGCAAGTGTGGTGGTCTCAATATCTTTTGCAAGATTAAGAAAATTCTTCCTCTTGAAAAGGGACACTGGATGATGCATCAAAACAATTGTGGTCAATCCTAGCTCTGTGTTACAGTTGACTTTTTTTTTTTTAAATAACATTGCTTGACAGAAATTCTCATAGAATGGTTCTGTTGTGAATCTGAACATCAAAAAATAAATCTCCCTGGGTCACTCAAAACTTCATGCTAGCTTAATAACCACAACTATTAGAATCTAAAGGATAACAATGAATTTTTGGGATCATTCCTGCCAATAATTTCCAGGCATCAGAGTATGAAAGAGTGACTGTGTAATGGGTTTATTGACAGCCTTATAATAGATCCTCTCAGTAGATAATGGCAACATTCCACCCATATAGGCATCTGTTTTAGTATTCAGCTACCCAAGAAAAACAGACTGGAAGAAATTTTAGGCATTCCTAGGAACATTGAAAATTAGTCCTTGAGAAAAGCAAGAATCCTCATTTGTTAGGAAAGGAAGCCACAGAGACTGAAAGAAAATAGAGGCATCATGACAGCACAGGTATGAAATCAGAGGACAGTTGTAGCAAGGTCATATTTGAGATAAATGTAGAGAAGCAGAAGCAGAACAATGGGTTATGTGTTTCAAGACATCCAAAATGGGACAACTCTGGGTCCAGGGTATGGAATATGTAGATAACATGAAATGAGATTTATGTGTGATAAATGAATGAGATTAAAGAACTGTACACATGTGTGATACACAGGTCATTGACACTGAGGATAGTTTTTATACACAAATATTATGAGTTTCATGAAGCAGAGCAATAATGGGATGGAAATCAAAGAAACAGGAAACCACAAGACTATAGATGAGCTAAGTAACTTACTTATGGTCACACAAAGAAATACGTATCAAACATAGATCTTGATTTACTTCATAAGAAGCACTGAATAACCATTAGTTGTTAGTACACTGATATTATTATTATTATCATTATTATTAAGAAACAGAAACAACACTAAACCCATGGAAATCAAAAATATGAGTTTTTTAAAATGCACCAAGAAGTGTCCTTTCCTACCTTATGACTATTTCCCAGTTCCCCGCTAGTTCTATGTGGAGAATAAAATTCTACTCTAAACTCAAAGTTGGCTAGAGTCACTGTTTCTATGTCATTAAAAAATCTTAGAAACAAACCTCTCAGATCAATGGAGAATAGGAAAGACCCAGCTTTCTCCAGAGACCCCTCTCCCTCTGCCTTTTCACTAATTACCTCCGTCCTAACCACAGTGACCTCGGGGAGGCACTGCTTTTAGCATTCTCACTTGAGTAAATACAGGCAAGCTAGAATATTTAAATATCTTCTGTAAAATCTGGGGAATATCTGTTAACTTACATCAAAGAATATCATGAATAATCAGTGATTCACAAGTGTGGTGTGCATCAGGGTCTTGGGGAGATTTGAATTCTAACATTAATGAGGACATCTAAGCTTACTTCCAATAACCTCCCCAGGAGAGCACATATTTATGCAATCAGATCTACTTGAGAAACTACAGCATTAATTCCCATTAATTCCATGTTTTACAAACTTCTAATCATAAATACCACCTGAAGTAATTACTAATGCTAAATATTTTTTTTTTCAAAATTCCTGGGCCTTTCCTTCTAAAGAGTTGTTTGGTACATACAAAATCAGACATGGGAATCACCTTTATAAGCATCCCCAGGTGATTTTTGAGATAAAGAAAGTGAGAAATTCTGCACTAACTAGTTCTATGCAGTGTGGATTTGTGTTTTTTCCAAATTTATGTGATGACATCTAATTCCCATAATGATGGTGTTAGGAGGTGGACTTTTCAGTAGTGATTGGGTCATTAAAATGGTGCCTCATGCTTAGGATTGTGCCCTTAGAAAAGACACAAATACAGAGATCCTATACCTCCAACTATGTGGGGACATGAAGAAGTGCTCCCCTATGAACTAGAAATCAGGCCCTCGCCAGACACCAAATTTTCTGGCACACTGATCTTGGACTTTCCATACTCTAGAACTGTGAGAAATAAATTTCTGTTGTTTATAAGCTATGCAGTTTTATGATATTTGGCTAGAATACCTTAATGGAATAAGTAACCCAATTAAATTGATCCTCACTCCCTTAGCCAGTATAAGTCAGATATCAGAACTTTACTTATCAAAGTGAGTACCAGAAATTCAGCATCTTAGATCCAACCATAAACCAGTGAATTGAAATCAGTATTTTAACAAAAGCACCAAATTATGAAAAGGTAGGTTAAAGTTCCATAATAGGAAGTCTGCACAGCTAAAGAAAGCCCTTTGTGCTCATTCCCAGGGAACTACATGAGGCTGCTGCCTGGCGAAATCTCAGATTATCTCCAACTACCTCCATATTTTCTGATGGCAAATAAGCTATAAAATGTGTGAATACACATACAAATACACACACATCTACCCACACATGTGATTATCTGATGTGGTGTTCTCAATTCAATCATACGGGCTATCCTAGTGATAGATGTTGATGATTGTACAATTGCATCAGCAGCAGCCATTGGAATCAATTATTGAGATGACTGAAATAGTCATGTTGGCTTTACTGCGTTCTGGTCATTTCATTTTTATAGCTCAGCCTTTACAAAGTCAATTTAAATGGATTTGAAATAGGAGCATTTCTTCAATAGCCTTCATGACAACTAGTTCCATGCTCCATACTGATGCAATAAAAATATTGTCATTTTTCCTTTGCACCTCAAGAATGGAATAACATATACTGTATAAACATTCTGATATTGCAATGATTTCTCATCAGAACAAAATGAGATTCCAATATTACTTTAAAGGGGGGGGGGCTGCCAATATAAACAAAGAGAATTCTGATTATGCTGAATCAGATGCATCTGAATCCTTTTAGTGTTTCTCAGTCCACATTTTATACCATAAATATCTATTTTTTAAAAGTTGTAATGTGAAGTTGAAGCATATAATTTTTAATGACAAACATATGACATACTTTAAAAGGCCAGTATCTAAATTGAAAAACCTGTTGGAGAATATTTTAGAATATTCCTTTAGGAATGAATTTGCTAAAATGATTTAAATAGCAAAACAGCAATTCATAAATTTATTCTGATATTAGAATACTTGAAGACTGAGGTGTATAACTTCCAGGAATACAGAAATAGAGATCATATAATAAGTATATGAAAGCTGTATTTACTTCTGAGAACATGCTGTATCCAGTTTATGATACTAGGCCATGGTTTAAAATATCTAGTCATGGTGACTGAAAGTCTAGTTTTAATGATCAGTGAATGGTTGTGAAAGGTTTCACAAGATCCAGGGCTGGCGCTGTGGCATGGCAGGTAAAGCCACCACCTGCTGTGCCAGCATCCCATATGGGCACCTGTTCCAGTCTCAGCTGCTCCACTTCTGATCCAGCTCTCTGCTATGGCCTGGGAAAGCAGTAGAAGATGGCCCAAGTGCTTGGGCCCCTGCACCCATGTGGGAGACCCAGAAGAAGCTCCTGGCTCCTGGTTTCAGATTGGCACAGCTCCATCCATTGTGGCCAATTGGGGAGTGAACCAGCAGATGTAAGAACTCCTCTCTCTCTCTCTCTCTCTCTCTCTCTGCCTCTCTTTCTCTCTCTGTATAACTCTGACTTTCAAATAAATAAATAAATCTTTAAAAAAAGAAAGAAAGATTTAACAAAATCCAAGGAATTATCAGATAGGTTTTAATTGCTGCCAAAAGGAGGAAAAGAATACAGACACTATAGGCAGTGCTGGTCTGAAATGATGAGGGAGCAGATTTATAAGCACCTTAAAGGGACAGAAATATGAAGGGTTTTTTGTTTTGTTTTGTTTTGTTTTGTTTTGTTTGTGATTACAGTGAAGCAAGATAACTGTCTCCAGGGTCTTCTGAGCCATTGGGACCAAGCAAGGTGCAGGTTAGGGTTAGCCGTAACCATGGTTAGAATAACCATGACCTAGGTGGTTATTCTAGTTATTCTAGTAATTGACTGTGCCACATAAGTATACAGGAGTCTACTCTCTCAGAAGTAAATGGAGTTACAGAGAAAATGGAGAGGTTTTTGAGGTTACAGTGTCTGTACATAAATCATGTGTATTAAAATAAGTTTTCCTTTTATTATTCATGTGTGTGACTTGGATCCAGTCATTTTAATTACGCAGATACATAATGAATTCCATACAATATCAGGTGCCTAAAAATTCACTAAAGTGCGTCCCTTACATAACTTTTTCTCTCCCATACTAGTGCCCCCAAATGTCTTAGTATCTACATTAAGTTGGGATTACTCCTCAGTATTTTACCTTGTTCCCTCAAGCCAAATCTTGTGTTTCTAAGCAGAGACACTATTAATTTAACACAGTAAGAACTTCAGCTTTGGGTGAAAGAGACTCAGGCTTTAATCTTAGCTATGCCAGGTACTCTTATCCCATTAACAATTTTCTCTATTCTGACAAACTTCAATTTCTTTATTTGTAAAATAATAATAATTAATCCCTAGTTTCTAGATTGTTGTGAAAATCAGATTAGCAATGGTTGTGCACCACCATATATCTATGAAATATTTCAATGTGGGTCATGTGCCCTTAGTGTGATTTTATTAATTTTTCTTTCCCTAATATTTTTAACCTATCTTTTACTTATAATTATCTGTGTTTTAATTTTTGAGGACACCCTCTTGTGGGGAGCAACTCGGACTAGACTAAGTTACTGGAATTAAGACTTATTCTATGCATCTGCTCTCCCACAATATGGCGCTGGGAGTGGAGTAAACAACTTCTACACAGCTGCCTCCAGTTGGACCAATAACCTGCAGGAGCTGATCCTGCTCCTGATTGGAGGAGAGCAGCGTACTCGGCATGTGGGTAGCAGAGTTGGGATTGGTGGAAGAGGACTATAAAGGAGGAGAGAGACAACATGCACGGGGAACATCTAAAGGGAACATCCGGATAACATCTGAGCAGCCCCCGAGAGAGCTGGCCAGTGGTGTGCCGCTCCCCCGTGGAAGTGGGGAAAGTGGCAGGGGGAACCGCCCTTCCACGGAGGTGGAAAGATCGATAGCCAACCCGGGAAGAACCAGCAGCAAACCCGGGAAGGGCCAAGCAGACAAAAGAACAACGCAGGGTCCTGTGTCGTTCCTCCGCGAAGAGGGGGAGCGACACTCTCTAAGCAACTTTCTTATGGATTTATTTATTTGAAAGGCAGGATGGCAGAGAAAGAGGAAGAGACAAAGACAGAGAGACACAAACACACACACACACACACGGAGAAAAAGAGAGAGAAACAGGGACAGAGACAGGGACAGAGAGGGAGATCTTCCAGCCACTGGTTCACTCTTCATCTGGATTCAACAGTCAGGACTGGGTCAAGCTGAAACCAGCAGCCTGGAAGTCCATCTGGGTCTTCCATGTGGTGGCAGAGGCCCAAGGGCTTGGGTCATCTGCTGCTGCTTTCTCAGGCACGTTGTCAGGGAGCTGGATCAGAAGAGCAGTAAGGACAATAATCAGTGCTTTCATATGAGATGTCAGCATTGCAAATGGTTGCTGAACATGCCATGTCACAATACTGGCCCCATCGAAGCAAATTTGGTTGGATTTTTAAGAAATCAATATTAATTTGTCTGTCTTCCAACAATGGAGATTTATGACTTAAAATTCTTGACATTACTATTCTAGTTAGCTCAACACCTTCTACTTTATTACTTACAAAAATAAATTTCGATTTTATTAAACATGATTTTTAAAGTGCATTATGATTTCTTTACCTTTTTTCTAAGTACTCTAAATTCCTTTTACTTTAAATCACTTTTCATTATTACTCGGTTTTCAAAAGCACTATTTAGGGGCAAGCATTTGATACAGTGGTTAAAACATTGCTTGGGATGCCTACATTGCTTATCAGAGTGACTGGGTTAAAGTCCTGGTTCCTCTACTTCTGATTCCAACTTCCTGCAAATATGCACCTTGGGAGGCAGCAGGTAATTACTCAAGGACTTCAGTGCCCGCCTGATTGAGTTCTGGGCTTCTGACTTCAGCCTAACCCAGTTCTAGCTATTGTGAATTTGAGTAGTGAACCAGTAGCGTTGGGATCTCTCTATTTCTCTCTCTCTCTCTTTCTCTTTCTCTCTGCAGTTCAAAGAATTGAAAACAATAAACAAAAATTTCTGAAACACTGAAAATATTATTTAAATAATAATCTTTTAAGTAATAGATAACCACAAATAGAAGCCAGCATCAAACCACACTACAGCATATTAAATCTAGACTGTATCACAGGAGAAAGAAGGAGAGATCTGTCTTCAGAAATCAATATCATATGTCATCATTTTATAGTTTTCAGGAAAAAGTACAGACATCTTGATGCTACAATAAATGCCTTGAACAAAAATTTAACAACTGTGCTTAGTAGCAGAAAATTCAGCAAGTTTGAGAAATGAGCAAAGTTCCTTATCTTGTTTAGGGTTCCCTACCAGAAACTGATGGGAAATATCTCTCCCATTTTCTTTCCCTCTCAAGTTCTTATATCAGTAAAATAGACATGCCTATAAAATGCAATGTAAGAGTCAAATTTGTAATAAGAAATGGGAATAAGAAAGTAGACTATCCCTTATTTATTAAAAATATTAAGCATTAGGCTAAAGAATATGTAAAGAAATAGGAATATTTTGTTCCTGCTTGAGAAGACTCAATTTAACAGACCAAACCCAAATCATGCTAAAATGTCAACCAATATGTAAAACATGCATTTTTTGCTCCAGTTCATTAATTTTAAACTTAACAAAACAAAATTTCCACATCTACATACCAGGACATGCAATGACTGCTTGTATTATTAAAAGATTGAATAATAAATAGAAATAATTCAATGACACCAACAAAGAAATGACAATCATGAATTTTCAGTATTTAAAGCATTAATGTATTGTTGTTATATGTGCAGGAAAGGATTAATTCAGTAAGTGGGTTGCCTACACCCTATACATCATAGAGAGGTATGACAATTGTGCCTTCTCCTGAAAGGTGATCGCCAAACCTCTGGAAAATCACTTATCATTGAATGTGTTCATTTATATGGGGGATCTGAGCCATGCCAAATGGACTATGCTAACTATGTGATACATGGGTACCTGTGGCACTCAGCTTCACCTGATTGAGAGAACGGGACTTCCCTGGTTTGGAATACTTTCTTCATAGGACCAAGGAAGCTTATTCTGGGGTTCTGCTAGATGTTGCCATATGTGGTTTTTTTCCTATTCTTCTTTTAGATGGCATTCTTATACCTTATAAACTATATCCATGAGTCAAATGCTTTTACTGAATTCTGAGATTCTGCTGGCAAATCATTGACCGATCTTCCCAACTATAGCCTGTTTTTACACTAAGCCTGTATTGATATAATGTGTGTATTTGTCTGTACCTTTGTTTAAAACATTTAAAAATATTACATAAGGGCCACCTCAGTGTCTGTGTGTGTGTGTGTGTGTGTGTGAAAACTATATGCGTGCATAGAAAAGATTTCAAGCAAAAGTTAACCTTGGATCAAAATATTGTTTTTGAGATTATTTTTTCCAATTTTTTGTGAGATCAACTTTTTAATTTAGTTATATGAAGAGAATAGTATTCATACATTTCATATATAGAGTTTTAAGCCTATAATGGTACTTTACCTCCATCTCCCCTTCCTTCCTCCTTTCTTTCTTTTTTTCCTTTTAATTTTTGTGATGACACATTTAGGTTTACTTTATAGTCAAAAGCTTAATCCTCCACTAAATAAAGATTTCAGCAAGTAAAAAGTAGGAAGACCACTGTTCCACAGTATAGATAAGGGTTAACAAGCAAATCTCCAGATGTCAATTTCACTCACGTACATTACATTTTTGGACTATATTAGCTACTACAAGTCAAATAAAGCATATGATATTTGTCTTTGAAATCCTGTGTTTTGCCACAGAATGGATGAAACTGGAGAAAGATTTATGTGTGGCAAATTATCTACAAAATTGTATGTTCATCTGATGGCAGAGCCAGTGCCACTACCATTTCTGTAGAATAACAGTTCTTGAGACAGCAAATGGAGATGGAGATCCTGGAGCAACACTGCCTGACTTTGATCCTTATTCTTAGCTCAAATTTAGCTTTTTCTATAACTTAATTATACTTTGATATGTTTATTTATGAAACAAAAATAATTCCAGAGTTTTGTTATCTTTGTTGGAGTTCAAATAACAGAGGTGAAGTTAGAATACAAATAATGAAAAATTTTATTTTGGGGCCAGTGCTGTGGCATAGCAAAGTTACCACCTGTGATGCTAGCATCCCATATGAATGCTGGTTCGAGTCGTGGCTGTTCCACTTCAGATCCAGTTCCCTGCTATTGGCCTGGAAAAGCAGCAGAAGATGGCTCAAGTCTTTGGGCCCCTGCCACCTAGGTGGGAGATCAGGATGAAGCTCCTGTTTCCTGGCTTAGACCTGGCTTAGACCTGGCCCAGCGCTGGTCATTGCAGCCATCTGGGGAGTGAACCAACAGATGGACATCTCTCTCTCTCTCTGTCTCTCCCTCTCTCCCTGTCTCTCCCTCTCTCCCTCCTCTCTCTCCATAACTCTCTCAGAATAAATAAATCCTTAAAATAAATAAATAAATAAAAGTTGCATTTCGTATTTAAAATTTTTGCTTTAAATTATTTAGTGTCAGCCTATCTTTTGATCCAAAAATCAATATTAGGTAGGCATACATTTTATGTTTAACATATACTAATATATTTTTTATACTTGTTAAGAATGAAATTGCCTATTTACCTATTTATAACATATTTAGTTAGCAACATTTTTCTTCCAAAAATTGTAGCATAAAATTCCATTGCTTCAGGCATTTAATGTAGCAGGAAAGAGAATTAAAATTACGTTTTAGGGGCCGGCACTGTGGCATAGCAGGTAAAGCTGTTGCCTGCAGCACCGGCATCCCATATGGGCAAAGGTGTTGCCTGCAGCACCGGCATCCCATATGGGCATCGGTTCAAGACACAGCTGCTTCACTTCCGATCCAGCTCTTTCTATGTCCTGAGACAGCAGTGGAAGACGCCCCAAGTGCTTGGTCCCCGGCACTATCTGGGAGACCTGGAAGAATCTCCTGGTTGCTGTCTTTGAATGGGTCCAGTTCTGGTCACTGTGGACATTTGGGGAGTGAACCACTGGATGGAAGACTTCTCTCTGCCTCTGCCTCTGCCTCTGCCTCTCTGTAACACTGCTTTTCAAATAAATATTCAATATTTTAAAATAAAATAAATAAGTCTTTAAAAATTGTTTTAGTTAATGTATTTTGATTAGATGCTTATAAATCTACAGATTTTTTTTCAACTTCCTTTAAAAAAACACAATTGTTTCTTATGCTTACTTTGGATGCTTTCTATATACATTTAAAATTTGAATCTCTGTGTGTCTTATTATTTATTTCTATATCCTTTTCTCTTGGAAAATGTTTTAAAGTTTGTCATCTCAATACTGAATTAATCTTCTAATGTTGATTTTTTTATCATTCTGCTAACTTTGTTGTTTTCATTAACTCTTCACTTTTAATTTGATCCATCTCCATTTTTGTCTTAGATACAGGTGTGGAGATTCATTCTCTTTGGCTTACACTTTCCACAAAGCTTTGACTTTTTGCTTCTGTTTTACAGAGGCTATATGTGCTAAAAATTCTCAGGATAAGCTTTTCATTTCATTCTAGCACCCAGTCATAAGCAGCATTATTGTATTTGTCCATTTTCCTTCTTTCTGACATTTGTGCAGTTATGGTGTTTACTAATAAACATAATATGACTTTTCATTTGTCCCACTCTAGACTCACTTAAATGTGGGTGAAAATATTCCTTTGAAGTCTGCAACCAGAGGGTAAGTTGTTTAAATGTCTGCCTGTCTATTTTGGTGTACCTATAGGCATGCTGTTTATACAGGTTTGCTAGATTAGAGCAGAATGCCCACTCACTCCATAGTAGAATCTCTGACATGGTCAATTGGTAGAAAATGCTATGCACACTGACACCAGGATTTCCCCCTTGCCTGCCCTCCATGACACACCCAGTCACCCTAAATCTGCAAGTCCAGAATTTGACTCTACAGGTAAGATACAGTGATTCCCTGTCTGTGGCTATACTCAGATGCTACTGTTTCTCAGTTTTCCATGTGTGCTTCAAAACAGGGTGCTAACAGGGTTGATGTCAGGAAAACTGTACTTTGGGTCCTTGTTTAAGCAATGATCTTGAGGTGGATTCGTTCTGAGAGGAGGAGCACGGTGGGGGCAAGAGGCCCAGAGTCACGACACAGACACCAGGAGTTTGGTGAAAGCGGGCCAGAGGCGAGCAGCTCACAGACTTGTTTATTTCAGTTGGTACAGCAGCTTATATAGCCAAGGCAACCAATACGGGCAAGGGGCGGTTTATGCCATAACCAATCACTGCCTGTTGCCAGGCAGGCTGCTTTGCCAGGTGAGTTCCGAAGCCATTCCTGAGTAACTGATGCTCCCTTGCCAGCAGGCTGTGGGCCATTCAAGTGGCTGACCAAAGCTGGCCTAGAGTGACAGGCTCTTATCACTCACAGTTTCATTATGTTTGATAATCCGTGTGGGTTTCTGAGAGGGGGGTATCTTTCCCATGTTTGAGCACTTAAGAGTGGTGCCACACGTCAATTCTAGCCAAGGAAAGACACCCACAGCACTGCTGCCATAACAAAACAAATTCCTAGCATTTAGTGGCTGATGGCATTATGCAGGGGTTTCCCTACATTAGATGAACAGACAGTGGTGTATCAGATCATAAGTATGTCCTATGCTTAGTGGGGGACTTCCTTGATTCATTAGGTCAAGGATGTATGCCCACACGGCATCTCCGGAGCGTCACCTCTCTCAAGTGAGGGAAGATGACTTGGTTCCGAATTCTGGGAATCCACACAATACTTCCATTTAGTGTTTGACTACTCAAAACTATCTTCCTGAAGGCATGTTTGAAACAGGGTCAATTCAGCTTACAATAAACTTTACTTAATTCTAACTTATTTGGGGGACAGTGTATTTCTGTTTGCTGCATTTCAGATAACAGGGAATATACACATTATCAATTTCAGATGTCAGTTTTGCACACAAGATTTATAGTCAAAAAGCACATCATATGTTGAAAGTCTATCACTCTCAAAAAACTTAATGATCATAAACAAATAAATCTTTTTAAAAATTAATGGGCAGTACTGTTCTTACCATTTTTCTATCTTCATCAATATGTTAGCAGATAGCTGGCTTGGGCTAAGAAGCTGCCAAGAAGATATTTTATTAGATATATCTCTCTCTTAATTCTTTCTAATACAATAAAAATAATCTATTCTTGATAAATGAGCAACATAATAACATATAATTTTGAGTCTGAAATATACAAACATAATTCAGCCTTCAAATAATGGAGAAAGATCCAAGGAAGTCGCCATTTCTTTATAAGTGGTAATTGAATCAAACACACTTAATGATAACAAAATTATATGAGGTTCTAAGCTTATAACCTTTTGGCTTCCTGCATTGCCAAAGAATGCTCAAAGGAAGACAAGAGGCAAATTGAGGTTGAACTAATTAGAGGACATACTAATTACTGTGTTGATGTTTCAGCACAACTCGCTCACCAATCAATAATAGTCCAAGTGAATGCCTACTGTTTTATGTTACTTTAAAAATCTCAGTGACTTTTTAAAGACATACGTAGCAAATCTGCAGATTGCCTGTGGCCTTTTAAATTCATAGCAAAACATGTCTCACACATTTATTTATAAATTTTCATCATTAAAAACTGGCTGGGTCTATAACTATCTGGGACTTTGTAGCACACAGGAAATTTTGACATGTGTGATCCTCAGCACTGACACTGGCATATTTGGTTTTTTGTTTTCAATCTCTTGTTTATATTGCCAAGCAAATTATATATATATATATATATATATATATATTTAGATGGACCAAAATCAATTACTCTAGATTTTTCTAAAACAAAACTGATAGTTTCCACAACTCAGGAAATCTGAGTAATTGAATTGTCCTAAGGACGGACATCAGAGAGTGTACTGACGACAGTGTTTCTTCTCTAGTTTTGAACTGGAACTCAGTATTCTCAAAGAACATTGATTAAAATTCTCCCACAAAGGACTAAAACAGGCAGCAGATTTCCCCTATCCATCCATCAACCCTCGCCACTGAACATTCTCTCCTTCTTTAGAAAAAGAGTGAATTAAAACACACTGTAGTAGATCTTGGAATATGACTCTGAAGTCAAGCAACTACAGTTATAATCCATTTCACTTGCTTATTAGTGAATGATATATTGTGTAAGAGATTCAAACTTATAACCATAATGAAACAAAATAATGTATGAGATTTCTGTCTCTCTTTCAAGTGTGGGTGTACACGTACTCTCTGCTCCTCAAATAAATGAATTAAGTAATAAAATTTAAAAGACAGTAGAGTAAGGAGGTAAAGAGGCTGGTAGTGAGGTCACAGTTTAAATGAGATTGTTAAGGTAGCCATCACTGAGAAGTTAAATTTTGAGAAAAGACTTCCAAGAATGTTTTCATATAATTTTGGATAATTAATGAAAGAAGTAGGGCTGGAGGATGGCTAGCGAAATTTTTTCATGATTCTGAAATATTGTTTACATATGAGAGTATTAGAAACATTTGTGGAAAAATAAAACTGAAATTCAAAAATATAGAAATCCACACAGTTTTTTTTTTTTGTAATATACATTTTCCATTAAATTCCTGAAGACCCCTTACATGCATGGACTACAAAAATTTTGCAACAAAACAAACTTATCTTTGAACTCTTATTCCCATATTTTTGAAGTGTCTTTGTACTTGAGTATGTCGAGCATAGAGAAGTATATTAGTGTTGACAATAGAGCATCAGGCAAGGGTTGTGATTTTATCACATACAAGGATTTTTACAAAAATTGTCAGAGTCCTTCCAAGTACAGTGTCTATCATACTTATCTATCTTTATATCTCATTCAGAGCATCGTTCTACTTTACGCAATATGGAATCATCAAAAAGATTAATTGAGATGGGAACTACACACAGTTCTGCAGAGTTAACTTGGACACATATTTATGTTTAACTGATAATACAAGTCCTATCGGTGAGCCTGCTAATGGATGCCTAATTAACTGAGGAATTAGACCTGCATTAACGGGCTGCTATTTCTGCTGCTCATCTTACTGAATTGTCCCATAATAACACTGATCTCAAATGTTTACCAAGGCCCTTATTTTCACTGATCAATCACAAGCTTAAATCAATTTCCTGCAGTGCATTTTTGCCTGTTGATGGCTTTGTGAGTTGGTCTCCACACTACAATTCACTCTCAGGTAATGCTTGCTTCTTCATTCACTTGTGAATGGATATTTTCTGCTTTGCCATTTCTATGAATTAGAATGTTGAATTCTGTCTCCTTAGTTAAGTGACAATGACCACATGGAACCAATCAGATAGAATTTTGACAGCCACTTCTAACACGCAACCAGCTGGGCCCTCTTGGGCAAATTCCTTAATATGTCCAAGTCCAGATTTCTTCCTATATAAAAAGAAGAAAAATGGGGGCAGGCATTGTGGTGTAGCTGTTTAACCTGCTGCCTGTCACACCTGATCCCATACGGGCACTGGTTAGAGTCCCAGTTGCTCCACTTAAAACCCAGCTCCCTTCTGATTGCTTGAGAAAGAAGCAAAAGGGGCCCAAATGTTTTGACTCCTGCTGTGGGCTTGTCCTGCAAGGTCCATATGGTCAGCATGGTGGGGCAATGGCAATTTTCGACAAGAAGCACCAGATACAGATTCGGTGAACATGTCCATTTATTAGCAGTTAGGCACAAGCTTCTTTTTTTTTTTTTTTTTTTTTTTTTTTTTTTTTTTTTTTTGGACAGATAGTGTTAGACAGTGAGAGAGAGACAGAGAGAAAGGTCTTCCTTCCGTTGGTTCACCCCACAAATGGCCGCCACGGCTGGAGCTGAGCAGATCCGAAGCAAGGAGCTTCCTCCTGGTCTCCCATGTGGGTGCAGGTGCCCAAGCACTTGGGCCATCCTCCACTGCCTTTCCAGGCCACAGCAGAGAGCTAGACTGGAATAGGAGCAACCGGGACTAGAACCCGGCACCCATATGGGATGCCAGCACCGCAGATGGAGGATTAACCAAGTGAGCCACGGCGCCGGCCCAGGCACAAGCTTTTACAGGGCAGGCAAAGGGGAGTAGCTAGCTCAGGGTAGCACACTAATTCTATAGGATAAAGCTGATACTGGTGCTGCTATGCTTCTCCAATCAGCTTGAAGTTCATGTAGCCCATGTAGACTTGGACATATTAAGGAATTTGCCCAGCTTGAAGTTCATGTAGCCCAGGTGTAGGCCACACCTGGGAGCTGTTTACCTAGTTGACAATTACAAGGCCCCTTAATAGGAAGTGGGGGTGGGGGAAACGTGCCTGGGACCCCTGCCACCTTTCAGCAGTCAGGTCATATGTGGGGAGTCTCAGGGTGCTGAGCCCCCAGACCAGGTTTAACCTCCTGCATGGGCTAGGCAGGTAGTCTCCCAGCCAGGCACAGGATCACCCACATCCTGCCACCCACATGGGAGACCTGAAAGAAGCTCCTGGCTTCTGACTTCGGCTTGGCCCAGCCCTGGCCATAGCATCTACCTGGAGAGAGAAACAGTGGATGGAAGATTTCTTTCTCCCTCTCTCTCTCTTTCCTCTCGCTCTGTAACTCTGACATTCAAATAAATAAATCTTTTAAAAACAGGAATAATAAAATTATCTTCCTCAAAGTAGTACAGTGAGAAATAAAATAAAGCACATAAAGTTTAGGCATTGTCTAATACACGATTAAAATTTATAAAGGGGCCTATATTGTGGTGCAATGGGTTATGCTGCCACCAGTGACAACAGCATCCCATATGAGTGCTTGTTGAGTGTCTGCTGCTCCACTTCTAATACAATTTCCAGCTAATGTGCCTGGGAAGGCAGCAGAGCACAGCCCAACTACTTGGGCCTCTGGAACCCACATGGGCAGACCCAGATGGAGTTTCTGGTTCCTGGCTTCAGCCTGGCCCAGACACAACTGTTTTGGTCATTTGGGGAATGAACCAATAGATAGATTTCTCTCATCTCTCTCTCTCTCTCTCTCTCTCTCTCTCTCTCTCTCTCTCTTTCAAATAAATAGATACATCTTTTTTAAAAGAAATTATAAAGATAGCTCTTTTTGATGATTTTTGCTAATTTCTTTTGTAGACATACTCAAATTAATCACGGGGGAATTAAATCTGAGTGTATTTGGTATTTGATCTGCTTTCCTGAGGCATTATAGTATGGTTTCAACTGTAAGTGTCTCCCTTAAAGGATTATAGAATTCTCAGACCATCCCTTGTATTATATCTAAAGCCATTTCCAAGAGAAAAGTCTCTGGATAACCCTTGTCAAAATGACTAGACTAAATGAAGCTCAGTAATGTCATTCCAAGCTTAATAGTGAACTGAAATGGAAAGAATTAGGTACAACAGAAATACTTTTATATCTTAAAGAGGTACCCTTTTTTCACCATCAAATAAAATGTTGGATGATAGATTGACCCCATGCGCATGAGTAATTAGTACCCAGAGAATAGCTAATAGTTCTTGCCCCTTAACACAAAGCAGACCAAGAGCAAAAAAGGTCTGCTTGGTAACATTGGAAAAGGTCACTGGAAGAAGGATGCAACTTCACACACTGGAAATCTCCACAAGTTCAGCCTCCTCCTCATCTAGATTAGCCTAAGCAAAATCCTGCTGTGCATAGAGGAATCAACCACCCACCCTCAGCTGTCCATCTCTCAGTCTGCGTTTTGATGACTCCATGGCTGCACTTCAGGAGCAACACTGGAGTATGTTACAATTTGTACAGAGGGGCAGATATTTGGTTGCAGCAGTTAAGATGTCTCTTGGGACACCTGCATCCCATACCAGAGTGCCTGGGTTCTTGATGCGTGGGTGCTTGTTCTGGCTGTGTTTCCAATTCCAGTCTTCCAGTGCTGAATACTCTAGAAGGCAGCAGATGATGGCTCAAGTACTTGGATCCTTGCCACAGTCCTGTGGGAGACCCAGAATCAGTTCCTGTCCCCTGACTTAGGCCTGGCCCAGCCCTACCTGTATGCTGCAGGCATTTGGGGAGTGAATCCATGTATGGTGTATATATATATATATATATATATGGTGTATATATATATATATACACACATATATATATCCCTGCTTCTCCCTTACAAATAATAAATAAATAATATTAAAATTTCTTCTAGAAGCAGATAATGTTCTACTTTCTATAATCATAAAAATATATCAAAAGGAGCTAAAGATTTTTGAAAGAAATATATATCCAATTCAAATTTGCTCTTTGAAATTTTATCAGATTTTCAGTTACTAGAGAATAGAAACTCACCATGAAGTGAATTTCTAGTGCCTAATTTGTTCTTTGAAAATAAGGATTTCTTCAAATGTTAATGTAATTCCCAAATAGCTGTAATACCATTAATACACCATAATACTATGTAGTTTTACTTCTTAAAAAGAAAGTTGTGCTTTAATTTTCTGTGCTAAAAATATCAATAGTTTCTCTTTTTTCAGAAAATGCCTCTTGGAATAGTAATGAACTACACTCACCTCAAAGTTATTAAGTTTAATTGTATATTCTGTGAAGTATTTGACCTGTTGTTTCTTCTCATTTCTCAAGATATCTTCCATTTTGGCAATTTCGCTATACAACCAGGACTACTCCAGTGGGCAAGCAGAGAAATAAAAAAGAGATGAAATGCCCGCCAATTAACAGGCTCATTTTTAAAAGCAATGTTTTAAGGAGTGTTTTAGAAATGTTTTAGAAATGTTTTAAGGAGTGTGAATGTACTTAAAATGAGGTTCAAGAATAAACTATGACATAACACTTTCTGTATGTAAATGAATTACAACACATAAGCAAGTTTAAGTTGTACTGAATTGTAATTTGATTTTTTGCTTATATTGGGTTTTGCTTATCATAGATGTTTTCACAAAGATCATTTTTAAAGTTCTGTCACTCTATAAATTTTTACATATTACCTTTTTGTATCAAGGTATCCAAATGTCGGCCCTAATTGACACTTATTTAAATTTGTGAATAATCAACAATAAAAAAGAGAATTCTTTCGGTGCTTATTCTCATCATTCTTCACTGAAAACAGTCAACAAAATATTCTGTTTAGCTCCTCTTTCATATTCGGTAACACAAAACATTCCCCAAGGAAATATTCTTTCCTCAAAGTGATACAAAAGTTTAATCACACTGAGTTTAAATTTGCTTTATTAGATGTCCACTTCTACTCTATCTCATATTCCACTCTATTTCGTAATGCATAATGCCTTATAAACCATTGTCTCCTCTAAGAATACAGATATTTGTAATCAACAGCTGTTGCCTGCTGAGCTGATGTTTCAGGAAACTATACATATTCAGTTATTTTAATTTTTCTTCTTAACTCAATCCCTCCAGCAAGTTCTCTTGTATTGTTATTTTCCGATTTCTGTTCTAGTTTTTAATTTTATTTTCTTTCAGAGCCAAGAAATCAATAAAATATTTAAAGCTGTGTTCCTGGAGCTGTGCAAAAAAGTTTGGTGACCTTCTCATTCTTTTCTGAAGCAGTGCCTCCCCACCATTGCTATCAGGACAAATAAAATGATGTGCCAAGAACTTAATAGAAACCCATTCTGGGTGAAATAAGAGAGGGGGACAATGGCGATTTCATTCTCAAAGTCATTGAGAACTCATCCTCCCTCCCCAAAGGATTGCAAATACAAAGAATGATCTGACCTACTAGGAAATAGCCCTACTAGGAAATATTTAGAAATGTTTCTAAATCTGTTGTCCAAAATTACAAAAAAATCATGGAATTTGGTGTTAGGATGAAACATAAGATCTGTTTCCTTCTTCAAGACCCCGTAAAGTATGAGTATGTCATAAATTTTAAAGCTTTAGAAAATGACTAGAGAGAACAATTTATGCAATATAATTATGACTGGAGTTGGCTAGTTCATTTTAAAATATCTTGGTTTCAGTTAAATCAGAAAGGGGTGAATTACTTTTATTATGTCCTACCTCCCACACCAGCACCCCTTACCTTCCTCCCCCAACACACACACACGACGCTTGGGTAAGAATCTCTAGTGCAAACTACTCTGAGAAAGCACTTTGATAAAAGAAGCATTTTGTTCATCTATTCGTTCTGTTTCTCTTAAATCAAATAAGCATGTAAATACGTTTGCTGAATCAGTAAATTAACTACTATGTGAAAATAAGATGAGAATATGTAGATGACCAGGGCTAAAACAAATGCTAAGAAAGGAAATCAAAACCCTTTGACCTCTCTGATTATTCTTCTTCAAAAAACATAGACTGTGAAAAGGAACTGTATTATCAAAGTGCATGTGATCAGACATCTTGGATTCAACTGTAAAAATACTCCTTTTCCTAGATTGTGACTATCGGTTTGTAAGCCTTAAGCGATGGTGATTTTTTTTTAACTTTTATTTAATGAATATAAATTTCCAAAGTACGACTTATGGATTACAATGGCTTCCCCCCCATACCGTCCCTCCCACCCACAACCCTCCCCTTTCCCACTCCCTCTCCCCTTCCATTCACATCAAGATTCATTTTCGATTATCTTAATATACAGAAGATCAGCTTAGTATACATTAAGTAAGGATTTCAACAGTTTGCTCCCACACAGAAACATAAAGTGAAAAATAATAGATGATTTTTTTTAAATGATGATGAAATCAGATCAGACCTATTGTCATGTTTAATCCCAGTGAGAGTCAAGTTGGGAGTTGATAATTTCTTTTTTTTTTTTTTTACAGGAGATCAGTTTAGTATACATTAAGTAAAGATTTCAACAGTTTGCACCCCCATAGAAACACAAAGTGAAATATATTGTTTGAGTACTCGTTATGGCATTAAATCTCAATGCACAGCACATTAAGGACAGAGATCCTACATGAGGAGTAAGTGCACAGTGACTCCTGTTGTTGACTTTACCAATTGACACTCCTGTCTATGGCATCAGTAATCTCCCTATGCTCCAGTCATGAGTTTCCAAGGCTATGGAAGCCCTCTAAGTTCTCTGACTCTTATCTTGTTTAGACAAGGTCATAGTCAAAGTGGAGGTTCTCTCCTCCCTTCAGAGAAAGGTACCTCCTTCTTTGAAGACCTGTTCTTTCCACTGGGATCTCACTCACAGAGATCTTTTGCCAGAGTGTCTTGGCTTTCCATGCCTGAAATACTCTCATGGACTTTTCAGCCAGCTCCAAATGCCTTTAGGGCTGATTCTGAGGCCAGAGTGCTCTTTAGGACATCTGCCATTCTATGAGTCTGCTGAGTATCTCACTTCCCATGTTGGAAAATACCATCACCTAACTCTTCCAAATGAATACTAAATATTTTCTCACAGTTAGAATGATACAGTTTTATTCTCTAACTTCAATGCCTTTTTATCTCCACCTCCCAACTTTTGCCAATGTTTTCTCCTTGTCTTATACTTAAAAGCTTGTTTGGTCCATTAATCCTTTCTTGTTTTGTTTCAGTTATAATTTACAGCATGTGTTTCACACTAGATTCTCTCTTTTACATGTTCAAACAATATAATTTTATAATCATTCCTAATTTTGTCCCCAGGGAAACCCTCTAATTATCAAAAAGCTAATACTTATCTTCCTCTAGACTCCTAACTTGGTGAATCAAAATTGAAACAGAGATGTATCAGATGGCTGTGTCCAGGTGTTTGCCTTCAATGTGAGAAAGAATTCAAAGCTGAGTCATGGGTAAATGTTAGCAAAGGAATAAAATTTATTAATAGCAGAGTAAAACTAGGAACTTGAGGGGGAGTACAGGCATGCTGGAGAGTGAGCTTTGCCCAACAAGATTCAGGAATCCCTTTACATGCTCTTGAGGAACTGAACACTCATTGTTTGTGCAGTGTTTGACTACTACTCATTCTTTTCTTGCATTTTTATGCAAATGTTCGATGTGTCATGGTGTCATGTGTGAGTGGAGTGGAGAGCCAGCCATCGTAAATTTTATTATAATACTATTATAGTTAGCTACAGGTCATTATAGTGATGTAGTCAGTAGTCATGTTGAATATTTTCAGCCAGGGCTGGTTCTGGGCAGCAATTTAATGGAAATAGTAGTTTCCCACAGCACAGGTTGGGAGAGGTTTGAGTGGAGAAGGAGTGGTTGTAGGGAAAGGCTGGTGACCTCACCACTTTTCTTATTAGGTACTGTCTATAACAGTGGGGAGGGCTTTGGGCACAGTGGTTAAGACAGAACGTTGAGGCCAGTGCCACGGTTCACTAGGCAAATCCTCCACCTTGCGGCGCCGGCACACCGGGTTCTAGTCCTGTGGCCCAGGAAGGCAGTGGAGGATGGCCCAAGTCCTTGGGCCCTGAACCCCATGGGAGACCAGGAGAAGCACCTGTCTCCTGCCTTCGGATCAGCGCGGTGTGCCGGCCGCAGCGCACCTGCCACGGCGGCCATTGGAGGATGAACCAACGGCAAAGGAAGACCTTTCTCTCTGTCTCTCTCTCCCACTGTCCACTCTGCCTGTCAAAAAAATAAAATAAAATAAAATAAAATAAAATAAAATAAAATAAAATAAAAGACAGAACACTGAATACCCATAACTCATATTGGAATGGCGGGATTCAAGTCCTTCCTCCATTTCCAATTCCAATTTACTGCTGATGCATATCCTGGGAGGTAGCAGGTGATGGTTCAAATAGCTGGATCCCTGATACCTATGAGGTGGACCAGACTGAGCCCAAGTTCCCAGCTACTGTTTGGTCCAACCCCAGGTCTTGTGGACATTTAAGTGGTGAACCAGCAGATATAAGAACTCTTTCTCTGTCTCTCTGTCTCACTACCTTTAGATTTTTTCTTATTTCTTTTTTGGACAAAATGCAAGTATAGTAGAAATCTCTTGGCTTCTGTTGCTCTTGATTCCTCAGTTAAAATGGGTTGACCTTAAACTAATTTGACCATACTAGCCACATGTGAAAATTCTGAGCCTATATCTTTGTAGTCTCCTGGTGACCTATACATGACCTTTATTAAAGGAGACAAGATAAGCTGACTAATAAAACTAATAAAAATAATAAAACTAATGCTAGTATAAATACATAGAGATTATTTTTAATATATGTTTTGTTCTATATATTAACACATATGAAATTAAGGCCTATAAGGAGTAGAAACTTTTAATAATCAGATTTACTTTTTCCTAATTTCAGTAAAGAGCATTTTTGTTTAAAACATATTGTCTCAAGACCAGAGATTTACTGTCATAATATTACATCTATGTCAGGCATCATTAAGTTAATTTTTCTTACACTTAAAAAAATGGATTTCCCTTGATGATACTTTGCTTTATAATTCTTACTTTGTTTTCTATTTCTTAAGATTATGGGTTTAATAGAATATATGTGGTATATAAAGTTAATTAAAAATGAATCTTAAAGAAGAATGAATGGGAGAGGGAGTAGGAGGTGGGATGGGATTGGGGGAGGGAGGGTGTATATGGGGGGGGGAGAACCACTATATTCCTAAAGCTGTACCTATGAAAACTGTATTCATCAAATAAAAGCTTTAGAAAAGTATAAAAGGAACATTCAAAAAAAGAATATATGTGATTTTAAAAGTTTTATTAATTTGGGGCCGGCGCTGTGGCGCAGTGGGTTAACACCCTGGCCTGAAGCGCCTGCATCCCATATGGGTGCTGGTTCTAGTCCCAGCTGCTCCTCTTCCAATCCAGTTCTCTGCTATGGCCTGGGAAAGCAGTGGAAGGTGGGCCAGGTCCTCAGGCCTCTGTACCCACGTGGGAGACCCGGAGGAGGCTCCTGGCTCCTGGCTTTGGATCTGCACAGCTCTATATATATGCCAATATACTATGGCATATTTTTAGTTGCCTGTAGTTCATACTTTACATTATTAAATATAAAATAAATTTACATCAGTCTATTAAAATATGCAAATATTGTAAGCAAATATTGTGTTTACTTTTTGTGTAGCAGTTAAATTTAAATTGTGTAATAAATAAAGTCAGGCTATCCTTCTTAGAATAGAGTCACTTAATAATGCTCAATAATTACTGTTAAGTATGAAGTGTATGCTTGGTATAGCTATGCTGACAGATATAAAGCTGGGATCTAAAGTTTTAAGCAGAAATAGCATAAAACATCACAGGAAAATGAAATGGAGTCATATTAAACTATAGAAATGGCCTAAGGTCAATGTGAAATATTCCTTTCAAAGAGATCTGTCAGCATTGGAAGTACATACAAAATGAGAATTAAAAAGACATATTTTGGCAGGTCCCACTGAAACTCTATCCAAAGGAGATGGCTTCTTTGCCAGTGACAATCATACCAGGTCCTCTGGCAAATGTAACCCTCATATTCTTATGCCAATAAATATCTGGATCATAAGACTTTCCTGCCCTGCTTCAGCAAACTTCTACATAGAATTTGGCTTCCAAGGTAGACCTGCTTAAAGATTCTGCTCCCATTAGTATGCATGTACACATGATAGCTTTATTTCTTTTTGGAAATTAGCAAAATTGTATCCTGGTATTACATTTCTTCTTCTGTAATTTGAGTACATATTCTGTGCATGGTAAGGGCCAAAAGTCACTCTGTGCCTACATCATTGAATAAATAACAGATAGATCCACACGTATTTTGCTAATAAGATAAATACTGTGAAGCTGTCAAGATGAGGGCCAGACCAAGTGAATATTTCATGATATAAGATAACAGATGAGGCCTCTTGGCACGCTGATGACTGTCTTTTCCTGGAGGCACAAATAGCTCACCCTGTGTTTTTCCTTTAAAATTTAACAGATTGTATCACTGTCCCTGAGAGCGATAAAAATACCTCCGTGCTTTTCCATAAATAAAGAGAGAACAACACCTACTCTAAAAAAAGTTAAATATGATAGATTGAAAGTTCACATTTTATTTAGTATTCTCTCTTCCAAAATACATAATTAAAGGTATTTTTAAAGTGATGAAAAAAATCTACAAGGTCAAATAGCAAAAGACCACAATATAAAGTAAGTAAAACAGGATTTTAGAATTTGAAGGCAGAAGAAAAAGAGACTTATTTAGCACAACAAAAATACATTCCTCCCAAAATAAACCATTGTATTAAAACTGGTAATATAAAGACAGCATAGTATAAATTTATTATGCACAATTTTTTTATTTAGTAAATATAAATTTCCAAAGTACAGTTTATGGATTACAATGGCTTTCCCCCCCATAATTTCCCTCCCACACGCACCCCTCCCATCTCCCTCTCTCTCTCCCATTCCATTCACATCAAGATTAATTTTCAATTCTCTTTATATACAGAAGATCAATTTAGGATATATTAAGTAAAGATTTCATCAGAGTGCACCACACAGAAACACAAAGTGTAAAATACTGTTTCAGTACTAGCTATAGCATTACTTCACATTGGAAAACACAGTAAGGACAGATCCCACATGAGAAGTAAGTACACAGTGACGCCTGTTGTTGACTTAACAATTTGACACTCTTGTTTTTGGCGTCAGTAATCTGCAACAGATAAAGGGCTGATAACCAGAATCTACAAAGAAATCAAGAAACTCCACAACAACAATGCAAACAACCCACTTAAGAGATGGGCCAAGGACCTCTATAGACATTTTTCAAAAGAGGAAATCCAAATGGTCAACAGACACATGAAAAAATGTTCAAGATCACTAGCAATCACGGAAATGCAAATCAAAACCACAATGAGGTTTCACCTCACCCTGGTTATAATGGCTCACATTCAGAAATCTACCAACAATAGATGCTGGAGAGGATGTGGGGAAAAAGAGACACTAACCCTCTCTTGGTGAGAATGCAAACTGGTTAAGCTGCTATGGAAGTCAGTCTGGAGATTCCTCAGAAACCTAAATATAGCCCAACCATACAACTCAGCCATCCCACTCCTTGGAATTTACCCAAAGGAAATTAAATTGTCAAACAAAAAGCTGTCTGCACCTTAATGTTTATTGCAGCTCAATTCACAATAGCTAAGACCTGGAACCAACCTAAATGCCCATCAACAGTAGACTGGATAAAGAAATTATGGGACATGTACTCTATGGAATAATATACAGCAGTAAAAAATAAACAAACAAACAAACAAACAAACAAAACACAATGAAATCTGGTCATTTGCAACAAAATGGAGGAATCTGGAAAACATCATGATGAGTGAAATGAGCCATTCCCAACGGGACAAATATTGTATGTTCTCCCTGATCGGTGACAATTAACCGAGGACTAAAAAGGAAACCTGTTGAAGTGAAATGGACACTGTGAGAAACAATGTCTTGACCAGACCTTGTCCTGACTGTTGAGGAACAACTTATTTTATTCCTTTTATATTTTTTTGTTCTTCTTAATACCATTGGTTGAACTCTTTAATTAACATACAATTATTCTTAGTCATTTAAACTTAACTGAAAAGTGATCCCTGTTAAATATAAGAGTGTGAATAAGAGAGGGAAGAGATGTACAGTTCGGCACATGCTCACTCAGACTTACCCCTAATGGTAGTCCAAGAAACATGCCAGGGGATTCCAATTCAATCCTATCTAGGTGGCATGTATCAATGCCATCTTACTTGCTAAAGTGATCAGTTTGTTTTCATAATTGATCACGATGATAGGATTAAGTATCAAAGGGATTACATAAATAAGACCAGTGTCTGCAAAGAATGATTGATAGAATTAAAAAGGAGAGAATGACCCTACATGGGAGGCAGGATACACAGCAGACTCATAGAATGGCAAATGCTCTAAAGAGCACTCTGTCCTCAGAATCAGCCTTTAAGGCATTCGGATCTGGCTAAAAATCCCATGAGAGTTTCTCAGGCATGGAAAGCCAAGACACAGTGGCAAAAAAAAAAAAAAAAAAAAAAAAAAAAAAAAAAAAAAAAAAAAAAAACCTAAATGAAAGATCTCTGAGATCCCAGTGGAAAGAACGGGCCATCAAAGAAGGCAGTACCTTTCCCTGAAGGGAGGAGAGAACTTCCACTTTGAATATGGCCTTGTCTACATAAGATCAGTGTTGGTGAACTCAAGAGGCTCCCATAGCCTTGGCAGCTCATGACAAGAGCCTTGGGTGAGTATTGACATCATAAATAAAAATTTCAATTGTTAAATCAACAATGGGAGTCACTGTGCACCTGCTCCCCGTGTAGGACATCTCTCCTTAATGTGTTGTACTATGAGAATTAATGGTAAAACTACTACTCAAACAGTACTCTATACTTTGTGTGTCTTTGTGGGTGTAGTCTGTTGGAATCTTTACATAGTATATACTAAGTTGATCTTCTGTATATAAAGGTAATTGAAAATGAATTGTGATGAGAATGGGATGGGAGAGGGAGTGGGAGATGGGATGGTTGTGGGTGGGAGGGAGGTTTTGGGGGCAAAAGACACTATAATTCAAAAATTTTAATTTGGAAATTTATATTTATAAATAAAAGCTGAAAAAACAATAATTACAAAAAATAAATATTTAAATCAACATCCTCTTGGATTAAAAAAAAGAGAGAGATTTACTACTCTCAATTTGAGTATTACCTTGGATACTCCCCTCACCCTGAAGCACTGAACAGAGCTGCTCCACTTCTGATCTAGCTCTCTGCTGTGGGCTGGGAAAGCCAACCGTAGAAGATGGCCCAAGTCCTGGGGCTCCTGCACCTACACATTAGACCTGGAAGAGGCTCCTGGTTCCTGGTTTTGGAGCTGCACAGAACCAGCCATTGCAGCCAATTGGGAGTGAACCATTGGATAGAAGACCTCTCTCTCTCCCTTTGTTTCTCTCTCTCTCTCTCTCTCTCTCTGCCTCCTCTTCTCTCTCTGTGTGACTTTCAAATAATAAATAAATCTTTAAAAAAAGAGAAATCAAAATGAAATATTGGAAATGCAGAATTTAATGTATCAAATAAAAATGTTGTGGAAAACCTTAACAATGGACTCAGTGAGATGGAAGAAAGAATATCCAAGTTCAAAGACAGATCTCTGGAAATTTCTTCAGTGAGACTAAAAAAGAAGAAATTAGAAAATTAAAAAACAATGTTGGAGATTTGTGGGATGCTAGCAAACAACCAAACAAGGCCCCCATGCAGCAGTAATGAGGGACTTCAATACCCAACTTATGGCAATGGACAGACCAACTCCACAGAATATCAGCAAGAAGGAAACAATAGAGTAATTCGACACTAAGGACCAAATGGACCTAACAGATATCTACAGAACTTTTCATCCAACAGTTGCAGAATACACACCCTTCTCACCAGTGCATGGAACTTTCTGTAGGACAGACCACAGGCTACACCATAAAGCAAGTCTCAGCAAATTCAAAAAATTTGAAATGATAGCATGCATCTTCTCTGACCACAATGGAATGAAGCTGGAAATCATCAACTCAAGAATCTCTAGAACATAGGCAAACACATGGAGACTGAACAACATTCTCCTGAATGAGCAGGAGGTCATAGAAGAAATCAGAAGAGAAATCAAAAAACTCTTGAGGGAATTTTTTAATACTATTTGTTGAAATATTTACTTCATATAGAGTTATCTCTCTGTATAAAGTTAACTGAAATAGATTTTAATTAATAAAAAAAAAAAACAAGAATGGGAATGGGAGAGGGAAGAGGAGGATGGGTGGGAGAGTGGGTAGGAGAGCTGGTGTGGTGTTCCTGAAGTTGTATTTATCAAATTAATGAATTTTGTATACATTAAATAAAAGCTGTCTGGTGAAAAATTTTAAAAGAGTAAGTTCTAAAAAATTTAGGTTTACATTCATTTGCCCAATGATTACCTCTTTTACATGCAGGGCATAACCTTGGAGTTGCAAAAGGCAGGTAACTCATTTTACCTTTTCGATTCTATCTACAATCCTTTCAAAAATGTTCTAATTTACTGCATTTGAAGCAATTCTTTTGGCTGGCATTAAATGTTCCTTTAAAAGCCAATGCCAACATTGCTTGGGTATGACCAGTACTGCTGATAGCCTGACAAACTCTAATAAAGCCCGAGATTCGAAAGAGAGAGAGAGAGAGAGAAGCAGCCAGGGCTAGATCTGGCACTCCTATGCGGGATGCTGGCATCAAAAGCAGCAGCATCACCTACTGTACCACAATACCAGCAACCTGTACAACATTGAAATCTTATTTATTTATTTATTTTTATTTGAAAGGCAAACAGACACTGGGAGGGAGACAGATAGTGGCATCTCCCATCTGCTGGTTCACTCCCCAAATATCCACAACGGCTAGGGCTAGGTCAGGTCAAAGCTAGAAGCCAAGAACTGAATTCAAGTCTCCCCTGTAGGTGTCAGGGGCCTAAGCTTTTGAGCCATCATCTGCTGTTTCCCAAAGAGCACATTAGCAGGACACCAGAATCGGGAGTAGAGCCAGGACCCTAACCCAAGCTTTCCAATATGACGTATGGGCATCCCTAGTGTTGTCCTAACCATTGTGCCAAATGTCCACTTCCAGAACTTATAATAGGTCTAGAAATAGTTGAAATTAGAATGAAATAGGAATGAAAACTGCATTGACTGCAGGAAGGCTGGCTGAAAATGTTAGACGCAGTTAGGCCATGCCACAGATCTCTCATTAATACCATGCAAATGAATGATGGCACCAATCCAGCCTCATAAAATATTGAAAGGCAGCTCTCTGTCAAGGATAAATTAGGAGATCTATGAACTGGAAGACACCAAGCATGTCAAATACCACGACACTGTACTGAAAACAAGAGCGACAGGTACAGACTTGTAAAGAGAACGTTGAGGCCTCAGCACTTTCTTTACAACCCTGCAGTCAAGCTTTTTCCTTACAATAAGATCAGGAGGGGCAGGAAGAGGGGGAAATCACCTCTGGAGAACCTGACCAGTCCAATATAAAATACCCAATCATATTGATATCAGCTGTTTCCCAGTAAAGTATTGTCATGCACAAGGCCTGCTTGCAATTTGTTCACTGCATAATCACCAAGCCATCCCATCCATATGCAAAGTTTCCTATAAAGTTATTGAATTAAAATTTATCAAAATAAGTTTGCAAAACACAATACTTTCCCCTCTACATGTACAATTCAATAACTTCAGACTGATGTAGAAAGTAACAGCCAGTACCACTTATCACAACATAGACCATTTCTATATTCTCCCGCCCCTTTTCACATCTGTTACATCTTAGCGTGATTATTTCCATTTCTCTTGGTTAAGTACCTAGTTGTAGAATTGTTCTATCATATGGTATCAAATTGTTTAGTAGCAAAAACTACTAAGTTATTTTCCAACGTGACTGTACCAGTTTCCATTCATACTAATAATGTATGAGAGCTCCAGGTGCTTCACAATCTAGCCAACAATGTGCAAGGGGCAAGGGCTGTCATGTACAAACAAGTTTCTGGCCCCTCCTTTGGTATGTGATTTCCATTATACTTGCATAGTCATAAATAAAAGCAAAACCTTTCTGATTTTTACTTATGATGCATTTAGTGAAATCATGATTGCTGGATGACATGGTTAAAATCATTTGAGATAAATTCCTGGTGCCTGGGCTCCCACATCACTTAAATTATCCTCAATTTTTGAAATGGTGGGCTCATTAAACTACTTGTTTCCTCCAAAAGCTTATGGAGTGTAATTTTTGTAAACAATTAGTGAAATGAAGAGGAACAAAATCAGCCAACAATACAATGTTTCCAAACACCAATCTAATGAAAATTCTCAAATAAATTCATTGACAAAAATTCTGGAGGTATTAGAGTTTGCCTCATAAACAGAAGTTAAATTTATAGTGCCAATGAATAAATGAAATTCTCAGTTGATAAGCAATTATCACAAGGGGAAAAGCCACCATAACGGGTGCCAACTGGCAAGTTGTGCGTTGGTTGGCAGTCTCTGTCAATGCCACAGACTGAATCAACAGCCTCACTGAACTATCATCTCATCCATAGAAGCAGTCTGTGTACAACATGGTTGACACATTTTTTTGTAAGAGTACTGGAAAGCCCTTTTGTTATGCCTGTGCTGTCTCTATTCTGTAAAAACACAATGAAAATTAAAGTTGATTTCACTGCATTAAAATAGACTTTGTGTCTAAATACTTCGCTTTGTCTACTTTTCCAAATTCCATTAACATATATGGAATGTTTTTCAAAGGTCCATATGTTGCTACAAATGCTTAAAGATGTATATGTAATTTATTTATCCAGAAATCCTAGGCTAACCTCATGCTAAAATTTTAGGAGTAAATGCTCATTTATTGAAGCTAAATGAATTTCAGTAGCAAAACACAGAGAGCAGTCACTCTGTAGCAGTAGAGAAAAGCTCTAGAGGGAGGAAGAATTTTAAGAAACAAAAAATATCAGAACCAGTGGATAAACTCCAAACCTAGAGCAGCTGGGCTGCACTTTTGTAATATGGTATTTCAGTTTTCAGAAGAATGGGATACCATACAAGGAAGGGCAGGATTTAATGTCTAGGTGAACTAAACTCCAAACTGACTTACTGAGCCCAAAACAGACACAAATTGTGAAGAGTTGAAATGTTTTATATAAATCCTAAAATAGGAGAAATTGTTTACTTTACCAACAGTAAACTAACATTTCATGATGGTTTCTTTCTTTCTAAGATGCATCTAACACCATTCAGTCCATGTTGTGTCTGGGAAAGAATTTTATCTATGGCTAATTCTTCCAATATCCCTTTGGACCTGGAGATAAATGGATTCATAAACATTGGGCACATTATTCAAAAGGGATCTTGAAAATTGTACCATTATTTTGGATTGCTTACTGCATCTGGGTAACCAAATAATTATTAATATAAATTATAAGTTTTTCTTAGATATTTTAAATAATTTAAATTTTATATAATGTATTCTGTATAAATAGATCAAATGCATATATAACAGGAAAGTTATATTAAAATGTGTATAAAATGTGAACATATTGGTAAATTTCCTTGTGGTGGTAATGTTTGCTTTCCTAATTTTTACTGTGTATACACATTATATATTTTTTACAACACCTATTTTATATTGTTGCATGCACTTGTCAGCTAAAATAGAATATTACAAAAACCAGTGACAGTCACACATGAATTTTATTGAAAATGAGAGGCAAGGCAACCGATCAGGAACAGCAATACTTAAACAATATTGTATTGTTTTCACTGTATTTCACTTTATGAAGCTATTATAATTTGGTATATGAACATAATGTTATTTTAAATTTTGCATAAATTATTTAATCTTTTCCTTAAAATGAATGAATGAATTATAAATTAAAATATAACTTAACTTTGGGTTTATTTCAAAAATCCAAATTTTACCAAAATATTCTAAAACAGTCTGTCCATATTTACATGATTCTTTATTTTTAAGGATTTTTTAAATTTTTTAAATTTATTCATGCTTTATAGGTACAGATATAAATGCAGATAGAGTATATATATTTGAAAATGAGCATTTCTCTTTCAAATGTGAATTCATGTCACCTGGTACAAAATAAGTGACAATTGTATTTTAAATATCACTTATAGCATCTGCAAAGAATCACTCTGGTCACAAGAAAAACAATGAATTATAAAGATAAGAAAAAAGAGATTTTTACCTCTCCTACAACCATTCTGATCAATATTTACTGTATAGTTTTGCAAAAGATAAAAAAGAGGAGTTTGAATGTTTCTATCATAAATGATAAATGTTTGAGGAGATGGATATGTTTACCTTGAGCTGAATATTACACAATGCATACATGTATCAAAACATCACATAAATGCTATGTTATATATTAGTTTTTTGATCAATTATTTAAAGAATTTTTGAGATAAAGAAAAGTTGAATTTTATTCAAGATCCTAATAAGAAAATCAGATAAGATGTGATCTTAGCTATTTAACAGCTTGAGGAATAAGTTGTTCTGAAAAGGAAGATTATCCCAAGTACACAGAATTCCTTATAATTTACATTTCAGGAAATTTCTCTTTTATAATGTGCTATCATGACCTCATTTTCTTGATAGCATATGCATTTATTATAGATATACATTAAATTAAACTAAAATGGTGCATAGAGTTTATCTTAAACTAACACAATTTAGTGAAAAGTTCGAATATCGTATGTAGGACGTTATGTATTCAGACATGTTACAAGAAGAAATAAGCTGTAGCTGTCAAAATCATTGCACTCTAGTGACAGGTAGGAAAATTCTGAGACAAAATAGTACTGAACAAAAAGGTGAAAACATCTTGATGAATCATAAAAAAGGATTGGTTGAATTTGGAAGCTTAGAATACTCTAAAGGAGGAAATGTTTAAGGAAGGAAGCATTATTAAGATAACCCTGAGGAATGCATATGATTCTGAAAACAAAGAGAAGCAGAGAGAGCACTGTCAAACAAAACAAAAGGTACATTTTGGAAAAACAATATTTTTTAACATAAATTTGTTTTATCCAAAATATGGGTCATAGTTAAGTATTTTTACATCATTAACTTGAAGTTCGAATTTTATTGGTATCCTGTATTTTTATTTGCTAAACATAGTGATCCTAGACTAGGAGCTTTCCAAATAAAGCACAATGTATTATAAAGCACAGAAGGTTGGCAAGAATAGGAATTGCTCTGGCAAAAATCAAGAACCCCTTTTGAGTGGCACAGAGAAACAATGTTGAGCTATAGCTAACAGCAGAAGATCTAGGTTCAAATACGAATTTCAACACTTGCCTGGTTGCATGTTGCCAAATTGAGAAGCATTTCAGTTTTGTTCTCAATTAATGAGAAAACAAGTAACTCTGCTCCTTTTCTCATACAGATGTAAACATAATGAGATGAGATGCATGGCCATGCCTGGTAAATTATGGAAGCTGTAAAGTTACTAACAGTGTTATATTAATAAGACAAAGGTAACAGGAGAATGTTGTAGATTAGAATTTGATTTCTGAATTTAACACAACTGACCTTAAATTTGGAAAAGAAAGAAGTGACATTCAAAAAAATTGCACAATTAATATGGCAACAATCAACCAGGATAGATACAAAGAATTGGATTCATGGGGTAGCATTTTGGCTTAGCAGTTAATACCCTAGTTAAGATGCCCATGTTTCAAATTGACATGTGTGGGTTTAGGTCCAGGTTTCTGGTTCCCTATGCCAGGTTCCTGTTCAGATAGATTCTTGACAATGCATATCACCTCTCCTCAGCCTGGTCCAGCCTTGGGCATTGCAGGCATTTGAGGGGTAAAGCAGCAGATGGAAGATATTTCTCTCTCTCTCTCTCTATCTCTCCCTCTCCCGCTCTCTCCCTCTCCCTCTTTTTCTCTCTCCCTCTCCCTCTTTCTTTCTGTCTCTTCATCTGTCAACTAAAAATAATAATAAAAATTTTTAAGTAATTCAATTTTTATACACACTAGCATGTCTTATGACACCCTAATTTTCTATATAGTGGGCAAATATCAGAAATGGAAAGTAAAGAGAGAAAAAAGATTAAAGGCAGTCTATAACTCACGACCATGATCAGTAATTCTCCTAATGTTATCAACTCCCAAAAGTTTTTTTTTTCTTTATTTTTACTAAGATAGAAAACAGAATACATGTATTTCATAGATACAATTCTAGAAAGATAACCATACTTCCCTTCCTCCATAACTATCTATCTCAATCCCTATCCTTCTTTTCTTCCTTCTTTTTATTCCTCTAATTTTTGCAAAAAAAATTAATACACTATATAATTATAGGCTTTAATGCACCACTATACATTATATTCATCAAGTAAAAAGTAGAAACACCATATCTCTACAGAAGTATAAACAAGTGCTAAAACCAACAATCAAACACAAGATGCCCATTTGATTTCTATACATTTTTTGCATTCTATATTAACTACCACATTTCAGTGAAAACATGATATTTGTCTTTTAGGGAGTGACTTATTTAACTACGCATAATGGTTTCCACTTGCATCCATTTTGTTGCAAAACACAGGATTTCATTCTTTCTTATGGCTGAGTAGTACATATATATTTTTTTTCTTTATCCAGTCATCAGTAAATGGACATCTGAGTTGATTCTATAACATAGCAATGGTGAATTGAACTGCAATAAACAGGGAGCTACTAAAAATTCTTTCATATGTGGATTTCATTTCACTTAGGTAAATTCTCAGGATTGGCTGGGTCAGAGGGTAGATCTATTTTCAGATTTCTGATGAATCTACATCCTGATTTCCATAATGGTTGTACTAGTTTACATTCCAACCAGCAGTATATCAGAGTGCCTGTTCCCCCAGATCCTTGTATACATTTTTTTTTTTGTATAATAACCATTTTAACTGGGGTTAGGTGAAAACTCATTGTGGTTTTTATTTGCAATTCCCTGATGAGTAGTGATCCTGAGAATTTTTTCATGTGTCTGTTGGCCATTTGTATTCTAGCCTTTGAAAAATTCCTGTTCATATCCTTTGTCCATTTCTTTTCTTTTCTTTTCTTTTTTTTGACAGGCAGAGTGGACAATGAAAGAGAGAGACAGGGAGAAAGGTTTTCCTTTTTGCCATTGGTTCACCCTCCAATGGCCGCTGCGGCTGGCGCGCTGCGGCCGGCACACCGCGCTGATCCGAAGCCAGGAGCCAGGTGCTTCTCCTGGTCTCCCATGAAGGTGCAGGGCCCAAGGACTTGGGCCATCCTCCACTGCACTCCCGGGCCATAGCAGAGAGCTGGCCTGGAAGAGGGGCAACCGGGACAGAATCCGGCGCCCCAACCAGGACTAGAACTTGGAGTGCCGGCGCCGCAGGCGGATGATTAGCTTATTGAGCCGCGGCACCAGCCCATTTCTTTTTTTTTTTTTTTTTTAGATAAGTGGAGAAATATTTCTTTTTTAAAAAATTTATTTGACAGAGCTAGACAGTGAGAGAGAGAGAGAGAAAGGTCTTCCTTCTGTTGGTTCACCCCAAAAATGGCCGCTACAGCCAGAGCTGCACGGATCCGAAGCCAGGAGCCAGGTGCTTCCTCCTGGTCTCCCATGCATGTGCAGGTGTCCAAACACTTGGGCCATCCTCCACTGCCTTCCCGGGCCACAGCAGAGAGCTACACTGGAAAAGGAGCAACCGGGACTAGAACCCGGCACCCATATGGGATGCCGGTGCCACAGGCAGAGGATTAACCAAGTGAGTCACAGCGCCGGCCCCTGTCCATTTCTTAACTTGATTGTTTTGTGGTCATTGAGTTTAGTGAGCTCTTTATAGATCCTGGATATTAATCCTTTATCAACTACATAGTTTGCAAATATTTACTCCCATCCTGTGGGCTCCCTCTTCACTTTGTTGAGTGCTTCCTTTCCAGTGCAGAAAAATTCTTAGCTTGATGTTAGCAATTTTTCTATTTTTGCTTTAATTATCTTTGCTTCAGGAGTCTTTTCTAAGATGTTTTTGCCTATGCCAATGTCTTACAGAGTTTCGCTGATGTTTTCGTCTAGTAATTCGATGGTATCAGGTTCTAGATTTAGATCCTTGATCCATTTACAGTTGATTTTTTTTTTAAATTGCTAGGTAGGAATATTGTTTCATACTTCTGCACATGTAGATCCAATTTTCCCCACAACCTTTGTTGAAGAGGTTGTCCTTTCTATAGGGATTGATTTAAGCTCATTTGTCAAATTCAGTTGGCTGCAGATGCATAGAGTAATTTCTGGGTCTCCTATTCTGTTACATTGGTCTACATGCCAATATTTTGCACCAGTATCAAGCTGTTTTGATTAAAAATGTCCTGTAGTATGTTTTGAAATATGGTATTGTGATGCCTCCAGCTTTGTTTTTGTTGTTTAAGATTCCTTTAGCTCTTCAGGGACTCTTGTATTTCCATATGAATTTGAGCATTGTTTTTTCTAGATCTGAGAAGAATTTCCTTGGTATTTTGATTGGGATCACATTGAATCTATATATTACCATTGGGTAGTATTGGCATTTTGATTATATTAAGTTTTCCAATCCATGAACATGGAAGATTTTTCACATATTTTTGTGTCTTTTTCTATTTCTTTCTTTAATGTTTTGTAATTTTCATTGTAGAGATCTCTCACATCTTTGGTTACATTTATTCCAAGGTACTTAATTTTTTTGGTAGCTACCGCTAATGGTACTGATGTTACAAGTTCTTTCTCAGCCATGGCATTGTTTGTGTATACAAAGGCTATTGATTATTGCCTGTTGATTTTATATTCTGTAACTTTATCAAACTTCCAAACCAGTTCCCTGCTAATGAGCCTGGGAAATCAGCAAAAAATGGCCCAAGTGCTTGGGCCTCTACTACCCATGTGGGAGACCTGAATGGAGTTCCTGGCTCTTTGCTTCTGACTGGCCAATCCCTGGCTTCTGGGGCTATTTATGAATCTATCAGCAAATAGAAGATCTCTCTCTCTCTCTCTCTGTCTCTCTCTCTGCCTTACAAATACATAAATAATTTTTTAAAAAGACTAATTTATGGTATGTTCAGAAAATATATAAGAAATAATTATGTTGTTGATATGACAGTTGATACTGGCGATATGTGTTGATATTGGCAATTCTTTCCCTTGATGCTAGGGAAACATGATACATTATTTTGAAGGCAGAGTTTAACTATGTACGAAAATTTTTATGTGCATAACAAAATGATTGATAATACAAAACTGTATTTTGCAATTTTAAAGAGTTGGATATACATGTTCTCTGTAACATTTGTAGTATTTCAAATTGGATGCAATCTAAATGCCCATAACAGAAATCACAAACTAAAGGCCAGCACTTTGGTATGGTGGGTTAAGCCATAACCTACAGCACCAGCATCCATATGGGCACCTGTTTGGGTCCTACCTGCTCCACCTCCAATCCAGCTCTGTGCTAATGCACCTAGAAAAGCAGCAGAAGATGGCCCAAGCCCTTAGGCTACTGCACCCATATAGGGGGACCCAGAAAAAGCTGGTTCCTGGCTGGGCCCCGGGCTGTTGTGTTCATCTGGGTAGTGAACCAGTGGGTAGAAGACACCTTTCTCTCTCTCTCTCTCTGTCTCTCTCACTCGCTCTCTCTCACTTGCTTTCTCTGTCTCTTCCTCTCTCTCTCTGTAACTCAGCCTTTCAAATGAATTTTAAAAAGTCTGAAAAAGAGAAAATTCACAAATTAATTTTGACAGATCAATATAGAATCATTACATGAATATAATAATTATACAGATCCAGATGCTAAATTTTGAAAATGACTATGAGCACTTTTACACAAAATTATATAATTGATTGACACATAGATATCAAGATACATGTTGCATTTCATTTTATATTATATTATATATAAAAATATATTGCACAGATTTCATCATCTTATTATTTTTGAAAGTATATATATATATATATATGTGCGAGTAAGTATGTGTGAGAGGTGCATGATGCTAATAAATGTAAAGCAAAATGTCATGCCGGCACCAAGGCTCACTAGGCTAATCCTCTGCCTTGCTGCGCCGGCACACCGGGTTCTAGTCCCAGTCGCCCTTCTGTCCCGGTTGCCCCTCGTCCAGGCCAGCTCTCTGCTGTGGCCAGGGAGTGCAGTGGAGGATGGCCCAAGTGCTTGGGCCCTTCCCCCTACATGGGAGACCAGGAGAAGCACCTGGCTTCTGCCTTAGGATCAGCACCGTGTGCCGGCCACAGCGCGCCGGCCGCGGCGGCCATTGGAGGGTGAACCAACAGCAAAGGAAGACCTTTCTCTCTGTCTCTCTCTCTCACTGTCCACTATGCATGTCAAAAATAAATAAATAAAAAAGCAAAATGTCTTCCACATTTAGGACATTAGGAAATGGAACCCTAATGCATATGAAATGTGAGGATAAAAGGAAAGAAGAAACTGCACAAGAAAAGGAAAACAAAATCTTAAAAACATCCTTTTTGGTTGGATGTGTGAATAGAGACAGAATGACAGAGTATATTATCAAAGAAATACTGAAATTTCATGTTTGTATTTCTAAAGAAATAAGCATCTTTGTAAAGAAATGTAAGAATTTTGGGGGGAACTCAAAAGGATAGGCTACTAAGGGGCCGGTGCTGTGGTGTAGCAGATAGGATCGCCACCTGCAGCACCGGCATCCCATGTGAGCGCCAGTTCGAGTCCCAGCTGGTCCACTTCCAGTCCAGCTCTCTGCTATGGTCTGGGAAAGTAGTAGAATATGGCCCAAGTCCTTGGGCCCCTACACCTACATGGGAGACCCAAAAGAAGCTCCCAGCTCCTGGCTTCGGATCAGCACAGCTCTGACAGTGCTGTGGGAGTTGTGTAGTTCACTTGGGAATGAACCAGCAGATAGAAGACCTCTCTCTCTCTCTCCCCCTCTGCCTCTCTGTAACTCTGCCTTTCAAATAAATAAATAAATATTTTTTAAAAAAATAGGCAACTAAAGAAAAAATAGACCCATAAAGGATTACAATAAAATAAAATGTTTTCATGCAACAAAGGATACAATTAAGCAACTGAAAAGACAACCTACATAATAAGAGAAAATAGTTGCAAAATATGCATCAGAAATGAGATTAACTACCAGAATATATAAGGAATTAAAGTGACTCAATAGCAAAAAAAATCTATTTTTAAAATGTTTAAAAGATATGAATAAGTATTTCCCAAAAGAACATACATAAACAGGCAGCAGATGTATTATAAACTGCTCACCATTACTAAACATCAGAAAAGTGCAAAAGTAAACCACAATGAGATATCCAATTAGATACTCCAATTACAAGGACTGTTATCAAAAACACAAAAACCGAAAGACATCACTGATGTGGATGTGGGGACATGGAACCTTTGCATAATGTTAATAAGAAAGTATGTTAGTACAACCATTAAGGAGAACAGTTTGGGGATTCTTAATAAAAACTAAGACAACTGTATCATCCATCAATCCTACTTGTGGGTATCTATCCTCCCCTAAAATAAAATCAGTGTATCAGCCGGTGCCATGACTCTATAGGCTAATCATCCACCTTGCAGCACCGGCACACTGGGTTCTAGTCCCTGTCGGGGCGCCGGATTCTGTCCCGGTTGCCCCTCTTCCAGGCCAGCCCTCTGCTATGGCCCGGGAGTGCAGTGGAGGATGGCCCAAGTCCTTGGGCCCTGCACCCGCATGGGAGACCAGGAGAAGCACCTGGCTCCTGGCTTCGGATCAGCGCGATGCGCCGGCCGCAGCGTGCCAGCCGCGGTGGCTGTTGGAGGGTGAACCAACGGCAAAAAGGAAGACCTTTCTCTCTGTCTCTTTCTCACTGTCCACTCTGCCTGTCAAAAATTTAAAAAAAAATCAGTATATCAAAAAAAGATATGCGCATGCATGTGTTAATTTCAGCACGATTCACAGTGGCCAAGTTTTGGATTTAACCTAAGTGTCCATCAAGAGACAAATGGATTTATGTGCTATATATATATATATATATATACACACACACATAATAGGATACTATTCAGCCATTCAAAGGGTGTAATTCTGCCATTTGCAGCAATATAGAAGAAACTGGAGGACATCGTGTTAAGAAAAATAAACCAAGCACAGAAAGATCTAAAAAAGCTGATCTCATGAATTACAGAGTGGTTACCAGAGTACCAGAGTCTAGGAAGTATGGAGGTAAGGGCGTAATAATGACAGGATGATCAATGGTTATTCAATTACAGTTAGAGATGAATAATAAGTTTTGGTGTCCACTATTACATTAGGGTTACTGTAGTTAAAATATTATATTACATATTTTAAAATGGCAAGAAAAGGAAATTTTGAATGCTCTTCCTACAAGTGACATATGTGCTAATTATCCTTATTGTATCATCCAAAATGTTTATTTGTATTGAAACATCATACCATATCCCATAAATACATACAATTAATATATGTCAAACAAAACAAACTAAAACTAAAGAAAAAAGAAAGCTATTGAGTTTTGAAAAGCTGGTTAGTATATATTAATATGTATAAGGCTCTAGAAACTAAAGTCAACCCAGAGGTTTGGATTGAGGTCATCTTCACAGAAACCACAGGCCTGGGAATTGATGAGTTTTCAACAGATGAGATGAACATATTTAGTACAAAAGACCCATGAACTTTGGGGTCATGGACTCAATAAAGTAAACAATTTATTGAAAAATTATCCTGATTTGCCATCTGTCACTTTTGCTTTCTCCCTACAGGTAAGATTCTGATTTTTACTGATTGCTTTACACCTATCGGAATGCAGAATCTCTCTGAAGCTCAGTAGTAAATCTGATCAATCATGCTCACGGTTGCCAACCAGACAAGTTGGATAACAAAATATTGAGAACTCTGGCTTAGACCTGGATCTGATATTCTTTGTTTCACTTCAATGGTATATTCTCTCATAGTTAATATGTTGGCTTATTGGGCACTTCGTGATGATGCTTTTAATAATGAAAATAAAATTGATACACAATGCCTGTCTTATGAAGCTTTTTCAAGTTTAAAATCTATGAAATTAATAGGTTAAAGTGAAGAAAACACCATCTTGTGGCAATTTCTCCAAATTACTATCCAATTTTAAAGATATAGTGATTCAAACAGTACAGTTGACTAATGACCTTCCATCATGAATTTCAGTACTATTTAGTGTATTGAACTTACAAGAATGATGATGATTTAAATCAGGATGAAATTAGTCATATATAGAGAAAAAATAGAGGCGCTTAAGAGTTAATATTTGAGCATTCAGATGGACTTCTAAGGGAATTCAACATTGGGTAACTGATTAAGCTGCTAATTAAAATAGGGAATATAAAAGGTTGGTAAGTTTCTGGAATATTATCAGTTGGAGTTGCTTGTAGAAAAAAGTGAAATAGAGATTTTGAGTAAATTGTTTAAATCATGAAGCATGAAGATTTATGGGTTAGACAAGGAATTTGGAACTGAAATTCTAAATTTCAAAGCCATCAGTTTCAGCCACAAGCAGAGTCAATGTGATCAAAGTCAGAATGTGTAAAATGAGAACTGAATAAAATATCATGTACAAAATTTTGGGAGCAGAGAGCCATGATCTAATGAAGGAGACTGAGCTGGAATAGTCAACTCAAGCTACTCAAATATTATATGTAATTTGTAATATTATTTATTTTATTATTTACCTTCTCATTGAGATTAAAGGGCTTTCTTATGCTATTTCACTCTGTGGTAGTCAGCAGTGTTTGTGTCTACATTTGTTGCTTTACAATTGTCTTTATACATATAAGAAATGATTCACTAGGACATTCAACAAAGAATATTATTTCATGAATATGTGTGTTATATTTGTTATTTTTAAAAAGAAGCATTAGCATTACATTTCTGTAATATTAACATTTTATTGTGTATACATTAAAAATAAAGAGCAAATTTTGCTATTTCATTATTTAGCATAAATTATTCCTACTTGCTGCATCTTACATTGTATGATAATAACAAATGCACCCAGCAAGTATGCTACTCTACCATGCTGATTCAAAAAAATCTTGCTATTCAACAGATATTATCTATAGAAGCAGTTTTTGGTAAATAAAAAGAGTAGCTTTGCTAACCTATCAAAGATAATAATATACATGGATGTGTGTTTCATAATACGGCCTGAATAGAAGAGATTATATTATATCTGTATCTGGCATATTACTGTAATTTCACAAAACTCCACATTACATAAGATTTTGTAAATACCCCACAGACATGCATATAAGAAATGTATTTTCTCACAGTGCCTCCATTTCAGTAAATACAACTGAAGCCAGGATTGTTCTGTCACTATTCCATATAATTTAATAGAGTTTTCCTTATGAACAATAAATTTATGACTAGAGAATATGATTTAGTGTTTTCCATTTTCAATAGAACATGCCATTTTCAGTCAACTAGAGTATATAAAAACTTCATATATCTTGAAACCTTACTTTGATAGTAACCAAAATTGCCTTAGCCAAAACTCCAGGGGTTAAGGGACTTTCCAATAGAGAACTAAGTTTCAGCAGAATCCTTTCCATGGAGCATCCCAAAGCCAGTCTCTGTTGATTTTAGTGATTTTAGTCAAAGCTATCAATTTTCAATTGGCATTTAATTAGGATTAGCTTTTTATTTTTCTAAAACATGTTGTTAACAAATTAATGAAAATACACAGAAAACTACACTCACAACAGGAGTAGAACTGCTGGGGGTGACCAGTACACAGGTTACCTAGGGCTTCATAAATTATAAAAATGAATTATATTTTAATGTTGTGTGGATCTTCTTGATTTCCAAAGAATCTAACAATTATGGTGATTATGATAACAGTCTTCCTGACACTGGACTGCGTAGGGCCTGTGTATGCTTTGCCTATAACTCTTATAATATCTTGAGGGTACATTATATCAAGCTCCTATCAAAGATAAATAACTGGGACCAGTGCTGTGGCATAGCAGGTAAAGCTTTCGCCTGTAGTACTGGCATCCCATATGGGCACTGATAAGAGTCCCAACTGCTCCACTTCCGATCGAGCTCTCTGCTATGGCCCAGGAAATCAGTGGAAGATGGCCCAAGTCCTTGGTCCTCTGCTCCCACATGGAAGACCCAGAAGAGGCTTCTAGCCCCTGGCCTCACATTGGCAGAGCTCTGCTGTTGTGGCCTTCAGGGAAGTGAACCAGCAGATGGAAAACCTCTCTCTGCCTCTGCCTCTCTGTAACTCTGCCTTTCAAATAAAATAAAAAAAATAAAAAAGATAAAAATAAATAGCTGAGACTCAGAGATGATTAGTCCTTACACCAAAACATACAATTAGTAAATTATAGAGAATACATAGAAAACTAGTTTTTAATTCTCAAATTCAATGCTGTAATCAAAAGGGAACAGATATGGCAATTATTTTCCCTGTGTGCTTCTTAATACTCATTGCTATTGAACCATTATACCAAAAGGCTAATTTAGCCAAAACTTAAAATTATTTGAAAATTATGAATAATGATTACGTAAGCCTTCATTTGATAACATGCAAATTATGGTTTTGTAAATCCTTCTCTTAAAGAGAAGGAAAATATGGATTATTTATTATATATTCTGAACTTCAGAATCTGTAAATTTTTTCTTTTTATTCATATATTAGAAGTTCTTTGAGAAGCTGCCTGTTTAATGCAAGTTTTCCTATTAGCATGACTGCTACTATTATTTGAGAATATTAAAGTAAAAAAGTGGGGAAGACAAAGGCTACACTTTTCATTTTTTTTTCACCAGCTGCTGGTGGCTGACTAGGAAGATTGCAATTAAGAAGAATGACACTCTATCTGGCCCCACAAGAATACAAGATGATAAAGAAAACCATGGACTACAATGACTCAAACATCTGCATCATTTCAGCTGCAACACAAACAATAGAGCTGCAGTGTTTTTGTTTGTGAATTCAGAAAAGACACAGAATCCTGCCTACCCTAAGACGAGAGGGTGAGTTTACCAAAAGTGGAGACCTTGCTTCAAGGATTTGTTCTATTGTGCTCACATAATAGCAGTACAAAAAGTTTAGCATGTATTTCAAATGAGTTTTCCTCCACCTTTTAATAAAACATGAATGCTATGTGCCCTTTTCATGAATTCTTCCCAAAAATGTGAGATAATAGAAAAGGATAAAGTGAAGTGTAAAACAACTCACAATTTAATTAAAATGCTTTGAAAGGAGAACTTTATTAACATTTTACATCCTTCTTTTTGGAAGATTCTCTAACACACTGAAAACATCTCAAACAAAAATTAACTCACTATTCCAAATCTAGGATTGTTAAATATTTTGAAATATACAATATTTTACCACATAATATAGCAGATGACATTTGGATTGTAGCATTTAGACTGAAATCATATGTGTAAGTATATTTTCAAGAAGCTAGCTGGTTTTCCTGTAAGCACAAGAGATAAAAGAGGAGCTGTGCATCTTAAGGTAGAGGCAGAAATAGGCACAAGATCATATCTCCAATATAGTAGATTGATTCCTTAAATCCACTTTGTTTTTTGAAACCATTGATGTTCTCTATGGGGGAAGAATAAATAAATGAGGGAAAGAATAGTTTTATCAGCACCTGTGGTGGTTCTTTCTAGCTGTCAGTTCAACTGGGCTAAGGAACACCTCGAGAACCGGTAAATAGCAGTGAGGTTATTACAAAAAGGAATGACGTTTGAGTAAGTTGACTAAGCAAAGAGCTGTTGATGCAATGTGAGAAGACCTTCAACTGATTGAAGGCCTCCTTAAAATAAAAAGGTTTGGGAAAGGCAAATTTTATTCTGGTGTTGGGACATCCATTGTCTGGTGCCTTTGGGCATCAGAACTCCAGGTTCTGGTGGGTGGGTTCTGGGATTTTCCCAAGCATCTCTCACCAGGTTCTCAGGCCCTTGAATTTGGACTGAGCTGTGGCAAAATCTTCCCAAGTTCTCTAGCTTGTAGATAGCATTTTGTGGGAATTTTCAGCCTCCAGAAATAAATCTCAGCAAATTACCCTTCTCATAATATCTTTGCTTATTTATGCTTTTATCTATCATCCATCTGTCCATCTGTTTATACTATTGGTTCTTTCCAATAGAGAACCCATGCCCCTAATTTGAAATGATTCATTGCTGCCATAACTCCTTCCAGTGTGTGTGTGTGTGTGTGTGTGTGTGTGTAGTCTGCCAGCAGAAACATTCGTGATTACTTCAAGCAAAATTGATGGCTTTCTTCAAAGCCATCTGAATAAGGGAGAAAGACTGAACTCAAATCTCCAGAAACAAAGGGCAGGAGAAATTTATGGTAGGAGTAAGCTCTTAGAAAAGTACTGGAGGATCTTGGTGAGGGGACTGGTCAGCATAATATGGCCATCAGTATTTGTTAACTGGTGTTGAGAAAGTTAGGTTCCTACCTTCTCAGGCAGACTGGGAGATGGAGGCACTCTTAACTTGATGATTACATTCGAAAGGTATGATTTATGGGTCCCTGAAGAAAAAAAAGACCCTCCAGGAATTGTAAAACTGGAAAGAGACTGGGAGAAGTTTCACATCTCAAAGCAGAAAGAATATACAATTACAATCTTTCTAAAGTAAATGTTCTAAAAATAGTGAAGTTAAGGGGCAAGAGTGAGGAGGAACTAAGAAGCTGAATCAAGCTGAGCGGAATCTCCAGGTTGTTTGGGTAAAGAACTGTGTGGAAATAATGCTGGAAAGAAAATGCACAGATGTTTCACTTTCAAGTATTTGAATCACATGTAAAATTTTTTTTCGTATATGTGGTTTCTATAATGAACATTTGTAAACATTCTAGTAAAAGTTTAGTGTTAATGAAACAGTCATTGAAAAGAGAAGAAATGTGACTCTTGCAGAGCTAAAATAATTATTTTACTTTCTGTTAAATATACAGAGTACAAAACAAGGTAATGCATATGAGAGAAATGACATTTTGAGATTTGATTATTGTTTACAGCCCTTGTCTATAGTCTTGAGGAATAGTGATTTTTCTACTCCCTGCTTGTTGAATTCTTTATTTAGGGGATGGTTAAGCTTGTGATTATAAAGTAAACTGAAAGCATGTCATTGTAAAAGTAAAAGAAAATAAGGAAATAAGGGGGAAGAAGACGGGAGTGGGAAGTATTATGCTCTTAAAACCATATATGTGAAACACATGATATTCATTCCCTGTGTATAAATGTTTAAAAGTAAAAAAAAAAAATGTGGAGTTTCCTCTGCCACTTTTACCCTTTACAGAAATAAAGACAATCTTACAAAGAAAAATAAAAATGAAAGAAAGAAAGGAAACTGAAAAGTCATATACTGTGACATTTTCCTGTCTGTTCCTATTTAAGTCCCAGATTATAACAGTAATGTCAGCACACTATTTTTATGTAGCCCAAGAATTAATATCGGTCCCAATTTTACATGTACCATTGATTTTTGTTATGTTAAATAGGTTTGAATACTAGATTAGAAAATATGGAACAATTGTTCATAAGAAAAGAAGGATAGGCTTTTGTGATCCTCTGCTCACAATGTTTGGCAACCAGTCAATATATGAATGAGTTTCAAGTTGTTTGTGGAGAAATAGAATTAAAAGACAATGTGCATTATCCATGAAATTTTTGAAGAACTCTCTTCTTTATAAACTTGTTTTATATGCATTTATGCTTAAAGATGCCTTGTTTAATGTCTATTGTTGACTTAATAGCAATGAAGTAATGGCCCACCAACTTTTTTAAGAAGTATTTTATTGCAATAAACAAGTTTCTCATGAAACAAATTAAGGAAAGAGAATTTGGGTGGAGCTTAAAATTAAGTTAACATTGAAAAAAACTATCGAACAACCAGGATTTTAGATGGAAGACACGTTTACTTAATATTTTTGGCCTTTTACCACTGTAAAAAATAACCTGGGGAAGGAAGCCAGCGGATATATATAATGTGGTAGGAAGCCAGTATTGATTAGAATTCCTTTCCCTCTTTCAAAATGCGTTAGAGTTTTCTGGAAAAAAATCATCTAAGAAAAAGAAGCTAAAAAAAGAAATGTCACTTGCAAATAAAATATTTGAATTTTAAGTATTTTAAACAATTGCAAATTAGGTTTCTATGATTTTATTACCTGATAGCAAAGCATTTAAATGAATTAGTTTTTAAACTAAGTAGTGACTGACTTCTAACACCATGCAATGTATTTCATAACACACATAATGAGTCAATTGATTAGTAGAAGATAAAATTTCATACATGCAGCCTTAAATATTTCATGTACAGCTAGGTAGCTATTTCAAAGATAGTCATCCTTTGGTAAAAATCCTAGTGGCAAGAAATATATATTGCAAAGGCAAATTACAGGCATTGAGAAGGAAAATAATGTAAATAATCAAATTGTCAAGGTCATGAAACAATGTAAAAGTACATTTTATTTATTTTACGGACTAGAACTTATTTGCTAATAATTTCTCTGGGAACAGGCATTGTTGCACAGTGGGCTAAGCTATGGTATGTGTGTATTCTATATTGGAGTACCTAGCATCTCTGATTCTAATCCAACTTCCAGTTAACGTGCACCCTTAAAGGAGGAGATGATGGCTCAAGTACTTGGGCCACTGCCACCCATGTTGGACACCCTTTTGGAGCTGCTGGCTCTTGATTTCAGCCTGGTCTTGTCCTGGCTGTCATGGGTATTTGTGGAATAAAGCAGCAGATGTAACATATCCATCTCACTAACTTGCTCTGCCTTTCAAATAAATAAATATTTACAAACAATAATTCTTCTGATCTAAAAAAAAGCTCACCTAGAGCTGACACTTTTCTAACTGCAGTATAATATTTCAATTTTCACAAGTGTTAATGAAAGAGATGTAACTATATGGAAAACAGAATAGGCTCTGAATTATTTATACAGATGAGCAATGGAGCAGTATGAAGGAACTGGGTACCTGGGAAATTGGTGATGAAATATGGATTCTTTTTTTTATGACTTCTGATCGGTGTTTTGATTCATAGACCTCATAAACATCAGATTAAAGGAGTTCCTTACCAGAATGCACATATAAATTTTTTTTTTATTTTATTTATTTTTTTTTATTTTATTTTTATTTTTTTTTTGACAGGCAGAGTGGACAGTGAGAGAGAGAGAGACAGAGAGAAAGGTCTTCCTTTGCCGTTGGTTCACCCTCCAATGGCCGCCGCGGCCAGCGCGATGCGGCCGGCGCACCGCGCTGATCCGATGGCAGGAGCCAGGAGCCAGGTGCTTTTCCTGGTCTCCCATGGGGTGCAGGGCCCAAGCACCTGGGCCATCCTCCACTGCACTCCCGGGCCACAGCAGAGGGCTGGCCTGGAAGAGGGGCAACCGGGACAGAATCCGGCGCCCCGACCGGGACTAGAACCCGGTGTGCCGGCGCCGCTAGGCGGAGGATTAGCCTAGTGAGCCGCGGCGCCGGCCCTGCACATATAAATTTGTAGTCAGAGTAACTAATTTTATTTCAAATGACTATCTTTTGTTATGGGGTATTCAAAATTTACTTTGAAAACAAACACACATGGCAAATCAAAACAGATATACAGGGTGTATCATAAGGCAGAAGAAAAATATACATTGCCAAAATTATCAACCTTTTTTATTATCTACAATCTTATGAATACTTAAACATTCTCAACTAATCCTTATTTAACAAGGTGATGTGACAGGAAAAAACGCCACAGGTTGGGATCCTCCAGCAACCATAGATGGGTGCATATGGTGCATCATTACCAGGCTGATTTTAATGGAGTTTTAGAGCTTTAAATTTCACATCACAGTTGGTGCTGATACGCATTTTACTGTTATTGCCTTCTCTTTGCCAAATAAAGATAATTGATGATTTCACTGCATTTTATGATTTCAAAGTAATGTCTATATTTAACTTTGATTTCAATTTTTGCATTATGTTATCCTCAAGTCTAATTTGTATAGATAATTGTTAATCACTTAACTTGAACACATAGGAATTCATCCTTTAAAGTATTGTAAAGTTTTATTCATTTAATGAGAGACTGGACTATCAAACACAACACTTGTTTTTTTGAAATTAGCATATAATATATGATCCTTTATATAACAATACATTATGAAAATTGTAAAATTTTATTATAAATTTATTCTAGAATTTGTTAGTTCTTATCAAATGATTAACAAAATAAAATTATTAAAGCTGCATTTTTGATTCCCAAGTCTTCCAATTCACATGAACCATAATACATACAACCTTTCCTGAAAATTTATGAAATACACATTAAGTTTCATTATACTTAATATAAAAGTTTACACTATTTTTACAAGTTGTAAACAATTTCAGAATTATGGATATGTGTACTAATGATGCTTCCATAAAAATATTTTAATCTGCTTAGTGATCAGGGTATATGTCACACCATCTTAATATTTCTCACAAAAATGGCACTTTTTTTTATGGCACATAATAGTTTCAAGAAATTTTAGCCAGAAATAATAAATAAAAGGCAGAAAACTCCACCCTGACCTTTTCCTTTTTTTTTAAAGATTTATTTATTTTACTTGGAAGTCAAGAGTTGTGCCTAGAGAGAAAGAGAAGCAGAGAAAGAGAGGTCTTCCATCTGCGGGTTCATTCTCCAATTGACCGCAACAGCTAGAGCTGCGGAGATCCGAAGACAGGAGCCAGAAGCTCTTTCCAGGTATCCCACGTGGGTGCAGGGACTCAAGCACTTGGGCCATCTTCTACTGCTTTCCCAGGCAATAGCAGAGAGCGGGATTAGAAGCGGAGCAACTGGGACTCGAACTGGTGTCCATATGGGATGCCAGCACTACAGGTGGAGGCTTAACCCACTGCGCCACAGCTCCAGCCCCAATCTTTCCCTTTTGAAACAGTGAAATCACTGGAAAACAGGTGGAGCAGATACTACCTGAGCCCAAGTAGCGATAGTTTCTCATTAACAGAAATGAAGGAAGAAGTTGGGGCCAACCATTTTTGTTTGGATTAGGATGTGAAAGGAAAAGAATGTGTTGGCTTAAAGAATTTTCTCCATTCAACTTCAAAGTCTGGGTATAAAATCAATACAGTTATATTAATGTATTGCAATGGATTGTAGAGTATGTGTTTTGCTGTTAATGTGTAGACAAAGACAGACACAAAGAAATTATATTGACTTGGGGCCAGTACCATAAACAACAATCTTGAGTCTTTGCTACTATGCATTTTATGTGACCTCATTTCAAATAAAATATTTAAAGCAAAATGAATAAACTTGTAAGAAGTAAGCTCTCTAAAGATTTAAGGAGTTTAATACAATTAAGTTATAAAGTTAATATGTAATAGATTAATGTTAAAATTCAATCCCAATTCCACTTCCCAACCAGTAATCTCACTCATGCTTTAGAAGTGCTAGCACCACCTTCCCGGCTAGGAATTAAATAAAGAACACGTGCATAGTACAAGAGTCTCAGAAGTATGCTTAGTAGCATCAGAAAAACTTTCCTCATCTAAACAGGAAGAAACAGAAAACAATAGTGTTTTGGTGAGAAACCCTAGACACTTGAATTTTGAGAGGATGCACTGATTTCAGCCACAGAAGAATTTAAAACACAACAAAGGAAGAATCATGTTTCAGGGGACTGATTGTCAGAAATTTTCCATGGAAAATAGAACAGACTCCATGGGATAGTGAGGAATGAGGATGGCCACACTGCTGCAGTTGGCTGTATTGCGTGGACAGCTGCTGGGAGCTGCTGTCTTCCCAAATCAAGACAGGAAGTGGTCCACCCTGCCACACGTGGCTTTAGTTGTGGGAGAATTCCACAGTCTCCCACTAACTTTGACTCCAGTGTAGGGAACTGAAAGGGGTCTGAGTGCTTGACTCTGAGAAGGGAAGGCACATTGCCTCCCACCCCTGCCTGGCCTTGGCAAATTCCCAGACACAATTGGCTATGTAGAGGTGTGCAGTTGATCTCTCTTCCGTTCCTAGCACAAGCAACCAGAGGCAGACTCAGGCCAGCTTGCGGATTAGAGAGCAGACCGCCTGCATCCAGGAACTGCGGGAGTTTGGGGCATAAGTGTGGGGAGCAACTCGGACTAGACTAAGTTACTGGAATTAAGACTTATTCTATGCATCTGCTCTCCCACAATATGGTGCTGAGAAGGGAGAAGCAGCTTCTACACAGCTGCCTCCAGTTCAACCAATAAACTGTGGGACCTGCTCCTGATTGGAGGAGAGCAGCATACTCGGCGTGTGGGTAGCAGAGTTGGGATTGGTGGAAAAGGACTATAAAGGAGGAGAGAGACAACATGCACCAGGAACATCTAAGGGGAACACCTGAGCAGCCCCCGAGAGAGCTGGCCGGCAGTGTGCCGCTCCCCCGTGGAAGTGGGGAAGGTGGCAGGGGGAACCGCCCTTCCATGGAGGTGGAAGGGATGGTAGCCAACCCGGGAAGAATCAGCAGCAAACCCGGGGAGGGCCGAGCAGACCAAAGAACAGCGCAGGGTCCTGTGTCGTTCCTCCACGAAGACGGGGAGCAACAATAAGCCTCCGAGCTGAGATTACCCATTCCACTCAGTCCAAGGCAGTTCCCCTCAGGTTATTGAGACTAGCACCAACAGCAGTCCATAAAAATCTGGACCCAATCTGAGGAAGCTACTTCTGCACCTCTACCTCCTGCTACTGGGAGACCTCTGCACAAATCACAGCAGCCCCCTGGGTGTGTGTATGATAACCTTTAGAGCAATTTGCAATTGTTCACATTATCTGATATGCATTGCTCTGTGTCACTCAGGTGGCTACCGCCATTCTTCCAACACCTGGCTTCTGCCCTAGAAGATATGAGAAATGACCCCACTGTATCCTGTAACAACCAGTATTTATTTCTTCAAACCCACTGGAATCCACTTCGCGGGACCTAGGGAAGAACCGGCCTAAATATCTTCTTAAATCACAAAGGAATAAAACTATAATTCACCAATAAGGAGAACAATAAAACATTTACAAACACATAGAAATTAAGTAAAATGGTACTGAACAACCAAAGAGACATTGAGGAAGTTAAAAAGGAATAATTTTTTTATTTTATTTTTATTTTTTGACAAGCAGAGTGGACAGTAAGAGAGAGAGAGACAGAGAGAAAGGTCTTCCTTTGCCGTTGGTTCACCCTCCAATGGCCAGCGCGGCTGGCACACTGCAGCCGGCGCGCAGCAGCCGGCGCACTGTGCTGATCCGATGGCAGGAGCCGGATACTTACCCTGGTCCCCCATGCGGTGCAGGGCCCAAGCACTTGGGCCATCCTCCACTGCACTCCGGGGCCACAGCAGAGAGCTGGCCTGGAAGAGGGGCAACCGGGACAGAATCCAGCGCCCTAACCAGGACTAGAACCCAGTGTGCTGGCGCCACAGGTGGAGGATTACCCTAGTGAGCCGTGGCGCCAGCCAAATATACAATTTCCCTGATAGGTGACAACTAACTGAGCACCAAAAAGGAAACCTATTAAAGTGAAATGAACACTATGAGAAATGGTGAGTTGATCAGTCCTTGCCCTGACTTTTGATGAACAAGTTAATATGTTGTCCCTCTTAGTATTTTTTTGTTTGTTCTACTTAATACTTTTGCTTGAATACTGCAATCAATACACAATTATTCTTAAGTGCTGAAACTTAACTGAAAAGTGATCGCTGTTAAATATAAGAGTGGGAATAAGAGAGGGAAGAGATGTGCAATTCGGGACATGCTCAAGCTGACTTACCTCAAACAGTAGAGTTAGAAACATACCAGGGGATTCCAATTCAATCCCATCAAGGTGGCATGTACCAATGCCATCTCTCTAGTCCCAGTGATCAATTTCTGTTCACAATTGATCATAATGGTAGGACTAAGAACCAAAGGGATCACATAAATAAGAATAGTGTCTGCAAATACTAACTGATAGAATAAAAGGGAGAGAACGATCCAACATGGGAAGTGAGATACACAGCAGACCCATAGAATGGCAGATGTCCTAAACAGCACTCTGGCATCAGAATCAGCCCTTGAGGCACACGGATCTGGCTGAAAAGCCCATGAGAGTATTTCAGGCATGGAAAGCCAAGACACTCTGGGAAAAAAAAAAAAAAAACCTAAATGAAAGATCTCCGTGAGTGAGATCCCAGTGGAAAGAATGGGTCATCAAAGAAGGAGGTACCTTTCTCTGAAGGGAGGAGAGAACTTCCACTTTGACCATGGCCTTGTCTAAATATGATCAGAGTCGGTGAACTCAGGGGGCTTCCATAGCCTTGGTGGCTCATGACAAGAGCCTAGGGTGATTACTGATGCCATAAACAAGAGTGTCAATTTGTTAAGTCAACAACAGGAGTCACTGTGCACTTATTCCTCATGTAGGATCTTTGTCCTTAGTGTGCTGGACATTGAGATTTAATGCTATAACTAGTACTCAAACAGTATTTTCACTTTATGTGTCTGTGTGGGAGCAAACTGTTGAAATCTTTACTTAATGTATGCTAAACTGATCTTCTGTATATAAAGAGAATCGAAAATGAATCTTGATGTGATTGGAAGGGGAGAGGGAGTGGGAAAGGGGAGGGTTGCGGGTGGGAGGGACGTTATGGGGGGGGAAGCCATTGTAATCCATAAGCTGTACTTTGGAAATTTATATTCATTAAATAAAAGTTAAAAAAAAAAGGAATAAAATTTTTTTGAAATAAATGAAAATGAAAACACAACATATAAAACCTGTGAGATACACAAAAACCTTTTTTTTAAGAGAGAGGTTTACAGCATTGCATGCTTACATTTAAAAAGGAAAGGTCTCAAATAAATTATCTAATTATGCATCTTGAAGACTTAACAAAAAGAAGAACAAGCCAAACCTGGAATTATCAGGAGGCAAGAAATAATATCAGAGCAGAAATAACTGAAACTAAATCTAAAAAAAAAAATCAACAAAACAAAAAGCTGATTTTTTGAGAAGATGGAAAAAATAAACAAACCTTTAGTCAGACTAACAAAGGAAAAAAAAGAAAAACTCAAATGCACAAAATTAGAGATAAAAGAGGAGACATTTCAATTGACATCACTGAATTACAAAGGATCATAAAGGACCACTATGAAAAGTTATATCCAGCTCCCTGCTAATGTGTCTGAGAAAGCAGCACAAGGTTGCCCAAGTATATCTTCCCTGCATTTACATGGGAACTCCAGAATGGGCTATTGGCTCCTAGCTTCTGAACCGCCAAGCTCCAGCTCTTATAGTCATTTTTGGAGTGAACCATTGGAGAGAAGCTATCTCTCTCTCTTTCCCTTTGTCTCTTCATATTTCTGTCTCTCTCTTTCTCACTTTCTCTCTCTGCCTTTCAAATAAATAAATAAATCTTTAAAAATGGATAAATTCTTTATGCATATAAGCTACCAAGTTTAACCCAGAAGATATGGAAAATTGAAACAAAAAGTAACAAGCAATGAGATTGAAGTAGCAATCAAGTCTTCCAGAAAAGTCCAGGACCTGATGGCTTTACATCGAAATTTTACAAGACATTGCAAGAGGAACTATCTCTAATACTTTTCAAATTAAGTCAAAACATTGAAAAGGAGGGAACTCTGCCAAACTGTTTTTATGAAGTTAGCATCATTCTGATAACAAAATCAAAGATACAGCACAAAAAGAAAATTAAAGACCTATAGCCTTGACAAACAGATGCAAAAATATTCAACAAAACACTAGTAAACTGAATTTAAAACCATGTCAAAAAAAGATCACATGTAATGATCAATTGGGATTTAATCCAGAGATGTAAGAGTGATTCAACATCCACAAATCCATAAGTGTCATAAATCACATCAAAGAAATGAAGAACAAATCCCTATAGTCATCTCAATACATGTGGACAAAGCACTTGACAAGATCCAACATCATTACATGATAAAACCCTCTACAAATTAGAAGTAGAAGGAACGTACCTCAAAATTACAAAGGCTATATATGACAAGCCAATAGCCAATAACATTGAATGGGGGAAAGCAGAACTCTAATATATTTTTGTTAACAATGTAAATTATTGCAGTCACTGTGGAAAAAATATGGATATTTCTTCAAGAAAGTAAAAATAGAGTTGCCATTTTGCAGTGGAATGAGAAGGCCATGCCAAGATGGTCACTGGCAAGAGAGCATCAGTTACTCAGGAATGGCTTCGAAACCCACCTGGCAACGGAGCCTGCCTGGCAACAGGCTGTGATTGGATGGCTTCGGATACTGCCTGGCAAGAGGCTGTGATTGGTTAGAGCATAAACCGCCCCTTGACCGGATTGGCTGCCTTGGCTATTTAAGCTTCTGTACCACCTGAAATAAATGAGTCTGCTGGTTGCTCGCCTCTGGCCCACTTTCATCAGACTCCCGGCGTCTGTGTGGTGACTCCGCGCCTCTTGCCCCCACCATGCTCCTCCTCTCAGAACGAATCCACAGCAACACCACTTGATCCGACAATCTCACTCCTGGATATAAATCCAAAAAACATGAATACAATGTGTCAAAGTGATATCTATACTACCATATTTATAGCAAAACTGTTCATAATTGACAAAATATGGCATCAATCAAGGCGTCCATCATCAGATGAATGGATAAAGAAATGGATAATGTGCATGTCTGTCTAAATAAATACAATTGGAATATTATTCAGTTTTTAAAAAATTAATGAAATTCCACCATTTGCATTCAGCATGGATTCAACTGGAGGACATCACATCAAGTGAAATAAATCAGATACAGAAAGAAACTTGACATGTTCTCACCTCTTAAAATTAAAAAAAGAAACAAATTAAAAAACAAACCTTAAAAAGAAAAAATCCTGTATGTATCAATATTGCTGAAAATTTAGTTTTGTCAAACTTTGTTTAATATCTCTGTCAAACCAATGTTTAATAATTATACACTGCTATAGATTTAAGGATATGTGATTATTTTAAAATTTACTGTACATGAATAAAATGAACATCTTTTCATTTGCTTATTATACTTGGCTGTATTCCTGTTTTTTATTTTGTATGAGTTGAGCTCTTTATTGGAGCATTAAGCCTTTAACTGTCATTTAAATTAAAAGCATTTTCTTTCAAAAATTTAAAAGAATGAAAAGAAGGAAAGAGAGAGAAAAGAAAGGAACAAAGAAACAAAGAATAAATTAAACAAAGAAGAAAGAGAGAAAGGAGGAAAGAGAAAGACAAGGAAGGAAGGAAGGGAGGAAGCCAAAGGGAAATAGTGGTTAATATAGGTGTTCTCCTTAAATCACTATATAAACTGATCTTTAAGTCACCTTCCATCTACCCCATACATATGTCAGGATTTCCTGCTGCATAGGAAATATGCTTTTTATTAATTAAGCCAATATGTTGGATATTTTATAGTTATTTTCTGTTGAAACAAACTGATGTTCGTATAGCTTTATTAACTCTTGAGAATTTAAACATACGCATAAAATAAAAGTAATATTAATGTTTTTGAGGGTTCTTCATTTTTCAGGCAAAGTTTGAAATACTTGAAATCTGTTATTTCAATAATCCTCCCACAAACACACAAAAGGTAAGAGGTAATCATTACTTTGACCATATTTCAAAAGCAGATAAATTAGTACTTTTACTTAAACATAGTCACAGAATCAGTAATTTAACTCACAAACATGACTTTATGGCTTAAATTATGTTAGCCCCTAAGAAGTCTATGTATTCCTATGAAAGATTCAAAAGTTTAATTAGTTCTAAATATTTTTAAAGGTATAAAATTTTTAAGTCTGAAAACAGGAAAGAGCTCATGGGAGAAGTTGAATTTGAAAGTTACAAAGTGATGTCTCAGTCCATTCATGATGCCATAACAACATGCCTAATCCTGTGTAATTTATAAACAACAAAAATTTGGTTCTCAGTTCTAGAGGCTAAAAAGTCAAAGTTCTTGGTGTTAATAGATTTGCTATCTAGTGAGGGGTCATTTTTTCCAAAAGTATGCCTTCCACTCCGTGTCCTCACATGATAGAAAAGGATGGAAGAGGTTTACCTAGTTTTCTCTGAATTCTTCTAAGGGATTAATCCTATCTATGAGATTAGACCTCTTCAAAAGTCTCCATCACTTAATATAGTTGCATTGGAAATTAAGTATCAACTTTAATTTTTGAGCAGATACAAACAGTTAAACTATAGAAGAATGGGTAGGGTATAATGAGAAACTTCAAGCTGAAGGGAGGTTATGAACTCAAGCTGAAGGGAGGTTATGAACTTGAAATGAATTTTCATTTTTCTTGAGCGTAAGTAATGGTTCTGAAGTCTGTAAGACTGAGTTAGACATTTCTTGGAGAACAACATGGTATGATAATGAAAATAATTCCCATTTATTGGATGTCTACCCCATAATCCTTGAAATCTGTGAATATGTTATCCTACAAGGAAAAGGGATTTTTTTCAGATATGAATAAGATTAGAGATCTTGAGATGGGGCAGGGATTACCTTGGATTATATGGTTTGGAGCAACCTAATCAAATGAAGCATTGAAATCAGAGAATTTCTCCTGCTGGAAGAGAGCAAAAATGAGTCCGATAAAGGAGATTAAAGAGATTTGAAATGTGAGAAAGATTCAACACACCATTACTCCCCTTGAGAATGGAAAAAGTGGCCAGGGGCCAAGGAACGCAAATGGTCTCAATAAACTGGCAGCAAGGAAACAGAAACCTAAATTCCAGGCACTGAATTCTGCCAGTATGCAGCACGAGTTTGAAAAGGGATTCGTCCCCAGAGTTTCCAGAAAAGATCTCAGGCTGCCTAAATTTTAATTTGGGATTATATAACCCAGAACAGAGAACTGACTAGGCTGAATTGTGCCAGCACTTCTGAATTGCACAACTAGGAGGAAATAAAGGTGGTTTGCAATTGCTGTTTTTCAGTCACTAAATTTGTGGTAGTATTTTACATGTAGTAACAGAAAACTGTTACAGATATCAGATAGTTGCAGGTGATTGAAATAAAGCAAATGTAGCAAAAAATGTATAAGCTAATGTTTCTGCTATAGTATTCAACAAAAAACTAGTAAGTGAATAAAACATCACATAAAACAAATTTACCAAAGCATTAATTGCTTGAAGAATTGCTTGAAGTCATGCTTTTAGTTTGACTTTGAAGTGTTTATGTGAACATGGAAAACAGGAATGTACAGTGATTTTCAAATTTATCTATGTTTATATTAATTACATGATCTGATCCACAGTGGTTACAAATACATTCAAATATATATTAATTTTAAAAATATCTTGGTGTTAGGTACTTAACATAGTGATTAAAACTCTGCTTGGGATGCTGGCATCCCATATAAGAGTACCAGAGATCAAGATCTGTCTCTAGTCTCACTTTCAACTTCTTGCTGATACACACACTGGGAGCCACAGATAATGGCTCAGGTACTTGGGTTCCTGCCACCCTTGTAGGAGACCCAAATGGAGTTCCAGGATCCTGACTTGAAGATCTTTTGGGGGAATGAACATGACTTCAGGGGCTTTGGGGAGTGAACCTGTGATGGAAGATATCTCTCTCTCATCACTGTGTTTTTCAAATGAAATAAATTTAAACACATAACTTAATTAAATTAATAATGTTATATGATTTTTAAAATAGATTTTCAGGTTATATTTTCCCAGATTTGAATCATTCTTTTTTCTCATTTTTCCTTTTCCTCTATCTTTCCTTTTATTTAGTACTTCTAATAATACTTCAGCTATTGGCTTTATTCAAGTAATCAAAAAATTACCTGTAATTTATAAAAATGTAAAAACTGCAGTAATTATAAAGAACTATTCTGAAATTTTTACATAGTTGCATATTGAGTATTTCAGTCTTATAAAACTGTATGGCAGAAATACAATCTTGGATGTAAGATCCAAGATGACTGCTCAAGAATTCCTGTTAAAAATAATTAGAGCTTTAATTATATTGTAATAAGAATGAGTGGCTGTTTCTCTGTGAAATTTCAGAACAGGTAGAGAAGGGCAAGTTTTTAAAATGAATTATTGGATAAGAGTAAAGGAGAATCTCAACAGAGAACCAGCCAAGTAATAAATAAAATGATGTTATGCATGAATGGACATAGGGAAGCAATAAAAATTTATTAGGGCAGCATACCAGAAATCAATAGCAATATAATTTTTACCTGTCAATGTGAGAATTAATATTATGCATTTAGTGACTAATATAAAGGCTTAAAATTAATAACCATATCTATGCATATATGTTAAACAATGGATTATATATTTTTAATGTCAAATTAAATAATAGTAAAAATGAGCTTTTTATGTGATTTCCATGAAACATATGTGCTAAAAATAGAATTTGTTAAAAAAACATTTATGTTATACCTAATGAATTCTTTCACATTGATATTATCAACTAACCATCAATTAAAAATCAGAACCATGTTTCTTTGTTTTTTTCCTTTCTACTCTTTCTGGTTGGTAATCATCCCATAAGTTCATCCATGTATATTCAATATGAAAATTTTCTTACAATTACAGATTGCAAAACTAGGCAATGAAGAAAGTAAAAGTGTTGAATGTAGCCCAGGTCATATAATACATCTAGGGAATCTTAATTTTGTTGTTACATTTTCAAAATGATATCATCATCAATGCTTCCATGTACATGGAAACACAGATAAAGCCTTTATGAATACAATATCTCTTGAACACAAAGTAAGTTGCAGCACTGCTAAAACAAGATGAATTGCCTTGCTTTACATACTAGCTCAGTTCTTACATGGTTAGCCCACAAAATATAAATTTTAATATAATTTTACACGATTTCCTACTAAAAATAATTTGAAGAAGGAAACCCCATTGGTTCTGTAAATATAATAATAACTTATCGGCACTGTTGCACTTTGCAGTGATCATGGGCATTTTATAACATTAATGTGCACGAAGATTTTACTCACAAGAGCCTAAATAATGCTCATTCATGTCAAAAGATTTGGTTGTTATAAGTACCAGACATCATTTGGTAAAATTTAAAAGCAGAAATTCACAAATAGAGATGACTTTATAATCTTATTTTTAGGCCAGTATTGTGGCTTAGATGGTAAAGCCACCACCTGGGACGCCAGCATTGCATGTGGGCTCAGGTTCCAGTCCCAGCTTCACTTCCTATCCAGCTCCCTACTAATACACCTGAGAAACCAGTGAAAGATAGTCCAAGTGCTTGGACCTCTGCCTCCGTGTAGGAGATCTGGATGAAGCTCCTGGCTCCTGGGTTTGGCCTGGCCATTGCAGCTATTTGGGGAGTAAACCAGTGGATGGAAGATCTCTCTTTCTCTCTCTGTAATTCTGCCTTTAAGTAAATAAAATTAAATCTTTACAAAAAATAAATAAATTTTATTTTTAAGTCTATCTTTAAATTTTTCCAGTAAGCAAACATGACTTGCACCCTTACTCCACACCTCCTTCCCTTTTAATAAAATGTAGCATCAGTTATAAAATATTCTCCTCTGCCTCTCCTTTTCCCCTCTTTTTCACCACCATGATTCCTTCATTCATACATAGGTAGTGCCACAACCCCAGATCAAGGAACTGTGAGGATGAATGGCGTAGGGCAAAGTACAACATTTGCAAGGGGTCTTCAAAAATGTCATGGAAAATGCATAGTATGAAAAAACTATGTACAGATTGCAAAAAACTTTGTACCAATAAACCTGTCTCTTGATTTCATTTTTCTATGAACTTTTTGAAGTACCTTCATGCTGAATACCCACATTTTGATATCTGAGGCACTAGATATCGTGTGATACTTAAAATATCTTAACAGATTTTATAAAATAGAAGCTTCATGAGGAAAGGGCCTTTTACCCCACATTGAAAACAAAATATTTTCAGTGACCCTTTCTCTTCTGGCATCCTGAAGTATATGAAGGAAAAGGGAGAAATGCTCATATGATGGTGGTGCTGAATCACAGGAAAAAAAAAAAAAAAAGACCCAGAAGTGCACATTAGCATTCAGAGAGGTGACTACAAGTCAGCTGGGCAACAATCACTGTAGAATGATTTGCTGAGAAGGAGAACAAAGCTGGACTTAAAAATGGAAGTAATGCAAAGAGTAACTATTGTATATGTGTAAAATTAGAAATATGAATAGGAAAGTAATATCAAACTTGTGCTTAAATTTCTGCTTATCATTTTAATATAGCAATAATATGGATCATATTTTAATGCACATATATTTTAAAAATAGAGTTTTTGCAGTCTGAGACAGAAAAAGCAAATACCACATAATTTCATGTATGTGTGGAATCTAAAGAAAGTGAACTCACATAGAAGCAGAGAGTAGAATGGTGTTTATTGGAGGCTAGGAGTGAGAAGGACAAAGATTTTGGACAAAGGACATAATATTTCAGATAGATAGAATGAATGAATTCTGGAATCTATTGTACAGCATAGTAGCTTTAGTTAATATTGATGTGCTACTGTATGCTTGAAAATTGCTAAGGAGAATGATCTTAAATATTATCACAAAAAAGTATTAAGGATATGAAGGAATGGACACATGAGCTTGATTTAATCATTTCTCTCTTTCATTTTATATATAAATTATACACTTTATAAATATATATATGCAGTCCACCATATATGTATGCATTTTGTATGTCAATTATACCTTTAAAAGGCTGGGGAAAATTAAATTAAAATGAAAACAAAAAACAGCTTTTTGATTGAGAATGATCTAAGTGATTCCTATTTAACTGGATGATTGGTTTCCTCTGCCATCTCTAAAATGATGCAATTATAAGGTTTTATAGTTTTGAACTTAAAATTTGTGAGCTGTGGAACCACACTTGAACTGCAGTCAGAATCCTGAATGGGGTGGATGGCTGGGAGGCTTTTCCCCGTGTGTTCTCTCAATCCATAGACTGCCCTTCTCCACAGTGATGGGTGCCATGGGTACTTACTTCTTGAAGTACAATATGAAAATTTCTTTCCGGTATATTTAAGCCAATAAGAGGTAGAGCCAGGAGATGATAGAACAAAAGAAGAAAGAGAATGCAAGTTTCTGACAATAGCTGACACCTTCTATGATGATAACTGGAAAGTCCTCCCCCTTGACTTGAATTCTCCCTGGTCTCTGATAACACTCTCCTCCTCCCCTTGGCACTCGAGGTACTACCACTTTGGAAGAGGCCGCTGTTGATTCCTCTAACCTTGCTTTCACTTCTTTCCTCCTGGGAATTCCATCAGACTATGCCTTTCTCTCTGGAACTATGACTGATACAGATTAGTTCCTTGCTGGTTGATAGGAATGTATCAAGTGAGAGGGAAAAAAACAAATATATATATATATACACATATATATAATTAACACATAATTTATATATTATATTTATTAGTTTTATGTCACTGGCAAAGACTTTATAACTGCTCTAGAGTTACACTTGTATTTTTTTAAGAATTACTATCTCAGAAAATTACTTTCAATACAGTCAACTAAATTTTTTTAAAAGAACAGGAAATAAAGAAAGGAAGCTGGAAAAACTAGTATAGCAAGTTATAAATAAGAAAAATAAAGTTACAAGATTCAGGTTATCCAATTTCAAAACTTAACTATACAAACTACAGTGATCCATAGTATGTGATATTGGTGAAAACACAGACATACAAATCAATGAAATAGAGTCCAGAAATGTACACACACACACACAATTAATTTTCAATGAGAATCCAAAGGGAATTCTATAAAGAAAAAATGAACTTTCAACAAATGGTGTGAAATAATTAGGCATCCATGAGTAGAATAAGAAAATTCAACTCGGAGGGAGCCATTTAGTTTAGCATTTAGGACACTGCAGAGGATGTCCACATCTCATATCAGACTAAGTGGATTTGGGTCCCAGATGTGCTTCTGATTCCAGCTTCCTGCTAATGCATACGAGGGGACGCAGAAGCAGATGGTGCGAGTGGTTGTATCTGTGCCACCCTCATAGGAGACCTGAAATGAGTTAAACCTCCTGGCCTAGCTTTACCCAGCCCTGGATGTTGCAGGCATTTGAGGAGTGAACTAGAAGACAAGATATCTCTCCCTCTCCCTCTCTCTCTCTCAATTCTATTTATTTGAAAGACAGAGTTACAGAGAGAGGTAGAGGCAGAGAGAGATCTTTCATCCACTGGTTCATTCCTTAAATGGCCACAAGGGCCAGAGCTGAGCTGATCCGAAGCCAGGATCCAGGAGCTTCTTACAGATCTCCCATGTGGGTGCAGGGATCCAAGCACTTGGGTCATCTTCCATTGATTTCCTGGCCATAGCAGAGAGCTGGATTGGAAATGGAGCAGCCTGAACTCAAACCTGCGCCCAAATGGGATGCTGGTGTTACAGGCTGGGGCTTTAACCTGCTGCACCACAGTGCCACCCCGTCTCTCTCTTACTTTCAAATATTTCAAATATTTGAATCAGTTCATATCTCTATGTAAAATTATTAAGACAAAATTAATCATAGACATAAATATAAATCATAAAACTACAAAATTTCTAGAAAGATCAAGGAAAAATTAAACCTCAAGGTAGGTAAGATTACTTAGATACAACACCTAATGCATACTTTGTAGAAAACAGAGTGTATAACGTAGACTTTACAAAAATGAACAACTTTTCATCTGCAAAGAGCATTGGTAAGAAAATGAAAAAAGAGGTAGGCACCTACATTTTGTATCACAGTGCTTTGATTTCCAGTTTCTCTGCTTCTAATAAGTTTTCTACTAATGTGCCTGGAAGGCAACATAGGATGGACCAAGTACTTGATTTTCTGGCACTAATTAGAGAAATCTTCATGGAGTTTGGGCTCCCAGCTTAAGCCTAGCCCAGATCTGTCTCTTCTAGGCATTCAGGGAGTGAACTGAATAAGATAAGGTATAAGATTTCTTTCTTTCTCTGTCTCTCTCATTCAGCCTCTCAATTAAACAAGTAAGTAAATGTTTAAAAAGAAAAATAAAAAGAGACACCAGTCTGGTAGAAAATACTTTTTGTTTGTTTGCTTCTTCATGTATCCAATTTAATTCTTTTATTTTTTGAGATCTTTAAATTTTAATTTTTTTTTTAAAGATTTATTTATTTATTTATTTATTTATTTTTTGACAGGCAGAGTGGACAGTGAGAGAGAGAGACAGAGAGAGAAAGGTCTTCCTTTTGCCGTTGGTTCACCCTCCAATGGCCGCCGCTGCAGCCGGCGCACCGCGCTGATCCGATGGCAGGAGCCAGGATCCAGGTGCTTTTCCTGGTCTCCCATGGGGTGCAGGGCCCAAGCACCTGGGCCATCCTCCACTGCACTCCCTGGCCATAGCAGAGAGCTGGCCTGGAAGAGGGGCAACCGGGACAGAATCCGGTGCCCCAACCGGGACTAGAACCCGGTGTGCCGGCGCCGCAAGGTGGAGGATTAGCCTATTGAGCCACGGCGCCGGCCTTAAATTTTAATTTTTAAAAATTTTAGATAGTTAACAAATTCAATCCTAAAACGATAATTATATCCCCTTCCTCCTTTACTCCATTCCCTTCTCTCTTTTACACCCTCCCTCCCTCTGCCTTATTTGTTTTAGTTTTTGAGATAACATATTTTAAACTTATATTAAAGTTTAAACAGACAATGCTTCATGAAATAAGAAGCTTAGCAAATAAAAAACACAAATTCCCTAGATTAGTGGGAACATAGACAATAGCTATAAATAATATTTGAATGGAAAAGTGACCATTTCATCCATATACAGTAAATTTTAAAGTAATCACAGATGGTTAATCTACTAGTACAACATTTTTAACCATTGGTTTGACAAAGGTATAAATCAAAGTTTCACAAAACAATATTTGAATCAATACTAATACACAGGCACTTCTTTTGTTTCTTTTCTTTAACTTTAGCCCCGCGATATAAGGGAGAACATGCTGTATGTATATGTCTTGCTGTGTCTGAATTAGTTCACTCAACATGATGCCTTCCAGTTGGGTTCATTTGCTGCAAATGTTAGAATTTCATTCTTTTTTATAGCTGAATAATATCCCATTGTGTATAGATATCACATTTTATTTATTCATTCATCTGATGATGGACATGTTGATTCCATATTTTGATTATTATTAACAGTGTTGCTATAAATGTGGTGATGCAGGTGTCTCTTTGCTACATTGTGTTCATGTCTTTTGGGTCAGTGGGATTTCTGTATCATACGGCAAGTCTGTTTCTAGCTTTTAAAGAAATCTCCACACTGGTGGTTGCACTGATTTACACTCCCATCAGCATTGTTTAAGGGTTTCCCTTTCTCCACATCGTTCTCAGCATTTGTTCCTGTCTGCCTTTTGGATTTTACCCATTCTGACAGGAGTGAGGTGATATCACATTGTTGTTCCGATTTGTGTTTCCCTAATGACTAGTGATGTTGAACATTTTTTAAAAATACCATTAGTCTTTCTTATTTTGAGAACTGTCTATGGAAGTCTTTTGCACATTTCTTTATTAAATTCATTGTTTTTTTCTTGTTGAATTTTTAAAATTTCTCGTATTTTCTGGATATTAATCCCTTTTCAAAATAAGTAGCTCACAAGTTTATTTTTTTTGTCATTCTGTTGGATGTCTCTTCATTCTATTTTTAATTTTTCATCATATAGAAGCTTCTGTGTTTGATATAATCCAATTTGTTAGTTTTGCTTTTGTTACCTCTGCTTTGGGGGTCTTGTCCAAGAAGTGATCTCCTACACCAATGTCTTGGAATGTTTCCCCTACGTTTTATGCTAGTAACTTTATAGTTTCGTGTCGTAAATTTGAGTTGATTTTGGTATATGGTGAGAGGTAGGAATCTAATTTTATTCTCCTATGTATACACCAAGTTTTGCCAGCACCATTTGTTGAAGAGATTATCTTTACTCCAATTAATGGTCTCAGCTCTTTTGTCAAAACTCAGTTGGGTATATTTATGTGAATTAATTTTTTGGCTCTCTGCTCTGTTCCATTAGTCTATGTGTTGGCTTTTATACCACTATCGTGCTGTTTAACTAATATAGCATTGTATTATGATTTGAATTCAGGTATTGCAATTATTTTGATTATTTTTCTTAGGATTACCTTGGCTATTCTGGGACTTTTCTGGTTCCATGTGAATTACAGAATTTTTTTTTCTAATTCTATAAAGAATGTCACTGGTATTTTGATAGGAATGCATTGAATATTTATTGCTTTAGGTAGTATAGACATTTTAATGATGTTGATTTTTCTCATCCATAAGCAAGGAATATCTTAACAATTCTGTGTGTATATCCTGTGACTTCTTTAATCAATGTATAACATCATGTCATCTGCAAACATGAATAATTTGATTCCTCTTTTCTAATTTTGATGACCTTTATTTCATCTTCTAATTACTTTTTTTGAAGATTTATTTTATTTATTTGGAAGATAGAGTTGGGAGAAGAGTGGGAAATAAAGAGAGGGAAAGAGAGACAGGTCTTCCATCCACTGGTTCACCCCCCAAATGTCTACAAAGGCCAGGACTGGGACAGGCTGAAACCCAGAAGCCAAGTGCTCCTTCAGGTCTCCCATGTGTGTGCAGGGACTGAAACATTTAGGCTATCCTCTGCTGCTTTCCCAGGTGCATTAAGAGGAAGCTGGATTGGAAATGGAACAGTGAGGACTTGAACCAAAGTCCATATGGGATGAAACCTTCTGTGCCACAATGCTGGCCCCTCGCCAATTACTCTTACTAAAACTTCTAATACTATACTGAATAAGAATGTTGGGGCTGGTGCTGTGGCATAGCTGGTAAAACCACCACCTGCAGTGCCAATATCTCATATGGGTGCCGGTTCAAGTTCTGTCTGTTCTACTTCTGATCCAGCTCTCTGATATGGCATGGGAAAGCAGTAGAAGATGGCCCAAGTCCTTGGGCCCCTGCACCCACGTGGGAAGACCAGGAGGAGGCTCCTGGCTTCTGGCTTCAAATCAGCACATCTCCGGACATTGTGGCCAATTGGAGAGTGAAGCAGTGGATAGAAGACCTCTCTCCCTGCTTATCCTTCTCTCTCTGTGTAACTCTGACTTTAAAATAAATTTTTAAAAAAGCCTTAAAAAAAGAATGTTGAAAATGGACATCCATTTCTTGTTCCAGATCTAAGATGAAATGCTTTCAACTTTTTCCCATTTAGCATGAAAGCGGTTTTCATATATAAACATATATATAAATATATATATATAAACATAAATATATATATTTCATATATAAAACATATTGAGATATGTTTCTGCAATACATAATTTGTAGAGAGTTTTTTTTTCTATGAAGGGGTATTGAATCCTATCAAATGCTTTCTAAGTATCTATCAAGATGACCGTAGTGTATTTGTTCTTCATTCCTGTGATGTGATTGATGACTGATTTGCAAATGTTGAGCAACCCTTGCATTTTGGGGATAAAACACACTTGATTGTGCTGTATGATCTTATTGATGTGGTTTTTGAATTCAGTTCGCCAATATTTTGTTGAGAATCTTTGAGTTTATGAATGATATAGGCCTATAGTTTTCTTTTCATGTTGTGTCTTTGGTCTCAGTATCAAACTCATGCTGACTGACACAAGAGATTAGCAGTGTTCCAAGCTGTTCAGTATTTTGCAATACTTTGAAACGTATTGAAAACAGTTTTCCTTTAAATGCTTTGTGGAATGCAGTAGTAAAGCCATCAGGTCCTGGACTTTTCCTTGATAGAATATTTTTGATTACTGCTTCAATCTCATTGCTCGCTATGGGTCTGTTTAGGTTGTCTATATCTTCTTGATTTAATCTTGGTTAGTTTATTTATCTAAGAATTTACATATTTCTTTAAGTATTTCCAGTTTATTAGCATATAGTTTTTCATAGTTGTTTCATATGATCTTTGCATTTCAATGGTGTCAGTTGTTATTTTTCTTATTTGATTTTATTTATTTGAGTTTATTTTCTTTTTTGTTAGTCTGGCTAGAGCTTTGTCTATTTTATCTTTTCAGAAAACCATCTTTTTGTTTTGTTAAACTTTTTTAAGTTTTTAGTTTCAATTTCACTTATTTCTGCTCTGATCCTTATTATTTCTCATATTCTGCCTATTCAGGATTGGTTTACTCTTGTTTTCAAGATACATCATTAAGGCTTTACCTTGAAATATTTCTCTTTTTTAATATGAGCACTTAATGCTATAAAATTCCCTTTTAATACTCCTTTTGCTGTATCCCACAGATTTTGGTATGTTGTGTTTTCATTTATTTCAAAGAAGTTTTGATTTCCTTTTTAATTTCTTCAGTGACCCTTTGAATATTCAATAGCATGTTGTGTAATTTCTAATTATTTATGAGTGTTCTATTGTTCTTGTTCATGATTATTAGTTGCATTTCTTTGTGGTCTGGGAAGATACATGGTATAATTACAATCTTTTGAATTTATTGATTTGTGACCTATATTAGGTCTGTGGTCTATCTTAGAAAATACTCCACGTGCTGATGAGAAAATCTGCATTCTGTAGCTGTTGGGTGAAATGCTCTGTCATGCTCTGTAAATATCTTTTAGGTCCTTTTTTTTTTTTTTTTTTTTTTTTTTTTGACAGGCAGAGTGGACAGTGAGAGAGAGAGACAGAGAAAGGTTTTCCTTTTCCGTTGGTTCACACTCCAATGGCCACCACAACCAGTGCGCTGTGGCCAGCGCACCTCGCTAATCTGAAGCCAGGAGCCAGGTGCTTCTCCTGGTCTCCCATGGGGTGCAGGGCCCAAGCACAAGGGCCATCCTCCACTGCACTCCCGGGTCACAGCAGAGAGCTGGCCTGGAAGAGGGGCAACCGGGACAGAATCTGGTGCCCCGACCAGGACTAGAACCTGGTGTGCCGGCGCCGCAAGGTGGATTAGCCTATTGAGCTGTGGTGCCAGCCAACTCTGATGTATCTTTATTGATTTTCTTTCTGGATATTCTGCTCATATTTGAGAGTGAAGTATTGAAATCAATTCTTTATAATTGTATTGTAGTCTATCTATCTCTAAAAGTCTAGCAGTATTTGCTGTATTTATCTTAGTTTTCTTATGTTAGATGCATATACATTTATAATTGCTATTGCTGAATCAAATCTTTTTATGAAAAATATAATGTCCTTTAACTCTTTTTACATATTTTGATTTAAAGTCAGTTTATCTGCTATCAGGATAGCCGCTGTTGCTTATTTTTGTTTTCATTTGCGTAACATGTCTTTTTCCTGTTCTTCAAGTTCAGGCTATGTGTATCTCTATTTTTGAAAGGAGTTTTCCATAGACAGCATAAAATGGGGTCTTGGTTTTTTATCAGTTCAGCCAACCTAAGTCTTTGAGTTGGAGAATCTACCCACGTACATTCAAAGTTAGTATTGACAGATAAGAACTAACAGCTATCATTTTGTTGATTGGTTACTGATTATACCTGCTTTGTTAGTGAAATGGACAATGTCATGTGTTTTCATGATGCTTACTTCTAACAAAGGCCTCCCTTCAGAATTTCTTGGAACACTGGTCTGGTGCTGTTGAATTCTCTCAGATTTTGCGTATCTGGGAAACACCATATTTCTACTTCACTGTAGAAAGAAAGTTTTGCTAGACAAAATATCCTTGGTTGGAATTTTTCTTTTTTTTTTTTTTTTAAGTCTGATGTTAATCTAATTGGTTTTTCTTTCTACGTAACTTGACATTCTTTGCTTACTGTCTTTAGGGTTCTCTCCTTGTCCTTAAATTTCGGCAATTTTACCTCAGTGTGCCTTGGGTGAGATGTCTTTCGAGTGTTCTTGGAGTTCTTTCACTTTCATGTATCTGGATATCCACATCTCTCTCAAGACCTGGGAAATTTTCAACTATTTTCATATAGTAGGTTCTCAAAGCTTTTTTCTTTTTTGTTTAGTAAAAAAGATTCGTGTGAATAATCTGATAATGAAGTTTAATTCAGAATATTGGAAGAATTCTCAAAGTTAAAGAATAATGCAAGTCAATATATAATTGCACAAAATATTTGAATAAATGCATCACAAAATAAGATATACAGATGGCAAATAGACAACTAAAATAGTCTCAACATTATTAATCTTTTGACTAATTAACCACAATCAGTTCTACACTTCTAGCAGAATGACTAAAATCAAAGAAACTGACAATGCCAAGTACTGACAATGATGTAGAACAATTTGAATTTCCATACTTTGTTAGTGGGAATCCAAAATGGTCAATCTACTTTGCAATAGAGTTTGACAGTTATTTGTAAAGTTGAATATATACTTATTCTTAGATCTAGTAATCTTACTCTTAGGTATTTATATTAGGAGAATTGAAGTTTAGGTTTAGGGGTGGGTATTGTGGAGCAGCAGTTCAAGCTTCCACTTGGGACACTCACATACCATATTGGAGTGCCTGTTTCAAGTCCTGGCTGCTCTGCTTCTAATTCACCTTCCTGCTAAGGAGCCTGGGAGATAGCAGAAGATGTCCACATACATATGTCCCAGTAACTGACATGGAATATTCAAACGGTGTTCCTGGTTACTAGCCATGGCTGCTGCTGACATTTGAAGAGGGAACCATACATGAAGGGTCTCTTTCTTTGTCTCTACCTCTCTGTCATTCTGTCTTTCAAGTAGACAAGTAAATGTTTTTTAAAATAATCATGATGAGACTGATGTGCCACAGTGAATTGAGCCACCTGCTGGTATGCTGCCATCCCATGTGAGCAAAGATTTGAGTCCTGGCTGCTCTGCTTCCAATCCAGCTCCTTGATGTTGTGCCTGGGAAAACAGTAGAGGATAGCTCAAGACCTTGCCCCTGTACCCATGTAGGAGACCCAGATGGAGTTCCAGGCTCCTGGCTTTATCCTAACCAAGCCCTGACCATTGTGGCCATTTAGGGAGTAAATCAGGTAATGGTTGATCTTTCTGCTCTCTCTGTATCTCTCTTTCTCTCTCTCTCTTTAACTCTGCCAAATAAATAAATAAATACAAAGAAATATAAATATATATACATATTATATATATTCATTCACAGGAAACATATACCTGAGTTTTTATTGTGACTTTCTTCATAATAGCCACAAACTGGAAAATATCCAAATCCCCTTTAGTTATGAATGACTAAACAAACTGAACTTCATTCATGTAGTGGAATACTATTCAGAAATAAAAAGGAATAAACCAATGATATATGCATAAAAGATTGAATAACACATTATACTAAGTGAAGAGTCCAGATTGAAAGGGCTATAAACTTTATAATATTATATTTAGGAATAAGAAATAGGTCACCAATTTCCAGAGGCTGGAATAGGCTAAAACAGATTTGTGGGAAATTTTTTAATGTAACACTTTATTTTATTGATAGTGATGATGATAACACTGTTAGATGCATTTACCAAAACTTATAGAACTTTACATGACAAAAAACTTTATTGTATAGTCCTACATCAATAGATCTTGCTTTTTAAAAAACTGAACATAGTTTTAGCAGATAGTGAGAATATCAATATGGCCAGATGCAAATATTTTTGTTTAGGGAGGACTTGCTGGTATGATCTGACAAGAGTATTTTGGAATAAATACTAAATATGTTATTGAAAGAAGATGCATTTATTAATGCAGAATAATATTGTGTTGGTTTTCTTAGCAACCAATCCAAACATGTCTATCTATTGAAATTGATCCTCTAATCAACCCAAATTCAATTTTCTAACTTATTTTCAAGATGCTTTACCTATATTTAGACTATTATTACAAATTTTCCATGTTTATATTTATTTGGATCTTCTTGGTTTCTTGTCTTTATCTCAACCTATGAGGTAATTATGTTTTTAATTATGAATATGCTATTAAAGATATTATCTCATTTCTTCCACATGCTTACCTTCATATTAGACAACCATATAGCTTAAGTATCATCATCCTAGGTCATAGTCACAATTTCTCTTAGTGACTTAAAGATTCCTTTTGGCAACTGATTTATTTGACTGAAGAACCAAAGTCCACACATTTTATTATTTGTCATGTGTATAACATTTTCTCATTCTAAAATACTATTTAGCTATTAGCACTTTGTATTTTTAGTCTACTCAGTTTGGGGTGAAACCAAAACTACATACAAATTCAAGCTACAGATTATTCCACACCCTGGGTTTGGTTTATTGTTCTGTATTGTATGCATCATTTAATTTGTTCCTCTATCACAGCTGGTAGCTCCTATAAGCAAAAAGTAAGATCTAAAGGTTTGATAGATTGAAATTGACTTTCTTAGACAAAAATAAAATAAAATAAAATAAAATAAAGACATCAGTCATTGCTGTGCATTTCCTATTGCATCATCAGGTGCCACTCATTCATTCATGAGGGTAGACTCCTAAAAGTCCCAACTCAATATTATGATGACAGTTACATTTCAGAGTCCAGAGTAATAACCATTACACTATGGAAACACCCCCTTGGTATTTAATTTCAACATGAGTTTTGGAGGGGCCATTCAAGCCACAACAAAGTCTTAAGGAGTTACAGATATAAATATCAACATACACAAGTGCATAGTACACTATACCTATTATAGAGTCTTATATTTATGTAAAAAGTATATTTATTTTCTATTTTACTCTACATGACAGATTTTTCAAGTAGTAGGATAATGTAGAAATTTCAATTATAATTTTTCAAATTATAACATTATTTATAACATAATAAAAATACAACAAAATTTTAATTATTATCCAATATTGTGTGAGAATTCTTTTATTTTAAAAAATAGTAGCATTTGTAAAATAACTTTGAATGACAGTTTTCTTACATGGGCGAATGCATGAAAGTGTAAAAAATGAGAACAATTGTTTCCAACAAGAATTTCAATGAAGTTTTTAAATGTTAAATTAAAAGAATCAGTATTCAATATGAGAAGTATAATAAAGTTTTTTAAATAATAAATTGTTCAAATGGAACTTTAAATAGATATATATTGAAATGTTAATACTGTTTTTGTAGTTGTAATATTGTGAGTGACTTTTCTTTTTCATAGTTTTCTCCTTGCCACTTTTCCAATAATAAGAATGTATTATTCTTATAAGAAAAATGTTAAATGATATCCAAAAATTGCATAATAAAGGAATATAATTAAGTCAACTTGGTGATTTATTTTAAATACTATTAAGGTACTTGAAAGAGTCATTAGCACATTATATTTAAAATGAGGAAAAAGGATTTCTTCTTCCATGAAATGAAAAGGCTGATTTAGTCATTTAATAGCTACCTGGAAAAATATAAAAGAAGAGCATAGTTTTGATATAAAGCATCTTGAAGGAAGGGAAACTAAAGAAACAGATTTTACAATTAGTAAACTTTGGAAATGCAGAAGGAAACATGAGTCAATGAAGTGCGCAGGCTGCTATTCTAAAGCAATCATTTTCAAAACCTATTTAGTCATGGACCTCTTCCTTCAAGAGAATCCTGCCTGGAGACCCAAATGTAAAACAGATGAAAAATGAGCGGGCGTGTGGAATATGGGGTGACCCTTTGCTGACCACCCCTCCCGTGATTCCCCTGGCACACAGTCAACAAGTCATTTTTCTGAAGTATAGAAAATAAAATCAGAACTGTGAATATTAATAACAAGTAGGCCCAAGTGTATACAAGGATAATTTAATTCCACGGATACTAAAATATCTCAAAGCCTTGAGATGAGTCAGGGAACAAAGACAGAAAGGAAGTTGGGTGTGGGGAGGAATCAAAAGAAAGTGTCTAAAGCCCAGAAGCTTACTCTGGCTAAAGGGCACAGATTTGTGTTGGCAGCAGTAAATGAAAAGACTAACAATGCTGCATTGCAAGTAAAGAAAAAAAGAACATATTTTCATAATCACCACCTTACAGTAAAAAAAATCCTCTGATTTTGAATACACAATTTGATAATATAACCATGATGTGCATAAAGCACAAGAAAGGCACAATAGGTTTATAAGTCAGTAAAGATTAGTTCTTTCTCTGGAAATGGCATTATGTACAGAAAATACAATATACCCACATACACAAGCATTTGGACCACAAGATCAAAAGTAAGCATCACATTTCTATAAAACATTGGAGAGGGATAAAACTCATGCCTAATAACATACCCCAGATAGAACATGCCACACTTTGAAGTAAAGAGTGTGCTGAATGAACAGGATCAGATTTAGAAAACTTAATGCCTCTCTCTTTGCCCATTCAAATACATTTTGTGCAATGAGTTCTTCTTCCTCTAGATGAGACCTAGTGCAAGTCTAACAACTGTTCCACTTATTTTCAGATAAGAAGAGAGAAGCAAAGTTTGAATTTTATTTAAAGGTAAAGTTCCCACCAACTCACTCAGGACCTGCTTCTGGCTGGTGGGTTGGGAATGGGCACCCTTAGAATCGTCTGTATTTCACATTGGCTAGCTATTCAGCAGGTTTTTTCTGGGTTCCCCAAGGATAAATAGGAATAGGAGAAATTGGGGAGGGGTACAAGTAAAGGAAGTGCCATATTTGAAAATGTTAATCTGACCTGATTGCCACTTCAGGTGACCATTGTAAATCTTTAAAATAAACTCCTTTTCTCTTAGTGCCTTTGTTTTCTTGATCATTCTGATTGCAGCAGCCAAAAGAAGAGATGGCCCTGTCTTTGGCTTGGTACGGAAAATCGCCTCCACCACCACCAGGGACTGCATCTGTCACATTGTCTGATCAACCCACCGATGTACATCTGGCTCCCATGAGTCATATGCCTTGGACTCACCATCAGTAAGAGTAGGTTCATACCCCTACAAAGCATGTTCTCTGCTGCCTTGGCTCAGTGTGTGCTCTCACATCAAGTTAGGGATGTTTATAGTCGATAAGTCAGGCATTTTTCCATTGTGTCTCCCAAACTTCAAGAAGTCTACTATTTTACAAGTGTTCTTAAGGCCCCACTCCTGAAGGCTTGGGTAATTATTAAGCAAACTCTACTCTTCCCCACAAGAGCAGCAGGGATCATCTCACCACACTCCTCAACTCAGCTACAGAAATCTCCTCCCTAATCTTCAGGCCACTTTACTTCCAATTCTTCAGTAGTTCAAGTGGATGAATGTCTGCAAAACCAGCCTTCTTGTGTCCCTCCACAGGTTCTATACCTTGATTTGCATTCTGGAAATACTTATCACCTTAGTTTCGTATTTGTTCTTTGAACTTCAACAAAAAAGAAAAACAAAAATAGCACCATTTTGACATCCTATAATAAAAACTAATAGGCCAGTGATGGTTTTGTTTTTGTGTACATGAAATACAACTCTCTCAGCGGTGCCAGGAACCTTACTGAAATTAAAACCAGATATAACAATAGGAAAACTTTTAATGATTTTTGTGTTAAAGTCGATTTATCCGATATTAGGATGGTAATACCAGCTCTTCTTTGGTTTCTGTTGGAATGAGATATCTTTTTTCATCTTCTCACTTTCAATCAGTGTGCATCATTATTGGTGAGATATGATTCTTGTAGACAGCAAATAGATGACTTTTTTTTTTAATCCATTCAGCCAGTCTGTCTTTTAACTGGAGAATTAAGGCCATTTACAATCAAGGTGATTATGGATAAGTAACGACTTTGTCCTGACATCTTTCCAAATATATTCCTATTTTTTACTTTGAATTTCCTTTGAAATTTACTTGGAGATTTCCTTCCTTTACCTTCTTTTGTAGTGATGATCATGTTTCTGTATTTCTGTGTGTAGCACATCCTTAAGCATCTTCTATAGGGCTAAACAGGTGGTGACAAATTCTTTCAATTTCTCTTTGTTCTGGAAAGTCTTTATTTCACCTTCATTCATAAATGAGAGCTTTGCAGGGCATAGTATTCTGGGTGACAATACTTTTTTTTTTTTTTTTTTTTTTTTTTTTTTGCCAGGCAGAGTGGATAGTGAGAGAGAGAGAGACAGAGAAAGGTCTTCCTTTTGCCGTTGGTTCACCCTCTAATGGCTGCCGCAGCCGGCGCGCTGCAGCTGGCACACCACACTGATCTGATGGCAGGAGTCAGGTGCTTCTCCTGGTCTCCCATGGGGTGCAGGGCCCAAGCACTTGGGCCATCCTCCACTGCACTCCCTGGCCACAGCCAAGAGCTGGCCTGGAAGAGAGGCAACCGGGACAGAATCCAGCGCCCCGACCGGGACTAGAACCCGGTGTGCCGGCACCGCAAGGAGGAGGATTAGGATTAGCCTAGTGAGCCCCGGCGCCGGCCCACAATACTTTTCTCTTAAAACTTGGAATCTATCTTGCCATTCTCTCCTCGCCTGCAGGGTTTCTGATGAGAAGTCTGCTATGAGTCGAATGGGAGATCCTATGAAAGTAATCTGGCTAGTGCACATTTTAGAATCTTTTCTTTATGTTTTACAGTGGTGAGTTTGATTACAATGTGTCATGGTGAAAATCTTATCTGGTCATGTCTGTTAGGAGCTCACTGTGCTTCCTGTACTCAGATGTCCCTTTCTTTCTCCAAATTAAGGAAGTTTTCTGTTATTATTGCACTAAAATGTCTTCTAATCCTTTCTCTATTTCCACACCTCGAGGAACTCCACTCCTCGAGGAACTCCACTCCTTGAGGAACTCATTTGATAGTATCCTGTCAATCCCCAACAGTGTTTTTTAGTTTTCTAATTTCCTCTTCTTATATTTGTTTGATTGTATAATTTCCTGTGCTTTGTCTTGTAAGTCCAATATCCTTTCTTCTTGGCACTAAGTAATGATTAAGGGATCAATTCAACAGGAAGATGTAACTATTATAAATATATATGCACCTAATAACACTGCACCTGGCTATTTAAAATAAATTTTAATGGATTTAAAGGGAGACTTAGACTCCAATACAATAGTACTGCGGGACTTCATTCATACGGAAGCACAGGAGACATCAAAAGCTAATGCAATCTAATACAACAAAAACCAAGCTGGAGGTTTCACAATACCAGATTTCAAGACATACTACAGGGCAGTTATATTCAAAACACCCTGGTACTGGTACAAAAATAGCTGGATATACCAGTGGAAAAGAATAGAAAGCCCAGAAATCAATCCAAACATCTATAACCAACTTACATTTGACCAAATCCCTGGAACAAGGACAATCTTTTCAACAAATGGTTCTGGGAAAACTGGATTTTCACATGCAGAAGTATGAATCAAGACCCCTACCTTACACCTTACTCAAAAATCCACTCAACATGGATTAAAGATCTAAATGTATGACCTGAAACCATCAAATGTATAGAGAATATTGGGGAAACCCTGCAAGACATTGGCACAGGCAAATAATTCTTGGAAAAGACCCCAGAAGTATAAGCAGTCAAAGCCAAAGTCAACAAATGGGATTACTTCAAATTGAGAAGTTTCTATACTGCAAAAGAAACATTCAGGAAAGTGAAGAGGCAACCAACAGAATGGGAGAAATTATTTGCAAACTATGCAAATCATAAAGATTAATAACCAGAATCTGCAAAGAATCAAGACTCCACAATAAAACAAACCACCCAGTTAAGAGATAGGCAAAGACTTAAACAGTCATTTTTCAAAAGAGGAAATTTGAATGTCTAACAGACACATGAAAAAATGTTCAGGATCACTAGCTGTCAGAGAATTGCAAATCAAAACCACAATGCGGTTTCACCTCACCCCAGTTTGAAATACTTTCATACAGAAATCAACAAACAACAAATGCTGGAGAGGATGCTGGGAAAAAGGTACTCTAATCCACTGTTGGTGGAAATGTAAACTGGTTAAGCCACTATGGAAGACAGTATGGAGATACCTCAAAAATTTGAATATACACCTACCATATGACCCAGCCATCTCACTCCTGGGAATTTACCCAAGAAAAATGAAATCAGTAAAAAAAAGAATTATCTGCACCTCCATGTTTATTGCAGCTCAATTCACAATAGTTTTGACATGGAGTCAACTTAAATTCCCATCAACCTAAGACTGGACAAGGAAATTATGGGATATGCACACTATTGAATACTACAAAGCAGTTAAAAACAAGTAATCCAGTCATTTGCAACAAAATCAATGAATCTAGAAAACATTATACTTGGTGAAACAAGCCAGTGAAATAACCATATGTTCTCCCTGATCCATGAGAACCTAAAAGAAAATCTGTAGAAGTGAAATTGACACTTTGAAAAGATAACTTGAGCTGCTCTTGTCCTGGCTGTCCAGGAAGACTTTTGTTTTCTTCACTTTTTCTTTCTTTTTTTTTTTCATACTAGCTGTTGATCTCTTTACTTAACATAGAGTTAATCATATGTGTATAAAGTAAATTGAAAATAGATCTTAGTAAAGGCCAGCGCTGCGGCTCACGAGGCTAATCCTCCGCCTGCAGCACTGGCACCCCAGGCTCTAGTCCCAGTTGGGGCACCGGTACTGTTCTAGTTGCTCCTCTTCCAGTCCAGTTCTCTGCTGTGGCCTGGGAGGGCAGTGGAGGATAGCCCAAGTGCTTGGGCCCTGCACCCACATGGGAGGCCAGGAGATGCACCTGGCTCCTGGCTTTGGATCAACACGGTGCACCAGCCGCTGAGCACTGGCCGCAGTGCGCCGGCTGTAGCGGCCATTTGGGGGGTGAACCAATGGAAGGAAGACCTTTCTCTCTATCTCTCTCTCTCTCACTGTCTAACTCTCCCTGTCAAAGTAGATCTTAGTAAAAAATAAGAGTGGAAATAAGAGAGGGAGGAGGAAGTTTGTAAAGTAAAGCTGTATAGTTCTGCATACATTACTTCAGACATTTCTAAGGGTACAGTTTAAAAACTTGTCGTGGGACTCCAAATCCCATTAAATTTGGTGGTAAAAATGTCATCTAAATTGTTAAAGTGATCATTTTAAGTGTAAAGTGAACATATGGATATAATTAAGTGTTAAAGAGATCACATAAGGCCGGCTCTGTGGCTCACTAGGCTAATCCTCTGCCTTGCGGCGCCGGCATACCGGGTTCTAGTCCCGGTCGGGGCACCGGATTCTGTCCCGGTTGCCCCTCTTCTAGGCCAGCTCTCTGCTGTGGCCAAGGGAGTACAGTGGAGGATGGCCCAGGTGCTTGGGCCCTGCACCCCATAGGAGACCAGGAGAAGCACCTGGCTCCTGCCATCGGATCAGCACAGTGCGCCGGCTGCAGCGCGCTGACCTTGGCGACCATTGGAGGGTGAACCAACGGCAAAGGAAGACCTTTCTTTCTCTCTGTCTCTCTCTCTCACTGTCCACTCTGCCTGTCAAAAAAAAAAAAAAAAAAAAAGAGAAAGAAAGAGAGATCACATAAATAAGATCAAGTGCCTGGTAATAGCAATAGATAGAATTAAAAAGGAGAGAATGTTCCAACATGGAAAGCAGTCCACACAGCAGACTCATATTATGACAATTGCTTTAAGTAACATTTTGACCTCAGAATCAGTCTTAAGTCTTCCTGGTATGGCCAAAATGCCCATGAGAGCATTTCAGGCATGAAAAGCCAAGACACTGTGGCAAAAATGTTCTACATGAAGGATCTGTGAGTGAGACCCCAGTGGAAAGAAGTGGTCATCAGAGAAGGATGTACTTTTTTTTAACATTTTTTTAACTTTTATTTAATGAATATAGATTTCCAAAGTACAGCTTATGGATTACATTGGCTCCCCACCCCCATGACTTCCCTCCCACCCGCAACCCTCCCCTTTCCAGCTCTCTCTCCCCTTCCATTCTTATCACGATTCATTTTCAATTTTCTTTATATACAGAAGATCAGTTTAGTATACATTAAGTAAAGATTTCAACAGTTTGCACCCACATAGAAACACAAAGTGAAAAATACTATTTGAGTACTCGTTATAGCATTAAATCTCAATGAACAGCACATTAAGGACAGAGATCCTACATGAGGAGTAAGTGCACAGTGACTCCTGTTGTTGACTTTACAAATTGACACTCCTGTTTATGGCATCAGTAATCTCCCTATGCTTGAAGGATGTACTTTTTTCTAAAGTAAGGAGAGAACTTCCACTTTGCTTATGGCCTTATCCAAATACTGACAGTTTGTGAACTCAAAAGGCTTCCATTGCCTAGGCAGTTCATTTCAACAGCCTGAGATGGGCACTGACGTCATACCTAGAGTATTAATTGTTAAACTAGCAACAGGAGCCACTGTGCACTAACTCCCCATGCAGGACCTCTGTCCTCAATGAGTTGCATTGAAAGTTAACTGTAAAACCAGTTCTCAGAGTTGTGTGTGTGTGTGTGTGTGTGTATAAACTGTTGAAATCTTTACTAGTATTGAGTTGGTCTTCTGTGTACAAAATTAATTTAAAATGAATCTTAATGGAGAATGAGACTTACAAGGGGACAGTATGCTTGGGGCTGGCAGTGTGGCACAGCAGATCAAAGCATGGCCTGAAGCACAAGCATCCCATAGGGGCGCTGGTTCTAGTCCCAGCCGCTCCACTTCCAATCCAGCTCTCTGCTGTGGTCCCTGCACCTATGTGGGAGACCTGGAATAAGCTCCTGACTCCTGGCTTCAGATCAGCGCTGTTGCAGCCATCTGGGAAGTGAACCAGCAGATGGAGGACTTCTCTCTTTCTGTCTCTACCTGTCTCTGTAACTCTTTCAAAAAATAAAATAAATCCTAAAAAAAAAAAAAGAAATTTGTATTCTTTAAAAAAATTTAAAAATCAATTAAAAAAGAAAAAAAGAATAGATAAAACTCTGATTTGGACTAATTTATCCCTCATATTCAAGAGTGACTATATTCATACATATGATCCTGGTATAATAATTGGTAGTATCTTATTTACACTTTCCACACAAGCCAATTAATACAAATGGAAAAAAAAATTAAGCATTTGTCTTCCACAAATTGAATCATAATGTTAATTTGATACCCATAATAGATCACATGCAGTGCACTGATTAAGCTGATCATTTTTTCTGGTGACTTGTAAGTAGATTAGAGCAGGTGTTTCTAAAGGTTTTATAATGCCTTTGGCGCTTGGGATACTACAGTAAAACAAAAGCAAACGCAATATATGTATAGAAACAAAAGTGAAGTGGATAATTGAAATAATTATCTTGAGCATTCATGCCTAATTTGCAGAAATAATCCCTAAAATATCCAGATTATAACAATTAGAGGCTGTGAATTGAGAGTGTCTAGAGAGAGAAGTCATCTCAAAACAGCCCTCTGTTTGGCAATGAAGTATTCAGTTTTGGCAAGAGAAACAAAGATATCTGTCACTCTCTGGGGGGTGGGGAGAGATTTAACTTTATGTTTTAATATATCATGATCAAAGGCAGATCTCTTCCAGCAGGGAGAAACACTGATGAACATAGGCGAAAAGAGGTGAAGTCCACTGGAAGTAGCTGAAGACAAGGAAAACGTAATGTCTGCTTTACTACTTGACAGTGCAAAGATATTCATAATTTTCTTAATTTTTGAATTTTTATAAATTTTCTTATTTTTTCCTACCATTTTTTTTTATTTCTTCCCTCCCTCCAAGTTTTCCTCCATCCCTCTCTGCTGCCTCCATCCCTCCCTCTCTTATTCCTTCCTTGGTTTTTAATGAGTTGATGTAAACATACAAGAATATTGGGACATATTTTTAAATACATTTTTAAACAAATTTTAAAATACTTTTAGATTTCCATAAAAGGTGAATAGTAGTTCCTCTGTATCCATCACTCAGTTTAAAACAAATAAAAAGTGGACACTTGCATATTAGTATTCACTCAACTTCGATTTTTGTTAGATTTTCCACTATTATTTTATTTTATTTTTTTTTTTGGTATTACGTGACCCATCCAGGACAATGTATGATAAATGCTCATCCTGTCTTCTCAGTCTTCTTTAGTCCATGACAGTTCTTCAGATGTTGTTCTTTTTCATTTTTTCATGATCTTAATAAATTTTGAGTACCAGTATGTGTTTTGTACAATGACTACTCATTTGGGTTTGTCTGCCATTTTCCTTATGGTTCTGCCACGGTTATAGGTTTTTAGAAGGCACATCAAGGAGTTAGTGTTTTTCTCAAAGCATTACAATAGAACATGTTCCCATCCTGATCTACCACTAATAATGTCAACCTTGATCACCTTGCCATGAAAGTATTTGCCAGATTGCTCCACTGTAAATTAATTTCATTTTTCTCTTTTCATATTCCACTCATTGGGAGCAAGTCACTAAGGATAGCCAACACTCAGAAGTGAGGGACACAAACATTCTAAATTGCTTATTTGTCCTTTGGAGCAATCTTGTATCTTATTCTTCCACAGAGTACAAAATATGTAAGTTTATCTGTATCATATTTTGAGAGCAAACAAAGTAAATCCTTGCAGCTTTTCATGATGTTCCAGTCCAAAAATTTTTGCCCTTTTATTGATTAGTGTATGTACATGACATAACACCAAGGTAAATTGAGAGGAAATAGAATACATTTACAAATGCATGAATTCTAACATTTGACAGTTCTTTGGCAGTATGTATATGATCTTAAGAGCTGAATATACTTACAATTTATCCAAATATTTAAAAATAGCCTTTAAATTTTTTCTTGAATTGAGTATCATTTATTAACACCTATAAAACAGCAGGATATTAAGGAAACATATAGTTTATTTAAATTTTTTAGGATTTAAATACAGACAATTGTAATTGCCTGGTCATTAACTATGTACATTTATAAATCTTTTTATTCAAGAAGGCTTTCAGAAAGACTGTACCAATTTACATTTTATCTTGCCGTAAGTGAGTGCCCGTTTCTTTTATAGGTAATATAAAAGCCAGCATATTTTCCAAACCATGTATCAATTTGTCATAAATAACTGGAAGGATATTTCAAGTTTATACTTTTAGAAACATGCTGCATATATTGGGCATGGGATTTCCCTTGCCAAGATAAATTTTCCCAATGACCATGTTCCATCAATCAAACTATATTATTAGCACATATAGAATGATACTAGTATTGCCAGGAATGTAGAAGAAACATTGGTGACTGAAAAAAAATGAACTTAAATATAATACAGTAGAATTTCTTCAAACCACAAGTACATAATAATTTTTTTTGCAATTTAACTGAACATAATAACATTCACTTCTATAATCCACAAAAACACATACATTTATTGAGTTATAGTTATATGAGTTACTCTTCTAGATATTTGAGTTTTCAGAAAAAAATTACCTGTCTTTTCAAGGTGATGTCAGAGCATTGTTCAATAGGCACATCCAGCGAGGGGAGTAGAAAATTTCTTCTGTCAAGGGCCATTTGGATGACATCATTCATGGGCCATACAAAATTATCAACTTAAAAATTAGGCTTCTACAGATTTATTGAATTTTGAATCTTGCCTATGGTTGCATTGGCCAGGCCAGACCGAATGATTTCACAGGACTTAAACGACCAGTTCCTATCTTTGAGTGAATGTGCCACTGTTTGACTTGCTACATGAGTCAAATTTTCATCATCAGATAGCTGCTGTGCCAAAGGAACTGCTGAGCTATTGCCAGCCCCAAATTTTCATCATCATAATGAAATACATGAGGAAGTTTAACTGTATATCAGGAAGAGACTTATTTTGGCTCACATTTTCAGAGGTTCATAGTCCACAGTGAGATGAGTCCCAGTGGTTTGGCCTTTGGTAATGGTGCTTTTGCTGACAGAATCCTGAGGTGTCACAATGCATAACTTGCAAGAGGGTTGTGTCAATGTCTGTGCTTACATAATATCTTATAATGCTACTGGGATTTAGTCATTGGTGCCACCCTATCACTTCCCAACAGCATAATTCGATGAAAGTCCTAACCTCATGGTGGTATTAATATAAGACATTGCAGACCAAACCTCCAACACATGAATCTCTGGGGTCATCCAACAACCAAACTATTTTCCAAATCATAGCACTTGCTATTTACTATTGTCTAATGCTCAGATCTCTTGAAATTAGTTGTTTATTAGCTGAATTTTTTCTAGAAGAGATTCAAAGTTTTTTCAATTGACTGAGATGTTAACTCCAAATTTATTATTTTGTCACTCTATAAGGCATTAATAACTTTTCATCTAAGCTGTCAATATGATTCCTTCTTTAATGCCAAATATACTCAGTTTCTCAAAGTATTTTACAAGTTTTGCCACCTTGATGGTCCACTCATTAAAGATGGTGATAAATCTTAAATATATATTAATTCAATGCCATACTGCAATCATTTTAGTTTGGAATAATTATGGGTTAGTGAGCAAAATAGTTAAACTTTGTGGATTTCTAAGTTATACTATGGTGGGATAGAAACAATACCGAAAAATATATCTATCTATCTCTCTATCTCTCTCTCTCTATATATATATATATATCTGTATGACAAGAAAGAATGTTAGAATTTGACAATGATTGTATATGGAAATAAGGTGAGAAACTGAGACAAGAAATAGGAGTAGAAATTGAAATTGAAATAGACTGTTAAGACATGGTCTCTGTATAGAAGTGATATTTGAAAAAAAAATATATTTGGAGGAAGTGAGGGAATCAGTCATGGGAATTTGCAGGAAAACTACTCAAAGCAGGAAACAGTATGGTCAAAAGTCCTCCAGAGATGGGCAAGCATTTGGTAAAGAGATTAATTTGCTTCTTGGGACATCTGCATCCCAATCAGAGTTCAGGCATTAGAGTCTTGGCACCACTTCTGATTCAGCTTTCTGTTCATGCACACAATGGGAGATAGCAGACAATGTCTCAAATACTTGGGTCACTGCCATCCCCATGGGATACCTAAATTGAAGGTTGTTTTTTTTTTTTTTTTCCTAAGTTAACAATATTTCCTCCCAGCCCTGGCTGTTGTTTGCATCTGTGGAGTGAATCAGTGAAAAGGAAAGTTTCTCTCTCTCTCTCTCTCCCACTCTGTCTCTCTTTCCTTTCTTCCTTCCCTGCCTCCCTTCCTCCGCTCCTCCATCTCTACGCTTTTCAAATAAAATCTTTTTTTTTATTATTTATTTGACAGAGTTAGACAGTGAGAGAGAGAGAGAGACAAGTCTTCCTTCTGTTGGTTCACTTCCCAAATGGCCGCTACGGACGGTACAGCACTAATCTGAAGCCAGGAGCCAGGCTGTTCCCCCTGGTCTCCCACGCAGGTGCAGGGGCCCAAGTACTTGGGCCATCTTCCACTGTCCTCCCGGGCCACAGCAGAGAGCTGGATTGGAAGAGGAGCAACCGGGACTAGAACCTGGCACCCATATTGGATGATGGCGCCACAGGCAGAGGATTAACAAAGTGAGCCACAGCGCCGGCCCCAAAAATAAAATCATTTTTCAAAAGTTAAGTACTCCTGTGGGAGCATCCCCAGTATGATGAAGACTATGAGCCTGTAATTACAAGGATATTTCAAAATGCCAATGGAAAAGGAAATGAAAAGAAATTTATAATTTTGACATCCTTGAATATAAAAGATCTTCCAAAAAAAGCACAAAATGTCTATTATGAAAAAAACTGATTATAGGTTTCAAATTTTTCCTACACCAAAACAAATTTATCTTTTAGTTTCATTTTCCACAAATTTTTAAAAGAAACCTTGTATGGGGTGAAAGGAAAATGTTATGTAGACTTTAGATATTATAAAGATTAAGAGGGGAACTATTGGCATTTTAGTAGAATTGACTGTCATAACCTGATTTCTTGTTTAAGAAGATCAGTCTTGACGCTGAGTGACGAATAGAGTGTGATGTCAAAATATAGAGGGAAGAAAACCAGTTTGGACGCAAAAACAGGTACACTAGTCCGACTACATGGGGGAAAACAAAGAGTGAGGGTACAGGAAAATCCATATTATATCAATGTAGTAGGGAGTAGAAGAACCAAGAAAAAAACATTTGTAGCCCCTTTCATAATGTTTTCCTTACAAACAGGAAATATTTTTATACTTCTCAAATTGAGGAACTTTTAAAAAGTTTAATAGTATGATTATAAATATACACACATATTACAGAGACTGGAAAAATACAAAACTGTACAGTATGTACAAAAATTAAAAATTATTAAACTCTGCAAGAATCCATATTCCAAGACTAATTCATGCAATAAAACTTCTCACCCACTGTGCTAAGTTATTAATTCCAATGTTGGTGCAGGAACACAGTACTTGGGGTTTTGCTTTTGTTTTGGATTTAAATTTTAAGTCATTGGATCCATTGAGCAAGCAATATCCTACTAGGAAGAGAAATACTCAGATATTAAAAAAACTCATTTGCTTAAAGCTGGATGTTGGGAGCAGAAATCCAAATTGCTTCAAATCCTTGCCTGTGTACTAATCTTTGATGCATCAACAGGGATAGTCAGTGTTCAGGAGAGTATGAAGCTCTCTCTAACCTTGCAGCTATCGTTTATACCCAGAAAATGGATACTTTAATTCAAAAGATGTGTGTGTTGAGTTTTATACTTTTCTCACAGTGGATCATGGGTTAAGAGAATAAAGTCAGAAATGAAACAATAATGATAAAGTTAGGGACACTGCTGAACTTGATTCTTTTTTTTATTCCATATTCTGAATAAATTAGTCTGTTCTAAATGTTTTTGTCACCACCACCTAGTAAAGGAAATCTGGGCCAAGCACTGGGACGTCAGTTCAGTAAGTCAGTCCATGTGTTCTATAAGTACATGTCTCTTGGGGTCAGCACTGTGATATAGCTTGTACAGATGCTGCCTGCAGCTCCAGCATCCCATACGGACTCCCGGCTGCTCCACTGCTGATCCAGCTTCCTGCTAATGCACCTGGGAAAGCAATATAAGACAGTCCAAGTATTGGGGCCCCTGTACCCACATAGGAGACCCAGATGAAGCTCCTGGCTCCTGGTTTCTGCTGGGCTCAGCCCCAGTCATTGCTGTCATCTGGGGAGTGAATCAGAGGGTGGAATATTTCTATTTATCTCTCCTCCTCTCCTCTCTCCTCTCTTCTCCTCTCCTCTCCTTTCCATTCCTCTCCTCTCCTCTCCACCTCTCTCTCTCCCTCTCCCCTTCTCTATCTTCCTTTTTCTCTTTCTCCCTATCCTGCCTCCTTCTCCTTCTCCCTCTCCCTCTCCCTCTCCCTCTCCCTCTCTCTCTGCTTCTGTCTCTCTTTCTCTGTAGCTCTGACTTTCAAATAAATAAATATATCTTTAAAAAATATGCCACTCGAGATATCAAAAAATATATCTCTTTCTCATTGATTTCATGTCAAATTGTCAAGATTATAATGAATAAATAACAAAATATTTCAAACAGTTCTTCAAGCAGTTCAATTTTATGTCATATTTTATATTAAAATAAGTATACAAAGTGTCAATAAGAAAAATATAATTTTCTAGTATGTGTTATTAACCCTGTATCCCAATACCCACCTCAGAGTGCATAAAGTTGTATAAGAATATAGAGCATATTTAATTCATAAATAGAAAGCTAACATAGAGAATGAATCTGACTTTTCAGGAATCCACTAAGCACTTTATTTTAATCTTATATTATGATCATTCAATATCATTTTCTTTAGCTACGTCTTAAAGATTAACACAATTAACAGTTCTAAGAAGATCTTGCATTGTATATTTAAGAACACAAACTACACAAGTAGACAATAAAATATCATCCAGGGATTTACCAACATTCATAACGTACGTAGAAATAGTTGATTGCTTTAAATAAAGCTGGGTAATCCATGACTAAGTTCAGCATTTTGCTACAGCTGCTGAAAAATGAAGTTCAAATCAAATAACTTTGGGCCTTTCCTAGAGGCCTTTACTTATCTTTTCTTATCAATAAAGTTTTATTCTGTTTAATTTTATTCTTCCTTTTTCTTCATACCACATAACTGCCATCAAGCCTATTTATCTCTTTCCTTATCTTAACATATAAGACTTCCCTTCCTCTCCTTAAAACACCTAACAATATGCACACACTTGCTCAAGGTAAATACATCACCTTTTAAAGGAACTTGATCTCCCTATTCCTTCATTATCTTCCACTTCCACTCCTGGGCAAGTCTGCAAAATTTAAACCACCCTTCTATGGATTCACCTTTACGAATGATGATGGCGGAAATAATTAATAATAGGTGGATATTTCAAAAAGTTTGTGGAAATGGAATAAAAATACTTTTATTTTGGTGTAAAACTTTTGAATATATGCATATGAAGAGTCTTTGAAGAGTTCATAAAAATGTGTATTACAAGATAATATTTGTGGATCTCAAAATTTTTTATACCAAAATGAATTTATTTTAATTCTGTTTCCAACCAATTATTTCAGAGTGCTTCATTCTTATGACTTAGTGTTTTGCCCCATCACTCACGGTTAACAGGAAAAAAATCACGCAATTCATATTTTAACACATTTTTCAATTGTTATTTTCTCATGTTATTAAATATTTTACAATAATGTCATTGAAATTATTATCTCAGCATTTGTGTTGTCTACAACTTTGATATAAATTACTTTATAACTCATTATTACTCATGAAAAATTATTTTACAATTATAAAATAAATTTTGGGTCAAAGTACATGAGCAATTTTAAGAAAGTATCAGCAAATATTACTGAACACTTCTGAAACATTTGTTTATTTTTATTTTCTTGCTTACTAAAATATTTTTACTTCTTATTTCTCAGTTCTTTCCACCCAAATTGTTAGCTTGATCATGGACTGACACAGTCCATTGTACAGTTTCTAGTAGTTAATTCTCAATGTGGACAATAGGTCGTTGTTGCCCATTTTTCATTTTATTGATTCTTAATGTAAAACTGTCTGAAATAGTTAAATTCAGCAGCTTAAGTAGTTCCCACTGTTAGGGAAAACATCATGCCCTTTTGTATTTGTCACTGCTTTCTTTGTACATTTTTCTCTCTTTTCTTCTGGAAAAGCTTTCAATTACTATTACACAATGCACAGCATGCCTGTGATTCTGATATTTAGTATTTATGCTTTTAACAATTGGACAGTAACCATGCAGGTCCAGGTCACGTAATTATTGATTATTTTGCCAAAGCAGATATTTGGATAATGGCAATGTTGAGTTTGAATGGGGAGTGAGTCATTTAGTTAATGCGTCTACGTCTCTGCACATTTTATTTGCCGGCAGATTTCTCCTTGCTATCTCTAGGGAGGCATTAATTCTTTCTTACTGTGAGAAATGGAGCTCAGAAAAAAATTGCCTAATAGAGTTGGAGCAGAAACAATAGAAAAAACAATGAAGTTTCAAAGGTTATAGATATTGTTCAGAAAATGAAAGTCTTGGCAGAAATTCTAATTTCGTTGTGAATCTTATCTAAGCTATTTTTACATTTATTTCATGCTGAGTAGAGACCAAAGCAATTCTTGCCGCATTTTAGCAAGGTCCTTTACAAAATGTTGCATCCAAAAAGAGGTAAAACTAAAGAAAGTTTAAAACAGATTGACATGTTTATTGAGGACATTCTCAGCAAATACTTCTTGCAAAAAAACTCAACTAGGTGGAAACTCAGGAACTTGTTAAAAACATTATCATAAAGCTCTGTATAACATATAATCATAATAGAAAGTTAATGTGAGAAATTTAAGAATTTAATAAGACAGGCAATTTTAACTAAATATATGTCTGTCAAGGCTTCACTCCCCAAGTCAAAGAACTTCATGGAAGAGGACCATAGGCTAGGAGTCATCAACCAATGAAGACAAGCCTGCTTCCCTCAGAGAAAGTGTGTTCCTGCCCAGGCAAGCATTTAATCCATGCACTGCTCAGCAGTAATCATCATTCATCACCATGGATTCACTTTGCTGACTCAGAGAAGTTCATAGTTAGGTTACTACAGCAATAATGTAATGTACTATGGAGTTTATTTTAATGGTAGAATTAATTTTAACAGCTTTATAAATTACTTTAGTTCTGTATTTATGGAACCATTAAGGTTATGAAAGGGTCAGCCATATTTTCAGTTATACTTTACTACATTTGTAAAGGAAAGTGTGTGTTATGTTGAGAAGAGTTAATTTACAGATCCAGTAGTTCTAAGAACAAAACACTCAAGAAAGAATTCTGAATCATAGCATGCTACCCTCACTCCCACCTCCAGCTATTGGTTGATTTTTGCACTTAACTGAGTAATTGTTCCCAACACCTGGCTTCTCATGGGAACCCATAAATTCTGAAAAATCTAAACACCTTTAAAAATAAAAGACTGATTAACCAAATGTGTGACAAGCTTCTGTGTAAGTGCCTCCATTATTTTTCTTTATCATCCATCATGTGTCCTGGCTCTAAGCACAGGCTGTGACCAATAAGAGAAGATATGAGTTACAGAAACAAAGAAAAACATCTTTACTGGCTGTTCCTTCCACTATGTAAAATTTATTAGTTATACTTAAGAATGTAGAATTTGATTATCAAAGAAAGCATAGGAAAAAGGAATATTCTATAATACCTAGTTATTAAAAGACTAAAGATGCTGTATGTGGTAATTTTCGACTTATATTTTAACTTAAATGAAATATTGTTTTAAAAATAATTAACTCTATGACTGGATTCTAGAAAAATCACAAAGCTGCTGTCAAACATATTTCAGTAAGCAGCAAATGAACCTCACTTGAAACAATAAATCATTAATCTTTAATCACCAGCCAATTTCTCAATAAGCTCATTGACATGGAAACTGTAAGATACTCAAAGGATAGTTCTTGCAGATCTGACATGCATGGCTGGCTTGTATGTTTAATTACTGTTTATGCATTGGCAGGATCCAGGCTTTTGTATGTAATAAATTGAACACTGTCATAGTGTCCAGATGGTTTTAGATGCAAGGCCTGGGGAGCATGTTTGAAGATTATAGGAATGATTTACTCTCTGCTTGCACTAGTTCTTTTTATAAAAATCATACTAATAGCACGTGTATCGTGACTTCTGAATTATGGAAGAAATGTACTGTATATCAAATTTCACCTATTCTATCATGGCAAATTTTCTGGAAGACTTGAAGGTTAACTCATGACTTTGTTTAATGTGCTTTTACTTTATATTTGAGAGAGATAGAGAATATAACTCCTCCATAAAATGTAGCTTTTAAAATAAATGAATATATGAACAATTATTTTCTCATAGCATCTTAAAACAATTGTTTTCAGTAGCATCTTAAAATAATCCTTATGTAGAATAAAAATTTTCAATATTCACAATATAGTTTTCATTGAACAAGTAGAGAAAGTATATTCATTGAATCATTTTCCTCCATTCCTTCTGAATTGTTTTAGTTTCATAAAATATCTTTTATTGATGGGACCACGAAATAAAAAGTGAAATAGGCAAAATAATTTCAAATTAATAATTATTTTCCACATATAAATTAGTTTCAATTTTGAAAATTCAGATGCCAATTGTTACTTTTTCTTTGACAAAGTAGTGCTTTTCAGCATATGGATAATTTGGAATCCTTCAATATCATTCTTACTGCTTTTGCTGAGTTTTGCAGTTACTTCTATGAGAAGCAAAAGCAACAGAAATCTTTTTAAAGCCTATTTTATATGGTTGAGCCAAAGGCTAAAGTTAGAATAAAATGAGTGAAGAAGGTAGCCTGTCTTCAATGTCAGCACATAGGAGAACATTTCTATCCAGGGGTTGAGAATTGAGCATTTATAGATACTTGCTGAAAAATACCTAGATGTAAAAAAATCATTCTAAAGTCAGTCTTTGATAGTATTTTAGAGCTGATATAATCTATTGCCCCTTCTAGAAAGTAATTAGCAGTCCTGATAAAATGCTCCAGCAATTTGGTAACAGATATCAATAATTGCAGAGTAATTTTGTTAAGTCCAACCATCTGTTTCTTATCCTTGAGAGGAACCTAACCACTGTTACAAAGAGACTGTGATCTTCAACCAATAAGTGTTTGGGATAAAAGAGGTATAATGGTTAACAATGGCAAGTTAATAATGGCAACTTAATAATGGTAGTGGCAAGCTACTCTAGTGGGGAGTTTATAATGTAGCAGACTTGAAATATAATTCTAACAAGTGCTGTAAACTGTCTGAGAAATTGCATTAATGGCTACTACAAACCATGGATCCATTAATAGAGGAGTAACACTTCCCAAAAAGACAAAACCATATGTTTTCCCTGATCTGTGGTAACTAATAGAGTATCTAGAATGTAATGTGTAGTTGTGATATTGACATTTTCAGATTTGATGATTGTTTACAGCTCTTGTCTCTATTATTGAGGAACAGTGTATTTTTTTTCTTCATACTATTGAACTCTTTACATACTATAAGGTTAAGAATAAACTAAACTGAAAATAGATCTTTGTAAAAATTGAGAGTGGGAATAAACTAGAGAGGAAGAAGAAGGGTGGGAGCGCAGGCTGGAGGAAGGGTATGGTGGGAAGAATCACTATGTTCCTAAATTGGTTTATATGAAATGCATGAAATTTGCATACCTTAAATAAAATGTAAAATAAAAAGGCATAATAAAAACAAAATGAAACCTTGAAACAGACCAGCAAACATATAGTCATTTAATTCAGGAAAAAAGCAAGACTAAAGTGTATTGGGAAAAGCATGCTCATTTCGTTACCAATGCTGTCAGTTGCAGGTAGGTACAGAAACCAATGAATCTCAATTCATGCCCATGCCATACACAAAAATCAATTCCTTATGACTGAGCAGTTCTACACCTGAGCATGTAGTCAATGTTAGTGTATTCATATATTTATCAAAAATATGAAAAAAGATTGTCCATAGAGACATTCATTTAAATAGCATGAAACCATAAGTCTTTACTTGGAAACAGCCAGAAAGTCCAACCTCTTAACTACTCAGTGTTTCTAAAGATGACCAACAGGGGCAGGATAGAGAGGAAGAAAGGGTGTTTTTATTACAGAATGAATGTCATATTGAAGTACATAAAGGAAGTTGAAAATCTCATTAATCCCTTCTGAGAAATGGGAGTATAATTCTCTTGCTTAGTGTGAGCTGAAATGTCAAAGCAGAAACACATCTATCTGCCAGTGAAAGAACAAAAAATCTTCTAAACTCAAATATAAATAATTGTTATAAATCTATGAACATTTTGTATTGTTCACTCTTCTTTCTCTTCTGCTTATATTTTTAAATAAAACAGGATGTAATTTAGCTTTGAGGAAACTTTACTGGAGAGCAAGTATTTTATTGGCATAGAATAACAGTAATTTGTGCCTGCAGCAATTTGGGGCATTTGTGCATGGAAACTTTTAAGCATTTTTTTTTTTGCTTTGGCCATATCATTGTTTTGAACTTTTGAAATTAATAAATATGTCAAACTGGCACATTCTATGGAGACACATTGAATACTGTTCCTGGATATCTGCTGAATGTGGCAAGCATAAATACACATGGAAGATTCCACCATATCAGATGTTTTCAGCTACATCTGGGTGCCTGGCTAGGCAGAACTTTTGTAATGATGCCAACGAAAAGTTATCAGATGCTTCTTTACATACTTTGATATATATGTACATACAGTTATCAGTAATCATATCTTCTAGGTAATGTGAAGATGCAAATAAAGGATGCATCTATTGACTTGAAGAAAAATATAAGGAAACAGATTATGACCCCTTTCAAGAATGCCAGCACTATGGCATAGCGGGTAAAGTCGTCACCTTTGGCTCCAGTATACATATGGGTGCTGGTTCGAGTCCTGGCTTCTCCACTTCTGATCCAGCCCCCTGCTAACATGCCTAGGAGAGCAGTGGAGCCCCTGCTCCCATGTTGGAGACCCAGAAGAAGTTCCTGGCTCCTGACTTTGGACCCGCCTAGTTCTGGCCCTTGCAGCCATTTGGGGAATGAACCAGTGAATGGGAGATCTCTCATTCTCTTTCTCTCTCTCTCTCTCTCTCTATCTGTGCGTGTGTGTGTGTGTGTGTGTGTCTCCTCTTTCTCTATGTAGCTCTGCCTTTCAAATAAATATTTTAAAAAATCTGGAAATATAAAACAAAGGTATTTACAGCAAAAGATTTCCTTTCCAGTAATCCCTGTGATATATTTTTAGACATGGATGGAAGAAAATTTTGCATAAGCACAGGAGAGAAATGACAAGAAACCAACTTTTTCCCTTTAAAGTTCAATGATATCAAATCCTCTTTGTCATGGCACTAACTTCTTAATTCAGAGGGTATAAGAACCCACTGAGGAACATTTTTGTGGTACATCCACATAGGAAATGCTATCTGGTAATGTCTACTAAGGCTGGATATGTGTTTTCCTTATAATTTTGCAATTTCACTTCTAGTTTATATTCAAAGAGATGTTGATTCATATGGTAGCCAAAACACTTGTGCTAAAATATTCACAGCAACCCAATTTGTAATATTCTTAGATGGAAACCACCCAAATGTCTATAAACAGTATATTCATGGCAATGAAAATGAGCAATTATATGCAAAATATGGTTAGTCTCACAAAACACATAATATTGAATGAATAAAACTAAGAACAAAATAATCTATACTACAAGAAATCTTTGCACTCAAATTTCAAAAAGAATTTTATCTGATCTATGTGGTTACATATTGGTATACAATAAACCGTGAGTGGGGTTAACAGCTAGAGGGAGGCATAAAGGAGATTTCAGGCATGCTATTCATGCTCCTTTTCTTGGTCTGGGTGCTAGATACATGGTATGATAGAGTTTGTAAAAATTCCTTTAGCCATATAGTTATGATGCATATGAATTGTGTGTTTGTCATAATTTAATATAAAATTATAAAATATAACATTGTGAAGTGATTTCAAATGGATAAGGGTATTATGCAGTTATATGCATTTTTAAATTTACATATAATTTGTTAGAAATAATATAATTTAGAAAGCATAAGTCACAGATCATCTGAATACAAAAGGTGTTCATATATGTTATGTGTACATATGTATAATATTAAATGTTTTTGAAAGTTTATTAAATAAAATGTATATTTATTTCTCAGATATAATTACTCTTTACTAAAAGCAAGATAAACAATTTTTAAAGATTTATTTATTTATTTGAAAGGCAGAGTTACAGAGAGGGAAAAAAAATGAGAAGGAAAGAAAAAGAGAGATCCACCATCTGCTGCTTCACTCCCCAAATGGCTACAATGGCCAGGACTGGGAGAGGCCTAAGCCAGAGCTTGGAACTCCATTTTGGTCTCCCACATGAGTGGCAGGGGCCCAAGCATTTGATTCATCCTCTGCTGTTTTCCCAGGGGCATTAGCAGGGAGCTGGATTGGAAGTGGAGCAGCCAAGACTGGAACTGGCACTCATCTGGGATGCTGGCATCATAGAAAGTGGCTTAAAGCACTGCTCCACATGCCAGCCCCAAGAAAATAAAATTATATTTAAGTAAACTTATTACATGAAGTACTTAACCTCTTTCATTTATTTTTAATAAGATTCAAGGTTCACCCTTTAAAGTTTGAAAGATGTCTGATTATGAAAACAGAACTCTGTTTTTAATTATATATTCACTTATTCCATCTTTCTCATCTACATAATTCAAACTCAAATATAAAAACTACTTTGTTCTTCAGTGAAATGGCCCAAAGTGAGGTTGGTGTAGCCCAGAAACTTTGGAACTGAGAAGCTGTGACAGAAGGTTGGAGTGAATACAACCCTCAAAGATTTTGAGGAGGAAAAAATGAAGCATTATTCCAACCATCAGATATCTTCGGACTTGATTATATGTCCTATAATTAACTGAACCTGGATTTTAAAAATTACTACTGAATGAAACATTACAGTGTCAAAAGTAAAATAAATTTCAAGTAATTATGTTCAGAAAACATAATTTTACCTGGCACTTAATATTTACATGTAAGAATAATATAGATAATCTTATGAAGTAAGTATTATCATTTTAAAAATAAAATAACTAAGAAAATGAATGATTAGCTATTGCATTTAAGATGAGTGGAATATGGAGAAGTCTGAGTTAAAAAGAGTCTATTTTTAGAGCCTCTGTTTTTAGTCACCAAGCTATACTGCCTGCAAAAAATCATAACAGCCAATTTGAAAGATGTGTTAAAGACACTTTCGAACCTAAAAATATCATTTCTTATCAGTTCATTAAATGGTTGCTAAAACTCAGCACAACAGAGGAATTTGTATATCGCAAATTGCAGGTGAAAAACTACATTTTGCTCCTAAAGCTCTGGATAGGACTGTCGCCAACACCTGGCAAGTGTTTCCCCGAGTCTTTACTTAAGGGAGTCTACCTAGCAAAGGAAACATGCCTTAAAAGCTATTCTTAAAAAAAAAAAAAAAAAAAAGGCTAATAACTTGAAACAAGAAACAGTAATTACAAAAGTTGATTATGTTAAAAAATCCAAATTTATTGTTGAATAGCTTCCACAAAATAAACTATTTCCCAGATGCCATGCATATTTTCATTTATGCCTGCACTGGAGCAATTTGCCTTTTGCAATGACTGGAACTTACAGTGCTACCATGCTCGCTATTTAACTCATCTAAGCTTCATCACTTAGGATACATTAAATATTTGCAAAGCAGCAAGGTCTAGACTGTGAATGTGGTTTTAAAACTACATAATATCATTTCCTATCCTCAAGATGTTCTCAATCTGTAAAATCAAATACATTTTAATAATTTGAATATAGTATAATCAGTTTTAATATAGCAGAAGAAAGGTGACATTCTTCTCTTCTCAGAAATCACTTAAATGATTAGAAGATTAAGAATGAAAAATGCAGGTACCGCAGCTCATTAGGCTAATCCTCTGCCTGTGGCACCGGCACCGCAGGGTTCTAGTCCCAATTGGGGTGCTGGATTCTGTCCCGATTGCTCCTCTTCCAGTCCAGCTCTCTGCTGTGGTCCGGGAGTGCAGTGGAGGATGGCCCAAGTGCTTGGGCCCTGCACCTGTGTGGGAGATGAGCGGGAATGGCCTGGCTCCTGGATTCGGATCAGTGCAGTGCCGTCCGTAGCAGCCATTTGGGGAGTGAACCAACAGAAGGAAGACTTTTCTCTCTGTCTCTCTCTCTCACTGTCTAACTCTGCCTGTCAAAAAAAAAAAAAAAGAATGAAAAACTCAAATACCTTCTATGAAATTAACAGATATCTATATTTCCAAACCACAGGAATAATCAAAATTTAAAAATGAAGAGGCCAGCATTGTAGCATAACAGGTGAGGCCACCCCTTTCAACACCATTGCCCCATATGGGCCCTGATTCATGTCCATGCTGCTCTACTTCTAATCCAGCTCCCTAATGACCTGGGAAAAGTAACAAAAGGTGACCCAAGTGTTTAGATCTCTTCTACCAGATGGGAGACCCAGATGAGGCTCCTGGATCCTGGCTCCTGGCTCCTGGCTTTAGCCCGGTCCAGCATTGACTGCTGTGGTCATCTGGATAGAGAACCAGCAGATGGAATATCTCTCTGTCTCTGTAACTCTCTCAAAATAAATAAAATAACCTGAAGGAGGAGGAGGAGGAAGAGGAGGAAAAGAAGAAGGAGGAGGAGGAGAGGGAAAGGGAGGGGGAAGAGGAGGGGTAGAAGATCTCTCTCTCTCTCTCTCTCTCTCTCTCACTCCCCCCCCATTTCTGTATCTCTGCCTTTCAAATACATAATATTTTTACATAGTTAGACTGATAAAACAGAATACTGAAGTAGAGATCCAAGAATCCTGAGGTAATACAGCAAGACATCAGGAATAACGCATGACTGGGTAGAACTCAGAAGAATGGGAATAAAACAACCAAACTATATGAATAATACTACAAACTATCCAGCACTAGTTGGGATGGTAGGGCAAGTCTATAAAGAAAATGTTTGATATCAATATTAAAATGTGAATGGATGTAAGTGCAATATAAGGAAAAAAGTGCAGTCAAGAGTATTATTAATAAAGTGCATTTGGAGGGAATGGAAGAGAAGAAAAACATAAATGGATGTGTATTTTGGAGAGCATTTTATGCCATGCTGATGAATACAAATTCATGTTACCAGTGAAGAGGATCCACTGTTCACTTAAAGTATTAACATGTCATTTATATTTTTAAACGATTACTCTATCAACAGGATGGGAGGAGAATGGATTGAGGAAAAATATAGAGTAGAAAAACTGGTGAGAATAATGCTAATTCCTTTTGGTAATTCAGATAAAATACAATGTTCATGAATGTACACAATGGCTATGAGGATAGTGAGAAAAATTAAGACACATATTATTTGAAAGTTCCACAATGCTGTTTTTATCTATTGATTGAACATAATATATGAGGAAAATGAGGGTTCAAGAATGACTCCACTTCCAAATTTTCTGAGTTACCTGAGACACTACAACAATTAACATAGAAGTATTTGCTGGATATACAGATTTGATGGAAGGAAGCAGGAAGAAAAGTTACCCAGAAGTTTATATTACAATAGATCAAAGTAATTAAAATAACTAATGAACTCTACCAAAGCTAAATACCAAAGATATCTGGCAATGTTTGCTTGTTAAAATGTGAAGCCAACCACACATTTTCACATCAGATTTCATAAAAAAATTTTTACTTGCATCATTTTAAATGTCTTGAAGTATTAAAATTACCATGAATGCTGTCTCTAAGTAGTAGTAAGATCTCAGAGGAGAATATACAAAGAAATTACATAATTTTGGAAATCAACTGAACATATTGAAATGCCTTTATAGACTTAGTTAGGAAGCATTAGTACTTTGAAGAAAAATGTTACTTCTTTTCTTCCTGAAGTAATATATTCATTGTTACATTATAAAACCAAAAGTCCCACATGTCTGGGAGATATTAATTCTGACTTTGTGACAGTTTGGAAGAAAAAAGATGACTTGGTATTGAGTCTTAAAGAAGGGGTGATTCTTCAATGGGATGACTCATCCAATTAGATGAACTTGAATAAGGGCACAAAATACGAGCTGCATGCTGAGGGAGGTCGATTACAGCTCACTAGTGGTGACGACTCTGTGTGATGCATGTACACAAGGGGCAAAGAGTAAGAGCAGACAATGAAGAAGTGCATAATGTACGATAGAATAGGAAATGTAAAGTCTGGAATTTTGATGAGGTAAATATTTACCGCCCCTCTTTTGTTAATTTAGATTCAGCTTAAACAAGATAAAAATGTAATATAGCTAAAGGCAAAATAGAGTGTATTGATTATTGGCAAAGCGGATGATAGGATATGTGACCCATGTCTTCAGATAAGGGAGCTTTGTGATACTACCCAGTCATAAGCAGCCTTGTGTCCAAAAGATTCTTTCCATGCAGAAGCCTGGTGCACGCACACACACACTCACACACAAATATGGAGAGGTAGAGTATTTGAACATATACTTCCTACAGTCAGTCAACTAACAAAGTAGAAGAGAAAAGAGCTGGGAAGAATGTAGGTTTTTCTCCCAAAAAATCTCTAAGTCTCTTATCTTTATCAGAGGAAAAAGAAGTAAATAGAAGCTGGAAAAGTAGTAGAGTGAAGCTGTCTGAAACTGACTCAGGGTTTCTGGGTCAAGGTATTTGAAACAAGCCTTCTACCTGGTACTTCTGAAATTTCAGTCAATGCACCTCAATGGTCTCTCTCACTCATTCTCTCTCCCTCTCTCCCTCCCTCTACCTCAGATTTTTTTTTTTTTTTATTGGGGCTGGCACTGTGGCATAGTGGCAGGTAAAGCTGCCACCCACCTGCAATGCCAGCATCCCATACGGGTGCCAGTTTGAGACCTGGCTGCTCCACTTCTGATCCAGCTTTGTGCTATGATCTGGGAAAGCAGTAGAAGATGGCCTAAGTGCTTGAGGCCTTGCACCCTCATGGGAGACCTAGAGGAAGCTTCTGGCCCCCGGCTTCGGATGGGTGCAAATTCAGCCACTGCAGCCATTTGGGGAGTGAACCAGCAGATGGAAGACTTCTCTCTGCCTCTGCCTCTCTGTAACTCTTCCTTTCAAAGAAAATAAATCTTTAAAAAATGGATTTATTTATTTTCTTTGAAAGGTAAGGTGAGAGAGAGAGAGAGGAAGAGAGATCTTCCATCTGCTGGTTCACACCCTAAATGATTGCAACGGCCAAATGAAATTTACAGGACTAGGCCTGGTTTAGCAAGGAACCTAGAACTCCATCCTAGTTTCCATGAGGGTTGCAGGGGTCTAAGTACTCAGGCCACCTTCATCTGCTTTCCCAGGCACGTTATCAGGAAGCTGAATTTGAAGTGGAGCAAAGGAGACTTAAACCTGTGCTTGTACAGGATGGCAGAGTGCCAAGCAACTGCTTAATCCACTGCACCACGACACTAGCCCCAGGCTTGTCTTCTTTATTGTACCAGTCTTGCAATAAAAACTTTCAATCATTTGCCCTCTGAACCTCATGTTCATGGATCCCTTGCACTACATGAAAGGTAGCAGCAAGGAACTGTCACTGTGGCCATTTTTATTCTTGTGCTATAGGAGTTAAAATCATTTCCTATTTGTTGGCACTCTGCAGCTTTGAAGGTGATTTTACATCTCTCTTCCCAAGGATTTTCTTTGGACAGTCATCTTCGCTAAAGAGTCTTGATCTGAGGTTGCTTTTTTCAATCAGAATCCAGTGCATGTAGAATCCTAGGATACACTGTATTATTCAACTATTCATTACTACAGTAAGATATCCTTTGTAGCCTAACTCTTTAAAGAAATCTGTTTTTGCTAATATTTGTGGTGATTCCTAGTCCAAGATTTGACAGCCCTATTGTGTCAGCTTCTGTTGGCAGAGATATACAGGACATCACATATCAAGACACAGGGAGCGTGAGTGTTTGTAGGGCCTCTCCTTAAGAACTTAATTACGGGGGCTGCACCCAAACGACCTATTCTAGACTTAATCATTTCTCAAAGGCTCCATCTGTAAACAGTATAATTGGATTACGTCTCCACACTTTAAGTGTCATTATGACTTTGGGGTTTAAACCCCTGTAGGAGAACAGGATCTGAATAACATTTAAACCACAGCAGGAACATAGCCATGTACTTCTTTAAAAAAATTTGTTTGAAAGTCAAATTTACAGAGAGAAGAGAGAGAGAGAGAGAGAGAGAGAAAGAGAGAGAGTATCTTCCAACCACTGCCTCACTCCCCAGATGACCTCAACAGCAGGAGCTAGGATGTTCCACAGCCAGAAGCCAGGAGCATCCTCCCAGTCTCCCACTTGGGTACAGGTTTCCATGTACTTGGGCCACATTCCACTGCTTTTCCAGATGCATTAGTAGGGAGCTGGATTGGCAGTGGAGCAACTAGGACTAAAACCAGCCCCAATATGGGATTCCATTGCCACAGGCAGCAGCTTTACCCACAATGCCATAGGGCAGGCCCTAGTACCATTTGTTTTTGCCACAGCTTTTTCTAAAGTGAGAGGAATAGAGTAACTGTATTATTTCATATCAGTTCCTGCATTCCTTTCATGAAATCCCACTGTACCATAATTTTTCTGGAGACTGTAGGTCAACTAAGTTAGGATGAAAACAACTCCTTGCCTTACTAAACAATAAGCAAGACAAAATTATACATAATTTGACAACTTTTGAAGAGCTCATCATATTTTTTCCTAAATTTTTATTGTCTTTAGTTTCATCACATGTTTTTATACCATGTAAAGTCATTTCAACTTATTAAACTGAGAAAAGGATTCTGTAAATAGACTAGTTAATATAGAGAGAGCAACTAGGATAGTAAAATAAAGAGATATGAACAAAATCTTAAGAAAAAAAAGTTAACATATACATACAATCACGTAGGGACAGAATTTTGACAGTATCTTTGTGTGAGATTAGAAGTAAGCAAAATGGAACCTGATAAATCTATCCCCAATATAACCTACATGAACTTAATTGAAAACTCAGAAATTTATTTTTAAAATGACAGGTGAGGGGCCGGTGCTGTGGCATAGCTAGTTGGGCCACCACCTGCAGTGCCAGCATCCCAAGTGGGTGCCAACTGCCCCACTTCTGATCCAGCTCTCTGCTATGGCCTGGGAAAGCAGTACAAGATGGCCCAAGTCCTTGAACCCCTGAACCCTCATGTGAGATCCAGAGGAAGCTCCTGGCTCCTGGTTTTGGATCAGTGCAGCTCTCGGCATTGCAGTCAACTGGGGAGTGAACCAGCAGATGGAAGACCTCTCTTTTCTGTCTCTGCCTCTCCTTCTCTCTGTGTGTAACTCTGACATTCAAATAAATAAATAAATCTTAAAAAAGAAGAAACCGATAGGTGAAATCAGAATATGCACACCAGTAGAGGATGACAACAAGGGGTCTATGATAATATCCAAAAATGTAAAGTTTCTGCATCTTTTGTACTCATAGAATCACCCTTGCCTCTCACCGTAATAACATTGCTTATGGAGGAAAAAAATTGGTGGCTGGAACTTCCATAAAATATAAACAATGAAAACAAAGAAAAAAGTTTTAAAAAATTAATGGAGAGAAACAGCCAGGAGTTTTTATAAGTAAATTACTATATTTTCTAATTCTTCACAGAAGCAACAGATGAGATAAATTTAGATCCATGACATTAGAAATTCTATTTTAAACAAAACGAAATTATTTTACAAAATAAAAGTAATAGAATGATTCTCATACAAAGTTATTATTACAAGAGAGGGAAGAGAGAGACTAAGAAACAAAATGAATGGTATCCATACAGACAATGAAAGTAGACCAAAAATAAGGATTTTATATGTATTGAACATTACTTTTAAATTTAAAGGTTGCAGAAAATGTGTCATCTACATGCAAGTTCTCAAGGAATTTTGTTCCAATGAGAGTATTTCCTTATAATCTGCCATAGAAACAGCTTCTGACAACCAACTTGATAAGAAAAAATGACATATAAAACTGATGCACATTACATGTAGAGTCACTGTTCTAAAGAATTAAAGTTAATGGAAGATATAAAGGATAAGGTAAAATTTGTAATGGCTGCAGGTTCTGATGATGGTTTTGATAGGAGAGAATGTATAGAACATTTGTTAAAAAATTATAAATTAAATTAGTGGTAATATTGGAATGATTACTATAAAGATCATGTGTATGTAGTCTAAAGTAAAATAATTAATTATAACTTCATAATCTGTAATATTCTCTTTTTTTTTCCATTGCTTGCCTCTTTTATTACACAGTATTATTTTTGAGGGCACAAACTATTTTGTATTCAGTTCCTAATACAAAGATGCTTTCAAAAAATAGTTCACATATAAATGAATGAATTCAACAATAGCCTGCAAAACATTTGAAAACAGGGTTCCAGCAGAGTTTTTAAGCACAATATATGAACTGAATTCAACATATCCCCCTTCCTAGTCCCCATGTTGTTGTTTTTTTCTATTAATTTATTTTTATTATTAACTTTTATTTAATGAATATAAATTTCCAAAGTACAGATTATGGATTACAGTGGCTTCCCCCCCATACCGTCCCTCCCATCCGCAACCCTCCCCTTTCCCATTCCCTTTCCCCTTCCATTCACATCAAGATTCATTTTCGATTCTCTTTATATACAGAAGATCAGTTTAGCATACATTAAGTAAAGATTTCAACAGTTTGCTCCCACACAGAAACATAAAATGAAAAATACTGTTTGAGTACTAGTTATAGCATTAAATCTCAATGTACAGCACACTAAGGACAAAGATCCTACATGAGGAGTAAGTGCACAGTGACTCCTGTTGTTGACTTAACAAATCAACACTCTTGTTTATGGCATCAGTAATCACCCTAGGCTCTTGTTATGAGCTGCCAAAGCTATGGAAGCCCCCTGAGTTCACCGACTCTGATCATATTTAGACAAGGCCATGGTCAAAGTGGAAGTTCTCTCCTCCCTTCAGAGAAAGGTACCTCCTTCTTTGATGACCTGTTCTTTCCACTGGGATCTCACTCGTCAAGATGTTTCATTTAGTTTTTTTTGTTTTTTTGTTTTTTTGTTTTTTCCCCAGAGTGTCTTGGCTTTCCATGCTTGAAATACTCTCATGTGCTTTTCAGCCGGATCCACATGCCTTAAGGGCTTATTATGAGGCCAGAGTGCTGTTTAAGACATCTGCCATTCTATGGGTCTGCTGTGTATCTCACTTCCCATGTTGGATCTTCTCTCCCTTTTTTATTCTAACAGTTAGTATTTGCAGACACTATTCTTGTTTATGTGATCCCTTTGGTTCTTAGTCCTATCATTATGATCAATTGTGAACAGAAATTGATCACTGGGACTAGTGAGATGGCATTGGTACATGCCACCTCGATGGGATTGAATTGGAATCCCCTGGTATGTTTCTAACTCTACTGTTTGAGGTAAGTCAGCTTGAGCATGTCCCGAATTGCACATCTCTTCCCTCTCTTACTCCCACTCTTATATTTAACAGTGATCACTTTTCAGTTAAGTTTCAGCACTTAAGAATAATGGTGTATTGATTACAGTATTCAACCAAAAGTATTAAGTAGAACAAACAAACAAAAATACTAAGTGGGATAACATATTAAGTTGTTCATCAACAGTCAGGGCAAGGGCTGATCAAGTCACTGTTTCTCATAGTGTTCATTTCACTTTAACAGGTTTCCTTTTTGATGCTCAGTTAGTTGTCACCTATCAGGGAGAACAAGTGGTACTTGTCCCTTTGGGATTGGCTTATTTCACGCAGCATAATGTTTTGCAAATTCCTAACCGGGATCACTTTTCAGTTAAAATTTAAAAACCTAAGAATAACTGTCTGTTAATTACAGAGTTCAACCAATGGTACTAGAAGAAAAACAATACTAAAATGGATAAAGTATTGCATTGTACATCAACAGTCAGGACAAGAGCTGATCAAGTCACTGTTTCTCATAGTGTCCATTTCACTTCAACAAATTTCCCCTTTTGTGCTCTTTTGGTTGTCGCCGATCAGGGACTGGCTTACTTCACTCAGCATGATGTTTTCCAAATTCCTCCATCTTGTTGCAATCCGTAATATTTTTATAGTTCAAGATATTCATTTGATTAAAATAGACTCACATGTAAAAATGAGGGGGCTAATTATAACTACACAAAAGTATAAATGTCATGTACAATCAAAATTCATTTTACATAAAACTTGTATTTCTTGTATATCTATGTTTACCTAGGCGAAATAAATAAATACATGATAGATAAACAGAATTTAAAAAAATACAAATCCTAGAAATAGTGAGAAACCTACTATGAATGATACTACTTTATCCATACAGTGGTCTCTAAATAGCATCCACCACCAAAAGGATCCTGGGATACTTGGATAATTGACTAAAACCAGGTCTGTAATACACAATGCCCCAGTTTCCTAAAACTTTGGGAAAGAAACTTGTTCTGTCATCAAGACATCAGACTAGAAATATAATTGACAACAGCAAGAATAACATTTTTGTGAAAGCCCCTTATGGGCAGAAGCAATAAATCAATATATGGAATTGTGTGTGTTGTACCCAAAAAAAGTACGGAGATTTCCTTGGCCATACTAACTAGGTGAGAAAAAGCACGGTGGTCAAAGGGGCTGGTGATTTGGAGGTGCACAGAAATTTAAGGGCCTTGCAAGAGTATTAAGCACTGAGGGAAATAGTTCATAGAGTATTTTGAGCAAATAACTAGCATGATCTGCCTCCTGTTTCAAAAGAATTATTTTAGATGCTACGAAATAATTGTGATAGTAGACCAGTTGAGAAGATATTGGAGTTGTCTGATAAAGCCTTTTTGGAGGCATAGACTGGCATGAGAGAGTGGTGGTGAGAAGTACTGGAATTACAGGACCGGTGGAAGTTAAAATCAGTGGAGTCAGGCAACAGTTGGATGTAAGGTGTGAAAGAAAGTGAAAATTGAAGGCAATACCAAAATCTCGGATCTGAGTTAAGTATTTCCTGAGACAATAAGGACTTTAAAACATATAAATTTTGAAAGGAGAAGTCAAACTCATACCTGAATTTTGCATTTTTTCTGAATATTTATTTTATCTATTTAAAAGAGTGACATAGAGAGGGAAAGACACAGAGAGAAAGAGATCTTCCATCTATTGGTTCACTCTTCAAATGTTTGCAATGGCCAGGGCTGGCCCAGGCAAAATTCAGGAGCCTGGAGCTCTGTCCAGGTCTCCCTTAAGGGTGGCAGCAGCCCAAGCACTTGGGCTATCCTCTGCTTTTATCCCATGCACATTATCAGGAAGCTAGATCAGAAATGGAGACACCAGAGCTCGAACCCATGCTCTCCTGTGAGATGCCAACATTGCAAGCAACCAGCTTCACCCTCTACCACACAGTACTGGCCCCGCAATATTTACTAGTTGTTCCCCATTGTTATGACTACTAAAACTGTGTAAAAGGTACCCTTTTCATATATTGCTTCTTTCACACTGATGCACTACATTAGCAATTATTGTCGATATTTGCAAATCTGTGATGTCAGAAGCTTTGTCAAATTAAGGGCAATTTTTGGTCATTTAACACAGTTTTATTTCTTTCTTTTTTTTTTTTTTTTTTTTTTTTTTTTTGACATGCAGAGTTAGACAGTGTGAGAGAGAAAGGTCTTCCTTCTGTTGGTTCACCCCCCCAAATGGCCACTATGGCCAGCAGCAGATCTGAAGCCAGGAGCCAGGTGCCTCCTCCTGGTCTCCCACGTGGGTGTAGGGCCCAAGCACTTGGGCCATCCTCCACTGCCTTCCTGGGCCACAGCAGAGAGCTGGACTTGAAGAGGAGCAACCAGGACAGAACCGGTGCCCCAACTGGGACTAGAACACAGAACACAGAATACAGAACACAGAGTACTGGCGCTGGCGCCACAGGTGGAGGATTAGCCTAGTGAGCCATGGCACGGGCTTTTTTTTTTTTTTTTTTTTTTTTTGACAGGCAGAGTTAGACAGTGAGAGACAGACACAACAGAGAGAAAGGACTTCCTTCCGTTGGTTCACCCACCAAATGGCCGCTGCGCACCGCGCCAATCCGAAGCCAGGAGCCAGGTGCCTCCTCCTGGTATCCCATGTGGGTGTAGGGCCCAAGCACTTGGGCCATCCTCCACTGCCCTCCTGGGCCACAGCAGAGAGCTGGACCAGAAAAGGAGCAACCAGGACAGAACCCAAGCCCCAACAGGGACTAGAACCTGGGTTGCCGGCACCGCAGGCAGAGGATTAGCCTCGTGAGCCGTGGCACCCGCCAATTTAACACTGTTTTAAGAGTGCAACATTTTCATTTCCATCTGAGTTGTGGGGGCAAAGAGTGCCTTTTCAAGTTAAATGTGATATTGTCCCTAGAGAGTTGATACATTTGCATAATATTAAGAGTCTAAAAAAATCTTGTAAGTGGGAATATGTGACCTCAAAATATAAAACATTTATTATACCATAATAAATTCCTATAGAGTCCACAAAATGTTCCTTAAAGTACTGGATTAAAATGCCACACATTATTTGTAATGGAGATATTGACTTTTTTTTTTTTTTTTTTTTTGACAGGCAGAGTGGACAGTGAGAGAGAGAGACAGAGAGAAAGGTCTTCCTTTGCCGTTGGTTCACCCTCCAATGGCCGCCGCGGCCGGCGCTGATCCGATGGCAGGAGCCAGGAGCCAGGTGCTTTTCCTGGTCTCCCATGGGGTGCAGGGCCCAAGCACCTGGGCCATCCTCCACTGCACTCCCGGGCCACAGCAGAGGGCTGGCCTGGAAGAGGGGCAACCGGGACAGAATCCCACACCCCAACCGGGACTAGAACCCGGTGTGCCGGCGCCGCTAGGCGGAGGATTAGCCTAGTGAGCCGCAGCACCGGCCGAGATATTGACTTTTTAAAAAATTATTCATATTTTTCATGCCCTTGTTACTATCTGATTGAAACTGATGATATCACTCAAAATGAAAGCTGATTCTGATTGAGGTCATTTAGAAGAAAGTGTCTTACAAAAACAGTATTCTCATGTTTAAAGTAAAATTATTATGGAAATATCTTTTAATATAAGAATTATTATAAGAACAAGCCTGCAAATCTGTTCTATTTCCAGAATAGGGAATAGTGTTGTGGCATAGCATGTAAACCTGCCACCTACGATGCCAGCATGCTATATGGCACCAGTTTTTGTTCTGGCAGCTCCACTTCTGATCCATCTCCCTGCTAATTACCTGGGAAAAGCAGAGGAAGATGGCCCCAGTGTTTGGGCTGCTGCCACCTGCATAAAAGTCTCAGATAAATCTGTTGGCTCTTGGTTTCGGCCTGGCCCAGCCCTGGCCATTGGGGCCATCTGAGGAGTGAACTAGCAGATGGACGATACCTCTCTCTGTTACTCTGACTTTCAAATAAATGAAATAAGTTTTTTAAAAGTAATCATAATATTTTCAGAATGATACATTTTTGGAGAGGAAGTAAAAAAAAGCCAAATGATATACACTCAAAAACCAACCATTATTTTCTGACCCAGATGTTTTAAAAATCTTTGCATATTTCAGTCTGTAAATTCATTACCGCTTTCCTAAGTTACTAATAAAATATTTAAGCTTTTTTATTAAACTGGAATTTCAGGAAGATAATTATATTTACAACCAGTAAATAACTATAAATAAGGTAGATAACTATCTTTATAACAAATAGGGAAACGATATTTAAAAACTACCAAATCTAATCCAGTTAATAACACTTTCTTGACAAGGCAAGTATCATAAAAGATACTATATTTAATGCAAGTTTAAATAGCAGTTATTTTTAACAAGTTAATAAAAATTAATAGTCTGGTAACATTCATTTCCTACTCATGTACATTTTGAACTAGTTGCTTCATCAAGAGTGTTCCCAACTGTCACACAGTATAAGTATGCAGTGGATAAAGTAGCAGTCATTATTTTTAAAGAAGTAAATATCCTTATTAAAGAGTAAACTTTGAAATTAACTCATAATGTTCAAAAGTAGAGTTATGTGGGGGCTGGTGCCCTGGAGCACTAGGCAAATCCTCCACTTGTGGCGCCAGCTTCCCATATGGGGCCCTGGTTCTAGTCCCAGTTGCTCCTCTTCCAGTCCAACTCTCTGCTGTGGCCCAGGAGGGCAGTGGAAGATGGTCCAAGTGCTTGCGCCCCTGCACCGACATGGGAAACCAGGAAGAAGCACCTGGCTCCTGGCTTCGGATTGGGGAAGCTCAAGCCATTGTGGCTTTCTCTCTCTCTCTCTCTCTCTCTCTCTCTCTCTCCCGCTATCTGTAATTCTACCTGTCAAATAAATAAAGAAAAAAAAGTAGAGTTTTGTAAAGTCTCACTTTGAACAATACTGATGAGTTCAAGATATTCTGTGACAAAATTGAATGGATTAATGTAGTTAAAGAAAAGATGTGTGGAACAAAAAGGGATTGCCAACTTATGGAAAATTAAGAAAAAATAGCAGTAGAGGCCCTGGCCATAGCCTCCTGTCCAAGGAGAAAGGATTTTATATAAAGGGCTTCAGTGTATTATTTTGATAAAATAAACCTATTATGAAATAAAATGGAAAGCATTGTCTTTCTTTTATATAGTGCCATTCATCCTTGCAATGTATTTTTCAAGAGAATTTCTAATTATGGTTTCTTATGGGGTAAGAATAAGCTCGATTTGGCAAAATATGTTGAAATAACCAAGAACACAATTAAAAAAAAAAAAAAAACAGAAAAAACTCAAACCAGGCTTGAATTCAAGTCTGGCCACTGAAAAGCTTCTTGAGGTGGCAGGTATTATGTCAATACGCAAAGTCAGATTTCCCTCTTAGTATTTGATACCCATTTGTCAGACTGCAGAAGAAAAACCATATGATTATCTCAATAGACACAGTGAATGCATTTGATAAAATACAACACCCTTTCATGATGAAAACTCTAAGCAAACTGGGTATGGAAGGAACATTCCTCAATACAATCAAAGCAATTTATGAAAAAACCACGGCCAACATCCTATTGAATGGGGAAAAATTGGAAGCATTTCCACTGAGATCTGGTACCAGACAGGGATGCCCACTCACGCCACTGCTATTCAATATAGTTCTGGAAGTTTTAGCTAAAGCTATCAGGGAAGAAAAAGATATTAAAGGGCTACAAATTGGGAAGGAAGAACTCAAACTATCCCTCTTTGCAGATGATATGATTCTTAATTTAGGGTACCCAAAGAACTCTACTAAGAGATCATTGGAACTCATAGAAGAGTTTGGTAAAGTAGCAGGATATAAAATCAATACACAAAAAATCAACAGCCTTTGTATACACAGACAATGCCACAGATGAGAAACAACTGCTAAGATCAATCCCATTCACAATAGCTACAAAAACAATCAAATACCTTGGAATAAATTTAACCAAGGACGTTCAAGATCTCTACGATGAAAATTACAAAACCTTAAAGAAAGAAATAGAAGAGGATACCAAGAAATGGATTGGAAGAATCAACATAATCAAAATGTCCATTCTCCCAAAAGCAATTTATACATTCAATGCAATACCAATCAAAATACCGAAGACATTCTTCTCAGATCTGGAAAAAATGATGCTGAAATTGATATGGAGACATAGGAGACCTCGAATAGCTAAAGCAATCTTGTACAACAAAAACAAGGCCAGAAGCATCACAATACCAGATTTCAGGACATACTACAGGGCAGTTGTTATCAAAACAGCATGGTACTGGTACAGAAACAGATGGGTAGACCAATGGAACAGAATAGAAACACCAGAAATCAATCCAAACATCTACAGCCAACTTATATTTGATCAAGGATCCAAAACCAATCCCTGGAGTAAGGACAGTCTATTCAATAAATGGTGCTGGGAAAATTGGATTTCCATGTGCAGAATCATGAAGCAAGACCCCTACCTTACACCTTACACAAAAATTCACTCAACATGGATTGAAGTCTTAAATCTATGACCCGACACCATCAAATTATTAGAGAGCATTGGAGAAACCCTGCAACATATAGGTACCAGCAAAGACTTCTTGGAAAAGACCCCAGAAGCATAGGCAGTCAAAGCAAAAATTAACATTTGGGATTGCATCAAATTGAGAAGTTTCTGTACTGTAAAAGAAACATTCAGGAAAGGGAAGAGGCAACCAACAGAATGGGAAAAAATATTTGCAAACTATGCAACAGATAAAGGGTTGATAACCAGAAACTACAAAGAAATCAAGAAACTCCACACATCAAAACAAACAACCCACTTAAGTGATGGGCTAAGGACCTCAATAGACATTTTTTAAAAGAGGAAATCCAGATGGCCAACAGACACATGAAAAAATGTTCAAGATCACTAACAATCAGGGAAATGCAAATCAAAACCACAATGAGGTTTCACCATACCCCAGTTAGAATGGCTCACATTCAGAAATCTACCAACAACAGATGCTGGAGAGGATGTGGGGAAAATGGGACACTAACCCACTGTTGGTGGGAATGCAAACTGGTTAAGCCACTATGGAAGTCAGTCTGGAGATTCCTCAGAAACCTGAATATAACCCTACCATACAACCCAGCCATCCCACTCCTTGGAATTTACCCAAAGTAACTTAAATTGGCAAACAAAAAAGCTGTCTGCACCTTAATGTTTATTGCAGCTCAATTCACAATAACTAAGACCTGGAACCAATGCAAATGCCCATCAACAGTAGACTGGATAAAGAAATTATGGGACATGTACTCTATAGAATACTATACAGCAGTCAAAAACAATGAAATCCAGTCATTTGCAACCAGGTAGAGGAATCTGGAAAACATTAGGCTGAGTGAATTAAGCCAGATCCAAAGGGACAAATATGGTATGTTCTCCCTGATCGGTGACAACTAACTGAGCACCAAAGGGGAAACCTGTTGAAGTGAAATGGACACTATGAGAAACAGTGACTTGATCAGGCCTTGTCCTGACTGTTGATGTACAATGTAATACTTTACCCTTATAGTATTTTTTTCTTCTAGTACTATTGGTTGAACTCTGTAATTAACACACAATTATTCCTAGGTGTTTAAATTTAAACTGAAAATTGATCCCTGTTAAATATAAGAGTGGGAATAAGAGAGGGAGGAGATGTACAATTTGGGACATGCTCAATCGGAATGGAATGGGAGAGGGAGCGGGAGATGGAGGGGTGGGAGTGGGAGGGAAATTATGGGGGGGGAGCCATTGTAATCCATAAACTGTACTTTGGAAATTTATATTTACTAAATAAAAGTTTAAAAAATAACAAAAAAAAAGAATTATAAAAGCAAGAGTCAACATTTAATGCTCTAATATGTGTGTAACTGCAGTTTCTGAAGGAGGGGCAGGGATACAGAAAGAATAAAAAAAAAAGATTAAAAATCCATAAAGATTAAAACAAGGAAACTGGTTGGTGCTGTGGCTCATTATGCTAATCCTCTGCCTGTGGCGCCGGTACTCCAGGTTCTAGTCCTGGTTGGGGCGCCGGTTCTGTCTTGGTTGCTCCTCTTCCAGTCCAGCTCTCTGCTGTGGCCCAGGACAGCAGTGGAGGATGGCCCAAGTACTTGGGGCCTGTACCTGCATGGGAGACTAGGAGGACACACCTGGTTCCTGGCTTTGGATCAGTGCAGCACGTCAGCCATAACGGCCACTTTGGGGTGTGAACCAATGGAAGGAAGATCTTACTGACTTCTCTCTCTGTCTGTCTCTCTCACTGTCTAACTCTGTCTGTCCAAAAAAGAAAAAAAAAAAAAAAACACACAAGGAAACTCTATGTAGTCTTCTATTATTATGGTAAAAACATTATCATCAGATCTACTCCAAAATTTTTGAGAGCACAGGATAGAATTGTCACCTACCTACCGACACTGTGTTGTATACCAGATCTCAAAAATTGGTTCATCTTGTATAACTGAAACTGTATATCCATTGAAGAGAGCAACTGCCCATTTCCTCTTCCCTCAGCCCTGCCAAAAACCATTCTACTCTGTTTCTGTAAGTATGGCTATATCGGGTATTTCATATAAATGGAATAGGACAGTATTTATCCTTCTGTACCTTGTACACTGTTGGTGGGAATACAAAATAGAATAGCCGTTACAGAAAACACTATGGATTTTCCTCAAAAAAAAAAGTAAAAATACAATTAACTACCATACGATCCAACAATGCCACTTCTGGGACTATACCCAAATGAATGAGGTCACTATGGTGAAGAGAATATTTGCACTCCCATGCTTATTGTAGTACTAGTCGCAATAAGCAAGGTACAGAAACAACCAAAATGTCCATCAGGGATGATTGGATAAAGATATTGTGAAGTTTATGCAAGCAATAGAAATTCATTCTTTTAAAAAATCTTATTTTATGCAACAGCGTGGATGACTCTAGGCCATGTTATGCTAAGTCCTTATATATTCAAACAACACCTCTCCCTCACCTACCACTTTGATTCGATCACTATCAAAATCTTGTCACTATTTCCTTTGTTGAATTATTTAAAGTTCTTGAGGCTGAAATATTTTAAAGAAAATCCACAATATGTTGGTATTATACAATATACATATCTATATACATTTCAATATACATTTTTTAAAAATGTAAATGTTTCCTACCACAATTTAAAAAGACAGTATTACAACTAGCGGAACAAATACAAAATTAACAATAAAATAAAATAATACCTAGGCTCTAACCAAATTTCTCATATTGCCTCAAAATTACGCTTACATCACTGATTTATTATAAAGACCATCCCAGAAACAAAAAGTACAGCCCAGAAAAAGTTATTTTTAGGTATCTTTTTATTTTTCAAATTTACTTATTTATTTGAAAGGCAGAGCAAGAGAGAGAGACAGAGAGAGAGAGAGAGAGAGAGAGAACTTTCATTGTATAGTTTACTACCCAAATGTCCACAACAGCCAGGCAGCCAGGGTTAGACCAGGCTAAACCCAGGAGCCAAGAACTCCAGCCTGCTCCCACATGGATGGCAGGGACCCAAATGTCTGGACCATCCATCATCTGCTGCCTCCCAGGTGCATTATTAGCAGGAAGCTGGATTGGAAGGATGTAATAGCCAGGATTTGAACCAAGCACTCAGATATGTTAAGCAGGTGTCCCAAGGGGCACCTGAACCTGCTATACCTAGACAGTCATCATTTTATGTCTCTAGACTAGCTATGTCTAGGTTTTTTGTTGGTGGTGATGCTGGTGCTTTTATTTTGTTCAATTTTGCTTTTCCAGCATTGACTTTTACTGAGTCATCATGCATTTTCTGTACTTTTTCTCCTAGAATGTTTTTGGAATGATTCCAAAAGACTAGGTCAGAGATAATACATTTTTTCATATTATTATACAAATTCTCTCCACAGTAGTTATATTTTTTCAATTCCTGCCAGCAATACAGGAGAGCATTTATTTCCTCCACAGCTTCCCTACCATGACATTTTGTTAAAATTTCACCTGCTTTCCAAACTGATATTGAGTGATGTCTTAACAGAGTTTGAATTTTCATTTATTTCAATCAAGCACAATTAACCTGTTTTCAAGTGCTTAAAGACCATCTTTTTATTTCTTTCTTTGTTAACTATCTTTGATGTCATCAGCTTTTGAAACATCTGGTCACTATCTCTTCAATAAAATATTCTGCATTTGATTCCCAGGACACAACTCACCCGGCCCATCTCCTCCCAGTGCCCTTTTCTCTCTCATCCCTATGCAATATTATTCTTCTTCTCTCAATGTCTAAATGTCAAGGAGCTCCAGGGCCCAGTCTTTGAACATTTTCCTTCTTCATCTGTACTTGCTCAATAGTGAATTTCATCTAGTCTCATGGTTTAAAATACCGTCCATGTACTGACGATAATGCTCAGATTTATATGATTACATGCCGACTTTTCCCTAAATTTTATAAAATACACAGCCAACCATTTGATATGTCCACTTCACTATTAAACCATACTCTTGATGACCACTACACCTTAAAGTGAGCCTCATTTATTATACTCCATCATCCGGTTTCCTTTCCTAAATCTGCTAATGTCAAACCCCTTAGAGTCATTAGGCACGCCTTTTCTATTTCTTTTTTTAAAGATTTATTTATTTTGAAAGAGTTGCAGAGAGAGGAGAGAGAGAGAATCTTCCATCCATTGGTCCACTCCCCAGAGAACTGCAATGGCCAGGGCTGGGCCGGGCCAAAGCCAGGAGTCTGTAGCTTTATCCAGGTCTCCCATGTGGGTGGCAGGGTCTCAAACAAGAAGTGAAATGGACACTATGAGAAACAGTGACTTGATCAGCTCTTGTCCTGACTGTTGATGTACAATGTAACACTTTATCCATTTTAGTATTTTTTTTTTGTTCTAGTACTATTGGTTGAACTCTGTAATTAACGCACAGTTATTCTTAGGTTTTTAAATTTTAACTGAAAAGTGATCCCTGTTAGGAATTTGGAAAACATTATGCTGAGTGAAATAAGCCAATCCCAAAGGGACAAATACCATATGTTCTCCCTGATAGGTGACAACTAATTGAGCACCAAAAAGGAAACCTGTTGTAGTGAAATGGACACTATGAGAAACAGTGACTTGATCAGCCCTTGCCCTGACTGTTGATGAACAACTTCATATGTTATCCCTCTTAGTATTTTTTTTGTTTGTTCCACTTAGTACTTTTGGTTGAACACTGTAATCAATACACAGCTATTCTTAAGTGCTGAAACTTAACTGAAAAGTGATCACTGTTAAATATAAGAGTGGGAATAAGAGAGGGAAGAGATGTGCAATTCGGGACATGCTCAAGCTGACTTACCTCAAACAGTAGAGTTAGAAACATACCAGGGGATTGCAATTCAATCCCATCAAGGTGGCATGTACCAGTGCCATCTCACTACTCCCAGTGATCAATTTCTGTTCACAAAAGGGGGAGGGTTGTGGGTGGGAGGGAAGTTATGGGGGGGAAGCCATTTTAATGCATAAGCTGTACTTTGGAAATTTATATTCATTAAATAAAAGTTTAAAAAAAAAGAACACTATTTTTGGAGTCAAAAAAAAAAAAAAAAGACTGATCTTTAAGCCCGCCCATACCTTTTCTTGTCTCTTAGAATAAAGTTTAGAAATCTTTGCAGAACCTACGAGGCCTTATACAATCTGCACAAAGCCCCCCACCGTGAACTACACATTTCTTACTTCATCTTGTACTACGTAGTCTGTCTCATTCTACCACTTTTCCCCACCTTTGTTTGAACTCCTCAAAAATGGTTCTCCCTTCAATCCTCCACACTTGACTTTTCCTGAGATTTTCACAAGGCTCATTGCTGATTTTAGTTTGCTGCTCAGAGAAGCAGTCCCCAATTACCTTATCTAAAATGTGCCCTCATCACTCTATAATCCCTTGTTATTTATTTTACTTCCTAACCATTACTCTCACTTAATATACAATATTTAGTTTTGTTCAATTTTCCTCTTGTTTAGCTTTAGTCCACCATGAAGAGATATATTGGCTCAAGTGTTAATAAATAAAGTTTGGGGGCAGAGGGCACAATGTGGCATAGTGGGCTGGGCCTCTACCTGTGGCACTGGAATCCCATATGAGAGCCAGTTGAAGTCCTGGCTGCTCCTCTTCTAGACCAGCTCTCTGCTGTGGCCTAGGAAAGCAGTGAAGGATGATCCAGGTGCTGGGTCCCTACATCTGCATGAGAGACCCAGAGGAAGCTCCTGGCTCCTGGCTTCAGATCAGCTCAGCCCCAGCCATTGCCGTCATCTGAAGAGTGAACCTGCGGATGGAAGACCTCTCTCTCTCTCTCTATCTGTCTCTGTAACTCTACCTCTCAAATAAAATAAAATATTTAAAATAAATAAATCAATCAACAAATAAAGTCTCTCTGTCATCCATATAATCTATATTATACATATAATGGTAAAGTGAATCAATATTCACATCACACAATATGGCAAAGGTTTTAGGTTATGGCTAGATCCCTGATTTGATTTTATCATTCTACATTATATCACACAATCATAACTTTGTACCCCATAAATATATACAGATCTAATTGATCAAAATATAAATTTTTAAGAGTCATCAAAGTAGGGGCCGGTGCCGTGGTTCACTTGGTTAATCCTCCGCCTGCGGCACCGGCATCCCATGTGGGCGCCGGGTTCTAGTCCTGGTTGCTCCTCTTCCAGTCCAGCTCTCTGCTATGGCCCGGGAGTGCAGTGGAGGATGTCCCGAGTGCTTGGGCCCCTGCACCCACATGGGAGACCAGGAGGAAGCACCTGGCTCCTGGCTTCGGATTGGCATGGCACAGTCCATAGCGGCCATTTGGGGAGTGAACCAATGGAAGGAAGACCTTTCTCTCTGTCTCTCTCTCTCTCTCACTGTCTATAACTCTACCTATCAAATAAATTTTTTTAAAAAAGGGTCATCGAAGTAGTGAATTCTATATATTTAGAGGTGACTCTAGGGCTGCTACTCCAAGGATTCCTTTCCTTTCACCTGATGACATCTGTTTCAGGATCCAACTGCTGTTTTTTCTCTTCTTCCTTCTCCAATTACAAAATTTTAGAAGATGTTTTGATTGAGTGATTAATACCAACAATGGTGTTGGTTTACTAAATCCCATGAACTCAGGATTCTGAGATGCTGGAATAAAACATCATGTGAAGGGACTTTTAAAAGTTTGTAGAGAAATGGAGTTAAAAGGTAAGTTTGTTTTGGTGGAAAAACGTTTTTGAGATCCATGTGTAGTTTCTTCATAGTACACATTTTCCATGAACCTTTTGAAGTATCCTCACTTTTAACCAGGATTTATTAAGACAACTTTTTTACACTTTATACATTGTACATGTAAAGTAGTTTAACAAGTAATCATACCCACACGTGTTTACAAATCCCCTTGAAAAGTAGAGCATTGAATCTTCATGTGCTCCTCACATGTCACATTTCCCTAGTGACCTAAAGATAATTCCTATCTTTTCTTTTTTTTTTTTTTTTTTTAAAGGCAGAGAGTTACACAGAAGCAGAGGCAGAGAGAGAGGTCTTCCATCCGCTGGTTCACTTCCCAAATGGCTGCAACAGCCACAGTTGCGCCGATTTTAAGCCAGGAGCTACTTCTAGGTCTCCCACATGGGTGCAGGGGCCCCAGGACTTGAGCCATCTTCTACTGCTTTTCCAGGCCGTAGCAGAGAGCTGGATTAGAAATGGAGCAGCCAGGTCTTGATCTGGCGCCCATATGGGATCCGGCACTGCAGGCAGCAGCTTTAACTGCTATGCCGCAGTGCTGACCCCAATTCCTATCTTCAAAACAAGATTTTATTGCCTGCTCATGACCTTGAAAGCATAGTATTTAATTTAACTTGTATAATATATCTATTTTTATATTAAATAAACCATACTAGCTATATTTATTTTTCTGGAACTTTAATATTTTTTGGTCTTAAATCATGTTAGAGTTATGGATATTTTATTTCACTTATTATAATCATATATAGTTATCAACATTCTTGCAAGTCTTCTGTTATAAATGCACAAAAATTTCTATGGTGTATATTAAAAGGTCCTGGAATAAAAACATCATAAGTTTGAGGCCAGCATTGTGGCATAGTAGGTAAAGCCACCATCTGCAATGTCAGCATCCCATATGGGTGGTGGTTTATATCCCGGCTGTTCCACTACAGATCTAGTTCCTGCTAATGGCCTGGGAAAAGCATCTGAAGATGACCCAAGTGTTTGGGTCCCTGCCACCCACGTGGGAGACCTGGATGAAGCTCCTGGCTCCTAGCTCTGCCCTGGCCCAGCCCTGGCCATTGCAGCATCAGGGGAGTAAACCAGTGGCTGGAAAACCTCTCTCTTTGTGTCTCTCCCTCTTTCTGTAATTCTCACTTTCAAATAAATAAATAATCTTTTTTAAAAATCATTAGTTATTTTAAGCCAAAGTAACTTTCAAAGAGATTATATATGTTCATACACTAGAAATGTTTCTCTTTCCCATGTGAACACGATTTTGTCAAACTTTTTTTTCATTTTTGTGAATATAATATTAAAATGGTATTCCTTTCTAGCTTTAGTTTGCATTTTTTTACTTACCAATGAGATTGGAACATTTTTGTTTCCTTGTCTGTGAATTGTCTATTCATGTCTTATGCCAATTACTCTCT